>NC_090385.1:36419025-36719025 GCF_036365525.1 Heterodontus francisci | reverse complement strand
TTGCCTGGTCATTCCCATTGTACCGTGCATTCTGGCCCACACTAATGGTCTGCACACTATGGCTACCAGTCTGCACCACATCAATCAAAGTATCATCTTGGTGCCTGAATGCCACATTCACCTTTGGCCAAGTGCTCTCTTCCTGTTGGTTAGCAGGGAAGTATAGGTGGTCTCTGAGAGGGAAGATGGAGAAATGATTGATGGCAGTGGGGGCTCTTCTCAAAGCATCCTCACTTCACAGTCCTTGGCCCTCCCACTCTCAGTGAGAGTCACACATGTTACAACCTGCCCCGATGGCCAAGTCTGCCTCTGCACAGATACAGGTGGGACAGTCTTTGGTGGGGTCTTCACAGGCTTCAAAACTCAGAGGACATCCACCACAGGCATCTCATGTGTTAGAGCTGGGGAATGCGCAGCCTGCCTGTAACTCTGCTGAAACCACAGAGTTAGCACCAGTAGAAGTAATAGAAAGCGCACCAGGAAAAGATCTTAGTTGCACAAAGGGAATCACTTGGGTGCTTATTACATGGTTATTGTTGCACTGATGCTCTTTATTTGAATGAAAGAATGGGCTTTTGCAAATGACCTATTGTCATGAACTCTGTTTGTTGGATCCCTCACTGATTCTGGTCAGTTAAATCAGTGGGGCAGCACAGTGGCGCAGTGGTTAGCACTGCAGCCTCACAGCTCCAGGGACCCGGGTTCGATTCTGGGTACTGCCTGTGTGGAGTTTGCAAGTTCTCCCTGTGTCTGCGTGGGTTTCCTCCGGGTGCTCCGGTTTCCTCCCACAAGCCAAAAGACTTGCAGGTTGATAGGTAAATTGGCCATTATAAATTGTCACTAGTATAGGTAGGTGGTAGGGAAATATAGGGACAGGTGGGGATGTTTGGTAAGAATATGGGATTAGTGTAGGATTAGTATAAATGGGTGGTTGATGGTCGGCACAGACTCGGTGGGCCGAAGGGCCTGTTTCAGTGCTGTATCTCTAATCTAATCTAAAAGTTCCACTGACTGGCGTGAGCCACCTTGATGAGGAGGTAAGACTATGAAAATGAAGGGCAGTTGTGTGTCTGTAGGGAGGAGGATTGTTGTGGGGGTTTGGGGGTATTTGCACAGGGGTCAAAGTGGGAAGCTTTCAATACTGCAAGCACACTTCTTAAGTGAAGCGTGCCTGATTAAGGGCATCATAGGTTTTCTAGCAGGTAGGTTTGCTGCTGCGGGCACCAACAGCACTTCAGAATGCTGCTCCTCCTCCTCTGAGGATGCCAGGTGCTCTCCACCTTCCACTGACACCAGCTCTGGTCCTCTCTGTAGTGCCATGTTGTGTAGGGCACAGCACACCACTACAATCCTGGAGGCCCATGGAGCATATTGAAAGGTGCCCCCAAATCATTCAAGGCAACAGGATACCATGTTGAGCAAGCCAACAGCTTGCTCTATTGTGGCCCTGGTGATAAGATGGCTCTGGTTCTACCTCTCCTGTTCCTCTGTGGTGGGGTTCTTCACTAGAGTCATCAACCAGGTTTTGAGTGGCTATTCTAGATTTCTACCACCATTTGTTGGAAAAGAACTCCTGATTTCTTTCCTAAATGACCTGGCTCTAGTTTTAAGATTACGGAGAAGAATTTGTTCACGCAGCGCCACTCTGGATTGTCCGGGGGCAGGCAGCATCCCAGGCTGCTGCCTGCATGGCCCGCACAGGTTTTCACATTGATATCATTGAAGAAAGTGGTGCAGGTAGGAGTCAGGAGTGCTGTTTACCCCCAGGGTATCAACGTAGTCTGTGTAGCGGTCCTATGCAAAAACAATTCTTTCCCCATCCCCATTCTTTACTACCAGATGAAATAGTTTCTTTATATCCACCCTATCAAAATATTTTAAATACCTCAATCTTCTGTACACAAGGGAAGACAATCCAAGATTACACTATCTGTCCTAAGCTGGAATGCCCAAAACTGAACACAGTACTCCAGATAGGGTCGGACTAAAGCTCTAAACAACTAAGGGTGACACTGCTATTATGAGCTGTCATTGCCTAGAATATGATTTGTTGTATGCAAGTCTCTCAATGTTCCTGGTATGTCATAGCTCTTTCTCAATTTGTCATTTGTGCTGACATTTTCCAACTTTGGTCTTGCATTTAATATTTCCTATTATGTTACTTCTTATTGGCCTGTCTTCTAGGTTGGCATTTTAGTGTGTGATCTTAGCAGCTAATGTATTAACATATTTGGATGAACTTGAAGTACATCTATCTGATATTTTAACAAAGACGCTAATCTCTTTGATTTAAATGTCATCAAAGTAATAGATGAAGGAATTTCATGCAAATTTATGAACAATTTTGTTGCTAAGCTGGAGCCTAGTGTCAACAAGCAAGGTTTTTGACAAGATCTCACACGGCAGACTGGTTAAAAAAAATAAAATCCCATGGGCTGCAGGAAGATATTGATGGTCTGGTCAGATGGGCAGAAAAGTGGCAAATGGAATTCAACCCAGAGAAGTGTGAGGTGATGCATTTTGGGAGGTCAAACAAGGCAAAGGAATACACGATTAATGGGAAAATACTGAGAAGTGTAGAGGAAGTGAGGGACCTTGAAGTGAATGTACACAGCTCCCTGAAGGTAGCCGGACAGGTCGATAACATGGTTAAGAAGGCATATGGAATCCTTTCCTTTACTAGCCGAGGTATAGAAGACAAGAGTTGGGAGGTTATTCTGGAGCTGTATAACTCATTAGTTAGGCCACAACTTGAGTTAACTTGACCACAACTCTGGTCACCTCATTACAGAAAGGATGTAATTGCACTAGAGAGAGTAGAGAGGAGATTTATGAGGATGTTGCCAGGACTGGAAAAATGCAGCTATGATGAAAGATTGGATAGGCTGGAGTTATTTTCCTTGGAACAGAGAAGGCTGAGGGAGATTTGATTGAAATGTATCACATTTTTAGGGGCCTGGATAGAGTGGAGGTGAAGGGCCTATTTACCTTAGCAGAGAGATCAGTGACTAGGGGGCATAGAGTAAAAGTGATTGGTAGAAAAATTAGAAGGGGGATGAGGAAAAACCTTTTCACCCAGAGGGGGGGTGGGGGTCTGGAACTCACTGCCTGAGAGGGTAGTTGAGGCACAAACCCTCAACTCATTCAAAAGGAGTCTGGCTATGCACCTCAAGTGCCGTAATCTGCAAGCCTACAAACCAAATGCTGGAAGGTGGGATGAGAATAGGAGGATCATTTTTCGGCCAGCACAGACACAATGGGCCAAGTGGCCTCTTTCTGTGCCTTAAACTTTCTATGATTCTATGAACCCATTTTTTTCCTTTTTAACAAGCCCTCTTCTCTAGGTTCTTAAAAGGTCACTGCATTCTCAGAAATACATGTTCAACTTTGCTTTGCTTTGTAAAGATAACAGAGTGTCATTATTGTCATTCACATGTTTTAATACAAAATATATTAATTTATTGTATGTTTGCCAATAAATAACAAAGTGTTTGCTCGATGTGCTTTTATGAACCTTGTGCATCTTGAAGACTATTTGACTTCACCTACTTACAACATTCCACAAAACTGTAACTGAAATGTTATTCTTTTTATTCTGTCTATTCTCTTTCTCTTTATTTCCCAAACCATCTTACACCCACATGCAACAGTGCTCTATGAAATCTTAATTGTACTGATTACACAATTACCTTTTATCCCACTAAGAACACTGCTACCTACATAGCAACCATATTACAACTTTCACAACACTGCTTTACACTAAACCCCCAGTTGTTGAAAAATGTGCTTGCACAACACCATGATTGTCTGAAATGCTTCATAATACCTACTTACATCACTGGTAAAATATAACGGGAGGGAACAAGGAAGGTTTAAAATGAGGCTAACCACAATAAATATGATCCAGCATTAACAGTAAGCATCCTGTGACATGCATGCTAGCTGCCTTAACCTTATATTAGAAAGAAAGGGCTTGATTAGTTGGCCCTGCAGAGGCCGGGATCGGAGACAGGTGGAAGCTAAAAATAGCCCCGCCGGCCAGCATGCAAGTTTTTTGGCTTCATTCCGCCCCAAGGCCATTTTTGCAGAGGTGGGATGGGGGGGGGGGGGTGCGGTGGGAGATGGCGGGGCTACCTGCCATGGCTCATTAAGGGTCGCTTAAGGCCAATTAAAGGCAGCTGACTGGGATTTTCCAGTCGGTTTCCAGGTTCCTCTAGGTGGCGGGGGCCAGATTAGGTGCCTGGAGGTGGCCTCCAAGCAGCAGACTGGTGGGCCAGTGCTCCAAATAGGCCTAGAGACCCTTCATGCCTGCCTAGGGGCAGCAGCACAAGCCACCCTGTAGAGGGGCTCCCCTGCAACAGTGGTGGCCCAGTTGCAAAGGCCATTTACATTTTTTTTAAATGTTGGAGAGAGGGTACCTCCATTTTAAAGTACCTTTTTCATTACTTACCTGGATCACAGCCTGCTGCTCCTTTCAAGCTGGAAGGCCTCCGATTGGCACTCCAGCTTCAAGAGCTTGCCCACAGTCCTTAATTGGATGGCGACCCCACCCTCTGGCCATTAATTGGCAACTCTGGGGAAAATCACAAGAGTGACTGTTCCCACACAGTGCGAGCTTCTGACACACATTTCAGCCTGATGTTGGCGTTCAGAAGTCTGCAGTGAAAATCTTCTCCAAAGACTTCATTTATTGTGCATTTTATCACCTCTCAGAAATATCATGAAGTTTCCTACAGTGAATTACTTTGAAATTGCTTACTTTTTTTGTCGGAAAATGCAGCATCCATTCTGCACACAAAATCCAGCAAAAGTCAGTGAAATGAGTAATCAGTTAATCATTTTTTCTTAGAATTGATTGATGGAGTAATATTGGTCCGAACAACTCTGCACTTGATCCAATGGTGTCCTTTGATCGTTAACATTCACCTGAAACACCAGAGCATGTAGACAGGCCAAAGATGTTGCACTTTGATAGAATCCCAATGCATCTGCAATGAACTGGGAGTTCTACCCACCCAATGACCCAGCCCTGACACCGGCTGATTTTCTAGGATAATAATCATTTGAATTTTTTCAGTGTGCTCCTGAAGAGGTTTCAAACTCCATTCAAGGTCCCTACCTGCTGAAATTTGTCTCTGGCTAGGGGGAAACTCATTGTAGCAGGCTTCTGAGGCCTGTTGCAGTGTATTTGGGCTGGCTGCCTCCAGGCAGATGAAGATAACTTTTCAATTTTTTATAAAATATATGGAATTGAATCAATCACCCTGTGAGAGGTATAAGCTACCTATGGGAAAAGGAAAAATCTGCAAGGCTATGGGGAAAGATTGGGGGGATTGAGACTAATTGGATAGCTCTTTCACAGAGCTGGCACAAGCACTGTGGGCCAGTTGACCTTCTGCTGTGCTGAAAGATAATATGATCTTTAAAAAAAAATGGATTTCTCATAGCATTGCACCTGAGGTTTCAAGGCCAAATAGCAAACCTTACAGCAATTTGGGTAGCAGAACAGTAATGTTGCTAGAAGCATAAGAGTTTCTCTGCCCTACAGAACATGGAGCTGGCAGTTGCAAAGTTGACTGTTGGTTGTTGGCTAGAGGATGCAGTTACAGTGTGACAAGTTTACATAGGCAGTCCCCATTATAATCATGGACATAGAAATTTAGAAAGGAAAAGGTTGATACAAAAGTGTGACAAAAACATGACAACAGGAAGTAAAGTTTTGATGATGGGAAGTGTACACAGATATACAGAATCACAGAAGTAACAACACAGAAGGAGGCCATTTGGCCCATCATGTCTGCACCAGTTCTCCAAAAGAGCAGTTCACCTAGTGCCATTTCCCTGCCTTTTCCTCGTAACCTTGCACATTCTTCCTTTTCATATAACAGTCTAATTCACTTTTGAATGCTTCAATTGAACCTGCCTCCACCACACTCACACGCAGCGCATTCTTGAGCTTAACCAGTCGCTGCGTGAAAAAGATTTTCTTCATGTCACTTTTGCTTCTCTTACCCATTACTTTAAATCTGTGCCCACTCACTCTTGATCCTTTCACGAGTGGGAACAGTTTCTCACTATCTACTCTGTCCTGACCCCTCATGATTTTGAATACCTCTATCAAATTACCTCTCAGCCTTCTCTTCTCCAAGGAAAACAGTCCAAACTTCTCCAATCTATCTTCATAACTGAAATTCCTCATCCCTGGAACCTTTCTTGTGAATCTTTTCTGTACTCTCTCCAATGCTCTCACATCTTTCCTAAAGTACGGTGCCAGAACTGGGTGCAATACTCCAGCTGAGGCCAAACTAGTGTCTTATATAAACTCAACATAACTTCCTTGCTCTTGTGCTCTATGCCCCTATTAATAAAGCCCAGGATACTGTATGCATTATTAATCATGCTCTTAACCTGTCCTGCCACCTTCAATGACTTATATACATATACACCCAGGTCTCTCTGCACCCCCTTTAGAATTGTACCCTATATTTTATATTGTCTCTCCATGTTCTTCCGACCAAAATGAATCACCTCACATTTCTCTGCATTGAACTTCATCTGCCACCTATCTGCCCATTCCACCAACTTGTCTATATCCTTTTACAGTTCTACACTATCCTCTTCAAAGTTCACAGTGCTTCCAAGTTTCGTATCATCTGTAAACTTTGAAATTGTGCCCTGTACACCAAGGTTTAAGTCATTAATATATGTCAGGAAAAGCAAGGGTCCCAACACTGACCCATGGGGAACTCCACTACAAACCTTCCTCCAGCCTGAAAAACATCCATTAGCCACTACTCTTTGTTTCCTATCACTCAGGCAATTCTGTATCCATGTTGCTACCGTCCCCTTTATTCCATGAGCTATAACTTTGCTCACAAGTCTGTTGTGTGGCACTGTATCAAACGCCTTTTGAAAGTCCATGTACACCACATCAACTGCATTGCCCTCATCAACTCTCTCTGTTACCTCCTCAACAAACTCCAGCAAGTTAGTAAAACATAATTTTCCTTTAAGTAATCCATGCTGGCGTTCTTTAATTAATTAACCCACAAATTTTCATATGTTATAGATTTGAATTTTGTAGGGCTGGGTACTTGGTCACCCTGTGAGAGATTCATCTTTCTATGGATTTTTAAAATCTAATATCCCTTCTGCATGACATGGTAATACTGGATACCAGTAATACTGGAGCATTCCAGTGTCTAGCGTTGTTAGGGTGAAAATGATGTAAAATATGTTGGATAATGTATTTTCATCATTCAAATGCCTGTCTGTATTTGTGTGGACATATTCTACATTCTGCATCACTTCCAGCAGAAAATTCAGCAAGTCGTGGGAGCTATCAGAGAGTCAACAAATGGGGAACTCTGACCAAGTTCTGGGTTACTGCCACTACTAATTTTCATTAATGCAGCACTCCTAATGTGCAAGAATTCTCAGAACACCTTAAAATAAGAAGTAAAAGAAGACCGACATCAAGCATGGGAAAAGTAGAGAGTATTAGAGAGACAAGGATGGAGAACTGAAGGATGGAGAACTGAAGGACATGGCTGCAGTGTTCCAGAGAGCAGGAGCACCAGTGAATGAGTGACGCCAAGTGTGGTGTGAGGGGAAGTCCAGATGAGAAGAATCGGGGGTATATAAGGGACAAAAGGACAAAAGAGTGCTAAAATAGCGTGGGGTGAGACTATTGTCATGGAATATTACATGCCAAATGGCAAAATATTAATTTCATTGGTTGGAACCTTGCCTTAGACTTTTGCTGGAAATTCTTACAAATAACTTCTTTTAAGAAGAGTAACCTGGCAGCCAAGATGGCCACAGCAATTTGCATATGAAACAGCAACGGAGTAGACCAGAGACAACATAACTGAGGCAACCTAACCAACACAAGGAGATGCTCTCTGATTAAGTTACCTGAAATGGCTTTCTCAACACAGTCATCAGCAGCCATTAATACCCATTGACTTTGAAAGAGCCAACCCCCACCAAGTGTGGCTGGACAGCCTGAGGGGAGAGCCTGGAATCTCAGAGAACATTCCAGAAAGCCTCATTAAAACACAAAGAGGTTTGGGTTTTTGTGAGTCAGAAAGCAAACAATTACTGTAAGCCATCAAGGAAGCAGCTCTCTCTCTCTCTCTCCAGTCAAGATCCAGAGAAACCTCAAGCCAGTCTACAGACTGCCACATCCAACAACTAGGGGAACAGAGACCGAAACCCCTGTTCTGCCTTCCGGAGCCTGAGAAGAGAGCCCAGACCGTGCATGTGGCCTAGCAAGGACTTCAGGACTACAATCTCAACTAAGGACTCTTGGACTGATGAACTGTATTTAAATTCCAATTATTTCAGACTCTACTCCAACCACCCAACTCTGTTTTCCCTCTATAAACTATTTGTGTGTGTCTCTCTCTCATGTGAATGTGGGCATGAATGCGTAGCATAATTTTGTAATGTTAACCAGTTTAGAGTGTTAAGGATAATAAACATATCTTTCTTGTTTAAACTGAAGAAAATCTGTCTGGTTCATTTGCAATTATATTAGAGGAACAGGAGCAAGTGCTCACTGAGGTGTTAAGTTCAATCACTGTGTTAAAAAAGGATAAACCTTATTGTGGTCAAACCAGAGAAGTGGCGAAAGGGGAGCCTGAGACCCCCTCCTCACCTGGTAACAACACTATGGAAAGATTTCAAGCAAGAATCTCACTTGATATGGAGCATGGGGATCCATTGGAGCTTGGAGAAGATGATGAGTTGATGGAAGTGTTGACATAATTTAGCTAAAGATGTAGACAGCACTGTTTTGAAATTAATTGAAGCCAGCAAAGACAGCATTAGATAATTCCAGACCTGAGGTGATGAAGGATTAGATTGGAGTTTCATCAGAAGAGGAGAGATAAGCACAGAGGCTGGCAATACTTTAGAAATAGAAAAAATGCTACTTTAGAAATGGAATAGAGATGAGAGGAGTAGCTCCCAGTTCAAGATGAGGTGGCAGCTGTGGAGGATGATGGATTCAAGGCCAAAGTTTTAGAGGTGCTGATTTAAGCCATAGAGAATGGTTTTCGTTTTCCAGGATTCCACCTGTAAGAAATTTTAACTCATCTGGCACTCCATCAGTATTGCATTTCAGTATTAAACTGAATTATGCACTCTTTAATACAAGTGTGCTGCTCAAAACCAAAACCTTCTGATTCAGTGTTGAGTTCTACCAACTAAATAAAGCTGCCAATTACTTGAAATAAGTTCAAACATCAATCGATCATATTACAGCATGATTACCCACAGAATCATCTATTGAAATCAAGTTTAATATATCTGCCATGAAACATATTACACAGTGCCTAAGTGCAGTGCTGAAAGCTAATGCATTTCTGTCCAGCTCATATTTCTTGTGGCTTCAGAATGAGACTTGTCCATGCTATACCCAGTGATTAGAATGTCATATTGAACTGCACACTCGAGATAGTTCCAATGAAGAATGCCCTTCAGTCCATATAATCTCATCCTTTCGGTTACAGTATGTGGTTTCTTCTTAAATGAGCCCTTACAACCCAACCAGCTATGCGTAAAAAAAAGACTTTCTGAAGGCTGTCTCAGATTAGTTCTCCACATCAGAATTTTCATTCCTGATCCTACCGTTGGGATGAACCGTGGGTCAGGAATTCAGAAATGCTGGCAGGGGGACCCCACAAGAGATTTTGAAGGAGGCAGTCAATTGAGAGACATCCTACGAGAGCCCCATCCAGTTAAGGATGGCAGGTGGGCTCCACAGCCGGGAGGGCCAATGGGAGTACCCCAAGGCTGTGAGTGGCCAGCAGCCCCAACGGCAGAGGTGGGCGCTGCTGATGTAGGTGGGAGAACAAGAGGGCACTGAAAAATGGAGGCACCCTCTGAAGACTTTAGGAAGTTTGAAAATAAAATGTGGCCACAGCTTCTAGGCCATCATTGTGCAGGGGGAGCTCTCCTCAGGATGGCCTGCAGCCGCAGCTGTAGCCCTCTAACACCTGCAGTGCCATATCGGGGGGGTTGGTGAATTATAGGAGGCATCACTGCCCCAGCCCCAGTCTGCCGCTGGGAGTCCGCCTCCATCCATCTCCTGGCCTCGGCCTCAGAAAACTACAGACAGCATGTGATGAGTGCCATTAATAGGCACTTAATTGGCCTTAATGGCTACCCTCTGCTAGCTGTCACCTGTAGAAACAGCCTCACTGAAAATAGGACAGAGAGAGGAACAAGCCCGCACACCGGCATGCCAGCCAGCAGCGCAAAATTGCTGGCACGCCCGCCTCCAAACCCGCTACCTTCACAAAATTAATATCCAGCCCCATAACTTCAAACTTCTAGGGCTGAATTTAGTGAGGCCGTTTGGAGTGGGAATGGAGACATGCGGGGCTGGAGAATCGCATTGGACATGTCCGTCTGGAAATCTAACGTCATGTCGTTTGTTCCAAATTTAGTCAACGACGGGAATGGACCAAGGTGGCGTTGCCGCCCCAATGTGATGAGACTGTAATTTAAAATGTAGAAAAGTTAGTTTTAATACATTAGCAGGTAATTGCTTGTGATTCAATGGGGGGCTTGTAATTAAGTGGACGACGGATGGCTCTCACGTTTCTTCGGATCGCCGGCTGTTTAAAGCTGGTGGCACTGAGGCGAGGCATCAGTGCCGCGATAGGTAGGCAACCCTGACCAGCACAGCATAGAGGAAGAGAGGGGAGTGGGGGCCATGGTCGACCTGCAGTGCTGTGCGCTCTGCATGGGTGGGCTTGGTCTCGGACGGAAGTAAGGTGGAGGGGGGCTTGATCTCGAGTGGTCTGCATGGGGGGATTGATCTCAGGTGGCAGTACCAGAAGGGCTTGGTCTCGGGTAAGAGGATCGGGTGGCCATATTGCTGGATGAGAGGGTCGGCTGGCCATATTATTGGGTGAGAGTCTTGGCTATCATCAAGGGTGGGCACTGAGGGTCATTAGTGAGACAGCTGAGAGGAAAGCTGCCAAGGCAGGTTCGTCTCTGCATCAACAGCATTCTGGAGGCCTACTGATCACCTGGCATGGGTCTCATACATCCTGTCTTTGTGGACCTCCATGGCATGATACAGCTCCTCCAAAGGAGGGAGGGCCAGGAGGCAGTTGTGCTGCCTGTGATGCTCCATGACAAGAGCAACAGCAGCCGGCCATGCCAAGAAGGGCTCACCTGTGCCTGAGAATGTACTGGACTCAAATCAGCTACCTCCAAATGTCCGGGTGGCATTGTCAACGAATGCTATGGCTCTCCAGAGAGGCCATCACCAAATTATGTACCATGCTGTAGGACAAGTTGTGACCTATAGGATTTGGTAGTCACCCTATACCCAGGGCCTGGTTTATTAGTGTCGCACTCGACTTTTACACATCTGAATCATTCCAAGGATCCACCAGTGACATGTGTGGTGTCTCCCAGGCAACAGCCCACCGCTTCATCAAGGAGGTGACCACTGCCTTGTTCAAGAGGGCTGGTGACTATGTGCATTGCCGACCGATCCTGACAGTCAGGTCGAGAGGGCTATCAGATTTGGAGCTCGCTGGATTCCCCCCAGGTGCAAGGTGTGATTGATTTGTGAATGTGGCCATCAAGGCACCAACTGACCAGCCAGCCATTTTCATCAACAAGAAGGGCTTCCTTTCCATCAGCGTTCCATTGGTCTGTGACCACCGAAAGCGTTTCCTGCAGATGTATGCCGCTTCCAGGGAAGCAGCCACGACACCGACGTTCTTTGACAGTCCCAGAGTCCGCAGCTTTTCCAGCCTCCCGCTCGCCTTCAGGGATGAATTCTTGGTGACAAAGGCTACCCATTAAAGACATGGCTACTGACGCCTGTGAGGAACCCTGGCACTGCAGCAGAGGAGAGGTACAGCTCCACCTGAGCAGCCATTGAGCAGGCCATTTGAGCTGCTGAAGATGAGATTCTGTTGCCTGGATCGATCTGGTGGAGCCCCATAGTATGCCCTAGCAACAGTCCGGCATACTGTGGTGGTCTGCTGTTCTTTGCACAATCTAGCACTATAGTGGGGGGGGGGGGGGGGGGGGGTGGGGGTGGCCTTGCATGACGAGGACATGACTGATCACCACTCCTGAACTGACAAAGGAGGCACAGAGGAAGGTGATGTGCAGGCAGCACTAGATGTTGAACCCCTTGGCAGAGGCCAGGCAGATTGAGCGACGGGCCAAGGAGGCAAGAGACAATCTCATACTTACCCACTTATTGCCACATGATGGGTTCTCAGAGTGAAAGCAAAACAGACTCACTTCGATGCATTCAGTTTATTGCCTCCTTTTTGGGTTCCGTGCCTAGTGCTCAGCTTAACCAAGCACTGTGGCCCATGGGGGATGCTAACCAAAGGAGGGCTGTGCTTATATTGGCAGCCCACTAAGGGAGAAGGGTAAAGCCAGCAGCTCACAAGACATGAAAGAATAAACATTTTCCACAATGAAAGTTAACTGCAATACTGAAAAAACATTATGACAAAGCAAATGGCAAATGTCAAACACCAATGAAAACCCATATATGTCTAAGTGGTTTTCTCTATACATTTACAAGTGTTTCTACGATGTGTAATTCCTGTGCTAGCAGCTGAGCTGAAGGCAGGCTGCTGATGAGACTGTGGTTTTTGGAGGTCAATCATCTCAGCTCCAGGACATCACTGCAGGAGTTCCTCAGGGTAGTGTCCTAAGCCCAACCATCTTCAACTGCTTCATCAAGACCTTCCTTCAATTATAAGGTCAGATGTGGGGATGTTCGCTAATGATTGCACAATGTTTAGCACCATTCGCGACTCCTCAGATACTGAAGCAGTCCGTGTAGAAATGTAGCAAAACTTGGACAATATCCAGGCTTGAGCTGATAAGTGGCAAGTAACATTCATGCCACAAAAATGTCAGGCAATGACCATCTCCAACAAGAGAATCTAACCATCTCCCCTTGACATTCAATGGCATTACGACCATTGAATCCCCACTATCAACATCCTGGGGGTTACTATTGACCAGAAACTGAACTGGAGTAGCCATATAAATATCGTGGCTACAAGAGCAAGTCAGAGTGTCGGAATCCTGCAGCGAGTAACTTACCTCCTGACTCCCCAAAGCCTGTCCACCATCTACAAAGCACAAGACAGGATTGTGATACGTACATACGAACATACAAATTAGGAACAGGAGTAGGCCACTTGACCCCTCGAGCCTGCTCCATTATTCAATACGTTCATGGCTGAACTGATTATTCCACATTTCCACCTACCCCCGATAACCTTTCACCTCGTTGCTTATCAAGAATCTATCTACCTCTGCCTTAAAAATATTCAAAGACTCTGCTTCCACAGCCTTTGAGGAAGAGAATCCCAAAGACTCACGACCCTCTGAGAGAAAAGATTTCTCCTCATCTCTGTCTTAAATGGGCGACTCCTTGTTTTTAAACAGTGACCCCTAGTTCTCGATTCTCCCACAAGGGGATATACATCCTTTCCACATCCACCGTCTCAAGACCCCTCAGGATCTTATATGTTTCAAGCAAGCCACTTCTTAGTCTTCTAAATTCCAGCGGATACAAGCCTAGCCTGTCCAACATTTCCCCATAAGGCAACCCACCCATTCCAAGTATTAGTCCAGTAAACCTTCTCTGAATTACCTCCAACGCATTCACATCCTTCCTTAAATAAGGAGACCAGTACTGTACACAGTACACCAGATGTGGTCTCACCAATGCCTTGTATAGCTGAAGCATAACCCCCCTATTTTTGTATTCAATTCCCCTCGTGATAAACACTAACATTCTATTAGCTTTCCTAATTACTTCTTGTACCTGCAGACTAACCTTTTGCGATTCGCGCACTCGGACACCCAGGTCCCTCTGCATCTCAGAGCTCTGAAATCTCTCACCATTTATATAATATGCTTCTTTTTTATTCTTCCTGCCAAAATGGACAACTTCACATTTCCCCACATTATACTCCATTTGCCAGGTCTTTGCCCACTCACTTAACCTATCTATAATCCTTTGTAGTCCCCTTATGTCCTCTTCACAACTTACTTTCCTACCTATCTTTGTGTCATCAGCAGATTTAGCAACCATACCTTCGGTCCCTTCATCAAAGTCATTTATATAAATTGTAAAAAGTTGAGACCCCAGCACTGATCCCTGTGGTACACCACTCATTACATCTTACCAACCAGAAAATGACCCACTTATGCCTATTCTCTGTTTCCTGTTAGCTAGCCAATCTTCTATCCATGACAATATGTTACCCCCTACTCCATGATCTCTTATTTTCTACTATAACCTTTGATGTGGCACTATATCAAATGATGGAATACTCTCCACTTGCCTGGATGAGTGCAGCTCCAACAACACTCAAGAAGCTTGATACCACCCAAGACAAAGCAACCCACTTGATTGGCACCCCGTCCACAAACATTCACTCCCTCCACCA
Source organism: Heterodontus francisci (assembly GCF_036365525.1). Classification (NCBI taxonomy): domain Eukaryota; kingdom Metazoa; phylum Chordata; class Chondrichthyes; order Heterodontiformes; family Heterodontidae; genus Heterodontus; species Heterodontus francisci. Next base: position 36,704,560 of record NC_090385.1, on the reverse strand, counting down.
CCGACGCACAGTGGCAGCAGTGTGTACCATCTACAAGATACTCTGCAGCAACGCACCAAGGCTACTCAGGCAGCACTTTCCAAACCCGTGACCTCTACCAACCAGAGGGACAAGGGTTGCAAATGCATGGGAACACCACCACCTGCAATTTCCCCTCCAAGTCACACACCATCCTGACTTGGAACTGTAGCACCGTTCCTTCTTTTTCGCTGGGTCAAAATCCTGGAACTCCCTTCCTAACAGTGCTGTGGGTGTACCTACCTCACATGGACTGCAGCGGTTCTAGAAGGCAGCTCACCACCACCTTCTCAAGGGTAATTAGGGATGGGCAATAAATGCTGGTCTCGCCAGCGATGCCCACATCCCATGAATGAATAAAAAAAAATGCTGCCAACTGACACGATAGAACACAATTGTGTGGTTAGGCTCTGCAGATCTCGTCATGCCAAACGTGTGTGGTGTGGATCTCCAGAAGTGATCTGTATGTCGATGGAAAACAATCCTCACTCTCTTGCACAGAGATGCCAGTCTCACCATCCACAATTGAAGAGCCGCTCAAGAGGGTCAACGACCTCCTTTGTTCTGCTAAGGTGACTGCTCCATACTTCTCTCCTTTTTAGGGAATAAATGTGGCAATGCAGGAGGAAGCGGGACAAGGGGAGGGAGGCACCACAAGAAGGTGGCAAAGGGTCATGTTTGGGGGATGACCCCATGGCTGCTGACCTCCTCTGCTTTCTTCGTCCAGGCTTGCTTGGTCAGGCATGAGGAACTCTTCTTGCCATCTCTGGGGAAGAGGACTTCCCACCTTCCCCTTGCAGCTTGGAGGAGAATCTTGAGTGAGGCATGGCTAAACCATTCTGTGACTTGCCTCTACCATCCTGCGGTATCCTTCCCAGGGGTGGAGGGTTCAGGGGTTACTACAACAGTGGCTTCAACAGAGACAGGAAACTGCAGATGAGTGTACGTCAACAATGCTAGCAGGGCTTTAAATATGGTGCCAGCACCCGCTCTGGAGTCGTCTGACACCGCATTCGGTGCCTTGAATACCGCCCCCGTCACGTGATTGGCTGGCCTTGCACCACCTTTATGTAAAGTGATCGCCTGACATGTGATTGCATTGGGCTGGCTGCACATGTGAGTAGCGGGGACAGCGCCCACTTCTGGGTCTACCACCGGGACTCCTAGTGTGCTCTCTAGTTCTGATGATTTGGCATATCTGAAACCATTATTTTCAAACTACTCCTTTGTCTGGTCAAGTATCTTATACTGATGAGCCCTATCTTATGATTCTTTCCTGTGTCCATTCTCCTCCATCCATGTAAGGTTCAGGCAGACAGGGTACAGAAGCTTTTCTACATTTCCTTGGTATATTGCATCAAACTCAACATAAAAGGATTGCACCTCTTTCCCTGCCCCAATCTGTCCCCATTTACAAACACAGAACGCTAGTTGCAAACATATGATAATTCATTCAACTGCTTTGATTTATTCTTCTTTTGTACTTTTGTGCTCGTAGCAGATGTTTACTCACAACTGGATTAAAATGGTATAAACTTATTTCATATGTGAGCCTTAACAGTTTTCAGATAGAATAGGCCTGCATTTGATCTTTTAGCATTTATTTAAACCCAGTTGAAAGGCTAGTATTGCAAGTGATCAAGTTCACTTAACTCTTGTAGTATCTTTTCACTAAATGGACACGTTTTAGAAGTTGTAACATACTGGGTAAAGTTGGCCTATTTAAAACGATTGTGTCCTTCAAGGGATAATATAAATTGTTGCTTGGTCATAGAGAACTTGAGTATTGCTGAAAATAGAGACATGTTTTCAAAGCTTTTTGTCTTGCAGCCATCAGGATAATCCATAAGAATGCCAATGTAAGGGAAAACAACATATACTATAAAGTTGCTTTCCCTTATACTGGTATTCTTTCAGATTGTCCTAATAGCTTGGGATTTAGAGCTGGGGAAGGATGTAACAGTAAAGTGGGAAAGAGACTTATAAATGACTATAAGAACATTGAATTCAACATGTGGATGAATATGTATTTGCATATTACAAGTAAGTGTAATATTTATATATACTAGTGCGGCGAGTCTGGTATATATGAGCTCAGCATATCCGAGTCTGGCACAGACCTGATAGGCCAAATGGTCTCCTTCTGTGCCATAATGACTCTATGTAATAACTCTAGCTGTGTAATTTAATTTCAAATTGCATCCATAAACTGTGAGATAAAGTAATTGTTCTTGAGACCTATTTATTGGCTGGTAAGGTAACTGTGACTCAGATCCATGTATAATTTAATAGTCATCCTTCTTCATTACTTTCGCACTTTACCTTGTATTGGATTCATTCTACTTTATATTTTCCCACTACTGTCTCCTGTTCCTGCTGGATAAAGGCCTGTTACCCGACCCGAACCCGAGAGGACCCAACAATGTGTCGGGTTCGGGTTGGTCAGGTCGCTCTTCCAGGCCCGGTTTTCGGGCTCCGGTCGTGCCGGGTCTGAGTCGGGCCGGGTCCGGGTCTGACACATACAGCAAGAAGTGTTAAAAGTGAAAAAACCTACCTGAGCTGGGAGTCCGGGACGTCAAGGAGGGAAACTCTGAGTCTGCGTAGTGAGCGAGTGAGCATCTCTGTGACGTCATCACGCTCACGCTGCAGCTTCCTGTAGATTGGGAATCACAAGGTAAGTAAAGGGAACATTCCAGTGATCGGATCGGGCTCGGATGGGGTCGGTTTGGGATGGGCTCGGGTCCAATGTGGTTCTGTCGGGTTCGGGTCGGGTTTTTTTTTGTGACCTGAGCAGGCCTTTACAGCTGGATCCCGCTTATTTGCTCTTAATTGTGCCTGCAAAGGACAATTTTCCCCCATACTGTAAGAGAGAATTGTGCAGACCATCATTCATAGGCCTGGCTTTTCTGTGCCTGCTTTCTCAATCATGTTTCAAATTTGTTAATTCCAACAACAACTTGCTTTTATATAGCACCTTTAACAGAGTAAAATATTGCGAGGCACTTCACACTTGGACCCATATATGATATTTTACTGACATCCTTCTTAATTACTTTAGCACTTTACTTCAAATTGGGCTTTCATATATCTTACCAAGGTCGTCTCTTGTGCCTGTTGGATCCCCTGTTCATTTGCTGGATGCTCTTCAGACCATGGCTGTATTTTTTTCATGATGTGCTGTTTGCACCCCCTGTATATAAATTGTGCTTGTTAAAGAGTGATTAAGCAGCTTTCCATCTTTATTAGAGGGTGGTTAGTACCTTTTTAAAACTGTAACCAAGTGTCTTCAGGAGACTAGAGGAGAAAATTACAAGTACCACATCGTAAAGAACAAGCTGCAGTATGAGTGCGACCAATTCTTGGTTTCTGTGTGATTGAACAGACACCAATCTTAAGTGATTAAAGCAGACAAATGATTTGATAGCACCATTTTTCCTTAAATCCAGCAATATACTAACACTGCCTCACTATTATTATACATTACTTAATAATTTCAAATGATGTACTATCAGATAAAATTTAGAATGATCTTGAAGCTTTTGAGATTTGAGGTGACCTCAAAGTCCAAAGGAGATTTTAAATGGTCTGGAACTCAATTAGCTTTTGGAATTCCTTTAGGTGTAAATTAATACAGCAATGTATATGTGTGCCCCATTAGGGCTCTCGTTTTTATATTATTATTATACTATCAATGTTGTAAAATTGCTGGACCATGGCTCCTGACTTTGTCTTGATAAATTTTGAGCAAAGTTATTGAACAGACATAATAACGTACAACCGTTGAAATGTGTAAAATGCCTGGTGCCTATTACCTCTAAAAAGAACTGGATGTTGGAAATCTGAAATAAATACAGAAATGATTGGAAATAACACAACAGGACTGTCAGCATCTGAAAACAGAAAAGACAACTTAAGATTGCGAGTGGAGACTCTTAAAACTGCTTTGACAATGATCTTGCTATTAGAACAAAAGATAAATGGAGATAAATGCAGTACTTTTGTCTTAGAAACATAGGAACAGGAGTAGGCCATATAGCCCCTTAAGCCTGTTTTACCATTCAATGAGGTCATCGCCTGTCTTGTATATCTATTTCATTGACAGAATATACCTCAGAACAATATAATGAGAGATTTCCCCTGTTTGCTATGTGGTAGTGACATCATAAATATAGTGGGAAGATTTCCTCTGTTTTTTATTACGAGCTAAATCACAAGTGTTCGAACATAAATAGTACCTAGAGGAGATTTTCTCACAGGCTCCAATTTTAGACCTCAGTGTTCATTGGGTGGGCAGTGGACAGGGTGCTTAATGTTATCAAGAGGCCCAAACCATTTTGATGGTCAGGACTTGTGTAAATTTAATTGTCAAGCTGCCCATGGAACTTGAGGCCAGATAAACAGCTTACTGCTTTAGAGTCGCAGGAAATCCAACAGGCCAGTCACAGAGCATTGTATGCAAGAGGAAGGGTGGGCAGGGGCAAGCAATGAAGAAAATTATCTGTCAGTGAGGAGGAGGGGAACTAATTATGCTCTTCTCTGAAAACCCAAGTGTGCCATGTAGAGTGTTTTTTTTCTTGTCACACCTGCTTCCAGTGGGCCCTTTAAAAGACATTGCTTCTGTTATTTCTCACTATGTACACTGGGTGGGGCCAGCACTCACCAGGCGCCTTTCTGTCCTTTACCAAAATGAACCCCCGATCCTAACCGTTGTTGGACACCTGATTTGCATGCGGTAATGAGGCTTCCCGTTGTTTACCAGGAGCGTAGGCTGTGTAAATTGAGACCCACTCAAAAATCATAGTAGGAAAAAAGTCAATTCTTGCAAAATATTGGTGGTGTTAACATTCCATTTCTGCCAAAAATAAACAGGAAGTAGAGAGAGCAAACTCTGAATCACTGAGCAGGAGTTTCCAGGAGCTAGGTTATGCTGTTTCCTTTTTCAGGGCAATTTGTCCAAGATCTGCCAAACCTGCATCAATTACGTCAAGCGTATATTGATTTCTGCGCTCTTTTACGCAGCGAAATAAACATCATGCTGGAAGCCAACATGACCCATAAAATTGGCCATACTCCCAGATCGAATTAATCATCACAAGTTTCTGCTAACTGTGCCCATTTGCAGTCCTTCAAGGAGGCTGTTAAAATTATGATTTTTTCAGGCATAAGGACCTTAATGGGCATGTTTTAAACTCTTTGAATTTTTAAAAATTTGCTAAGAAACTGACAATGTTACTATGGGCCAGATTTTATTCTGGTGATGGGGTCCCAGCGGTAGGCCAGAAGGTGGTGGGGGGGGAGAAACCCTGCCTTGGCCCTCCGTTGGACCCCGGTTGCTATCACATGGTGGACAGCTAATTAACTGCCCACTGTCAGGAAAGCTGTCCCTTTAAGGGATGAGCTTCCGTCTCCAGAGCTGCCGGCAAATCAGAGGGTGAGCAGCTCTGCAGTACCAGCAGTGCTACTGGGAGCAGTGGTCATTGCTGGCACTGCAGCAGGCTCTGCAGAGGAGAAGAGTTTTGAGACCTCAGGAGAGATAAATGGGGTCAGGGTCATCAGGACCAGTCAGGCAGGCCCAGTTGACAGAGTGGGGTTGGGTTGCTGAGGGTGGGGTGTCTTTCCAGGATTTTGGGGGGGTGTGATCGCCGCTGGCAGGGCCCTCCAAGGGCCCAGGATTACCCCCAAAGGAAGGACCACCCTGACCATTAATTGGCCACTTAAGGGCTTTAATTGGCTTGGGTCAGGAAGACAATCCTCAGCCTTGCCCATTGCAGAAAATATGGGGGGGTCCTGGGCAACTTTGGAAACGGCGCAGCCCTGCCATTTTGTTTGCCCCTCCCTCTGCGCCCACCTCCAAGGGCAGTACCAAATTCAGCTCTAGATGTGACTATAACACTGTAACGAGTAAATGGTTCTGGAGAGATTTTTTTCCAAGTTTTTTAAAATTAGGTTACTCGCAAGTTATTTAAAATTAGGTTAGAGACTAAAGACTAATTAAAATGCTTATTTTTTGCGACAAACCCATTTTCAGCTATATTATTAAAACTGCAACAGGTTACCACTCTTAAATATAACAAGAAATATCTTTAATAGAAACATTTTTTTCAAAAATGTTCAAAGCACTGCCTGAGTGCGCTGATTCATGGCAGCACAGAAGGAGCTGCAGCTTGCCATTTCAGATAAGGGAGAGGGAGGGCATCTCCATCTTGAGGTGCCCTGTCAGAAACTTTCAACAACTTTAAAATTAAAAAATGGTCATAGCTGCCGGGCCACCATCGTGGAGGGGGGAGCCTCTCTACAGGGTGGCCTGCAGCTGTAGCTGTGACCAAATAGTTCAGGGGAACCTCAAAGGCATCTTGGAGCGCTCCCGACGCCATGTGGGACACATAGGCAGACAAGAAAACCACAATCAGCCTCTGATAATTTGCCTTTAAATTATCTTAACTAACTACCCTTCACTTGGGGGGGGGGGGGAATAGCTGTTCAGCCCCCAAACCAGCCTCCAGCAAAATGTCTCAGTGGCAGGATGGTATCAGCACGCCAGTCAGCAGCGCCGAATTACATGCCCACCCGCTTCCATTCTTGCTCTCAAATCAGGGTGAAAATCCTGCCCCTGGTCTTTGAGGAGTTAAACAACTTTAGCTGGTGTGGCAGAAACTGGCCACAATGCCACAGGGAGCCATTCAGCTCGGATTCCTGCTGGTGACAGATATTCATTGACCCTGGCTAGAAAATCACAGAAGGCACTGAAACAAACAAAGGGTTCAAGAGCTAAGAGGGCATTTTTCCACAGAGAAATGGGAGTAAGGGACATGGTCAGAAAGCATTGGGTGGAGCTGAAATGTATTAAAATGGGATGCAGAAGAAAGAGTTGCATTTAAATGGCACTTTTCATGACCTTAGGACATCCCAAAATGCTTTATTACCATTAAAGCACCATTGAAATGTAGTTACTGTTTTAATGTAGGAAACGTGGCAGCTAATTTCTGCCCAGCAAGATCCCCCCAACAGCAATGTGATGATGATCAAATAATCTGTTTTAGTGATGTTGGTTGAAGGATTAATATTGGCTAGGACATCAGGGAGAAACACCCTGTATATCTTTGAAATGGTGCCATGGAATGTTTTACACCTCATCTGAATGACAGCACCTCCAACAGCACAGCACTCCCTCAGTACTGCACTGGTGTGTCAGCCTAGATTTTTGTGCTTCTAGAATGGAAATTGATGTGTGAGTGTTCCCCTCTATGTCACAGCCAATGTTAATAAAAGAAATTCCTGTGCTCTTAAAATGAATTGTGCTCAGTAAGTCAAATTGTGATAGCTCTTGGTGAGGCTGCTGGAAAGAGTACTTCACATTATGAGAGTCCTTCATCTCCATAGGAAGAAGCAAAGCTATCAGGAGCAGACCTATGCTGCCCAAACATTTATCCTAGAGAAACACTTATGCTGCTAGAATTTCACACTGCAGTCCAGCCTGCAATCCTCCTTAAACAAAGCTATTGTGAGGCAACAGTTAGAATTTAATGAATCAAAACTGAATAAAATAAGCACATTAATAAATTGGAATGTGGTGACAAACTCCTGCTAGTGCAAACTATCAGTACAATGTAAAAATTATTGATGGGAGATCCAACTATTTCTGTGATATATTCTTGCTGCAGGTGAGAAAGTTAAATGTGTTTGCATTTAAAGCACTGACTTCATTTGTTGGTCTTTAAGATCTATTGTTGAGGCAGTTTATTTTGGTGTCGACTTTTTTTTGTTCATTCGTGGGATGTGGGTGTTGCTGGCAAGGCCAGCATTTATTGCCCATCTCCAGCTGGTGAACCACCTTCTTGAACCACGCAAGTCCGTGTGGTGTGTGTGCAGCCACAGTGCAGTGAGGTGGCGTGATCCAGGATTTTGACACAGTGACAATGAAAGAATGACAAAATATTTCCAAATAAGGATGGTGTCTGACTTGGAGGGGAACTTGCAAGTGGTGGTGTTCGCATGCACCTGCTGTCTTTGTTCTTCTAGATGGTTGAGGTTGTGGAAAGTGCTGTTGAAGGAGCCATTCCAGGTTGCTAAGTGCATCTTGTAGATGGTACACCCTGCAGCCATGGTGCGCGTTTGGTGGAGGGAGTGAATGGTTCAGGTGATGGGTTGGATGCCAATCAAGCAGGCTGTTTTGTATGGATGGTTTTTGGCTTCTAGTGTGTTGTTGGAGCTGTGCTCAACTGCACTCCTAACTTACATACGAATTAGGACCAGGAGTAGGCCACTTGGCCCCTCAAGCCTGCTCCACCATTCAATAAGTTCATTGCTGATCTGATTATAACCTCAACTCCACATTCCCGCTTACCCCCAGTAACCTGACACTCCCTTTTTTTAAATTCATTCACGGGATGTAGGCGTTGCTGGCCAGGCCAGCATTTATTGCCCATCCCTAATTGCCCTTGAGAAGGTGGTGGTGAGCTGCTGCCTTGAACCGCTGCAGTCCATGTGGGGTAGGTACACCCACAGTGCTGTTAGGAAGGGAGTTCCAGGATTTTGACCCAGCGACAGTGAAGGAACGGCGACATAGTTCCAAGTCAGGATGGTGTGTGACTTGGAGGGAAACTTGCAGGTGGTGGTGTTCCCATGTGTTTGTTGCCCTTGTCCTTCTAGTTGGTAGAGGTCGCGGGTTTAGAAGGTGCTGTCTAAGGAGCCTTGCTTATCAAGAATCTATCTACCTCTGCCTTAAAAATATTCAAAGACTCTGCTTCCACTGCCTTTTGAGGAAGTTCCAAAGACTCACGACCCTCAGAGAAAAAATTTCTCCTCATCTCTGTCGTAAATGGGCGACCCTTTATTTTTAAACAGTGACCCTTAGTTCTAGATTCTCCCACAAGAGGAAACATCCTTTCCATATCCATCCAGTCACGACCCCTCAGAATCATATATGTTTCAATTAGGTGGCCTCTTACTCTTCTAAACTCCAGCAGATACAAGCCTAGCCTGTCCAACCTTTCCTCATAAGACAATACACCCATTCCAGGTATTAGTCTAGTAAACCTTCTCTGAACTGCTTCCAATGCATTTTCATCCTTCCTTAAATAAGGAGACCAATAATGTACACAGTACTCCAGATGTGGTCTCTCCAATGCCGCTGTATAGCTGAAGCAGAACCTCCCCACTTTTGTATTCAATTCCTCTCGCAATAAACAATAACATTCCATTAGCTTTCCTAATTACTTGCTGTACCTGTATACTAACCTTTTGTGATTCATGCACTAAGACACCCAGATCCCTCTGCATCTCAGAGCTCTGCAAACTACCATTTAGATAATATGCTTCTTTTTTATTCTTCCTGCCAAAATGGACAATTTCACATTTTCCCACATTATACTCCATTTGCCAGATATTTTCCCACTCACTTTACCTATCTATATCTCTTTGTAGCCTCCTTATGTCCTCTTCACAAATTACTTTCCTACCTATCTTTGTGTCATCAACAAATTTAGCAACTATACCTTCAGTCCCTTCATCCAAGTCATTTATATAAATTGTAAAAAGTTGAGGCCCCAGCACTGAACTTGTGCCTGGTAGATGGGGAGTCAAGAGTTGAGTTACTTGCTACAAAATAACCATCTGAATTCTAGAGGTGAAGTGAGAGTGCCTGCCCTTGACATTAAGGCAGCCTTTGACCAAGTGTGGCATTTGTTGAGCCCTAGTAAAATTGAAGTTGTGGTCACAGTATTTATTTGGCTGGTCCAATTAAGTTTCTGGTCAATGGTAACCCTCAGGCTATTGATGGTGGGGCATTCAGTGATGATAATGCCATTGAACATCAAAGGAGATGGTTAGGTTCTCTCTTGTCGAAGATGGTCTTAATTGTTGCGAATGTTACTTGCCACTTTTCGCCCAAACTTGAATGATATCCAGGTCCTGCTGCATGTGTGCATGGATGACTGCAAACAGCAGCGAACATCCCCACTTCTGATCTTATGATGGAAAGAAGGTCATTGATAAAGCAGCTGAAGATGGTTGGGCCTTGGACACTGCCCTGAGGAACTCCTGCAGCAATGTCCTGGGGCTGAGATGATTGGCTTCTAATAACAACAACAGCCATCTTCCTTTTGTGCTAAATATGACTCCTGTCAGTGGAAGCTTTTCCACTGATTCCCATTGACTTCAATTTTACTCGGGCTCAGCAAATGCCACACTTGGTCAAAGGCTGCCTTGATGTCAAGGGCAGGCACTGTCACCTGACCTCTGGAATTCAGTTCTTTTGTCCATGTTTGCGAACAAGGCTGTAATGAGATCTGGAGCTGAGCAAATTGAGCATCAGTGAGTAGTTTATTTGTAAGTAAGTGCTGCTTGATAACACTGTCAACGACACCTTCCATCACTTTGCTGATGATTGAAAGTACACAAATGGGGCAGTAACTGGCTGGATTGGATTTGTCCTGCTTTTTGTAAACTGTAGATCATTGGTGTTTATTTACTCGACTGAATATAGAAAGTTCAGAGAACCAGGCTGAATATAGAAAGTTCAGAAGGAAGGTGAAAATAGAAATAACAGAAGCAAAGAGAGAGTATGAGAAGAGACTGGGAGCTAACATCAAAGGGAATCCAAACGTCTTCTGTAGGCATATGAATGGTAAAAGGAGGAGTGGAGGTGATTAGGGACCAAAAAAGGGATTTACACATGGAGGCTGAGGTATTAAATGAGTATGTTGCATCTGTCTTTACCAAGGATGAAGATGCTACCAAAGTTGTAGTGAAAGAGGAGGTAGATGAGATATTGGGTGGGCTAAAAAATGATAAAGTGGAGATATTAGAAAGGTAGGCTGTACTTAAAGTTGATAAGTCACCAGGACCGTATCAGATGCATCTGAAGATATTGAGGGAAGTAAGGGTGGAAATTGCGGAGGCACTGGCCATAATCTTCTAATTCTCCTTAGATACAGGGGTGGTTCCAGATAATTGGAGAATTGTAAATATAGCACCCTTGTTCAAAAAAAATGTCAAGATAAGCCCAGCAACTACAGGCCAATCAGTTTAACCTCGGTGGTGGGGAAGCTTTTAGAAATGATAATCTAGGACAAAATTAACAATCACTTGGACAAATGTGGACTTATTAAGGAAAGCCAGCATGGATTTGTTACGGGTAAATCATTTTTAACTAATTTGGTTGAGTTTTTTAATGAGGTAATTGAGAGGGTTGATGAGGGTTAATGTGGTTGATGTGGTGTACGTGGACTTCCAAAAGGCATTTATGATCAAGTGCCACATTGCAGTCTTGTCAGCAAAGTTAAAGCTCATGGGATAAAAAGAGTAGTGGCAGCATGGATGAATGACAGGAAACAGAGAGTAGTAGTGAGCGGTTGATTTTCGGACTGGAGGAAGGTATACAGTGGGGTTCCCCAGGGGTCACTATTAAGACCACCACTTACTCGATCTATATTAAGGACCTAAACTTGGGTGTACAGGACACAATTTCAAAATTTGCAGATGACACAAAACTTGGAAGTATTGTGAACAGTGAGGAGGATAGTGATAGACTCCAAGCGGACAAAGACAGACTGATGGAATGGGTGGACATGTGGCAGATGAAATTTAATGCAGAGAAGTGTGAAGTGATATAATGGTAGGGAGAATGCGGAGAGGCATGATAAAGGATACAATTCTAAAGTGGGTATAGGAGCAAAGGGGCCTGCAGGTATATGTTCAGAAATGGATTAAGGTGGAAAAGCAGGTTGAGAAAGTGGTTAGTAAAGTAGACAGGATCCTGGGCTTAATAAATAGAGGCAGAGAATACAAAAGCAAGAAAGTAATGGTGAACATTTGTAAACGACTGGTTCGGCCTCAACTGGATTATTGTGTTCAATTCTGGGCATGGCACATCAGGAAAGATGTAAAGACATTAGAGAGGGTGCAGAAAAGATTTACAAGAATGGGCCTAGGGATGAGTTACTTGATTGGTTGGAGAAGTTGGGGCAGTTCTCCTTGGAGAAGAGAAGTTGGAGAGGAGATTCGAAGGAGGTTTTCAAAATCATGAGGGGTCTGGACAGAGTATATAGGGAGAAACTGTTCCCATTGATGTGTAAGGATCGAGAACCAGGCGAGACTGATTTAAGATGAACGGCTAAAGAACCAATGGTGACGTGAGGAAAAACTTTTTTATGCAGCGAGTTATTAGGATCTGGAATGCACTGTCAAGAATCCACTGCCTGAGAGTTTCTTTTTAATTCACTCTTGGAATGTGAGTATCACTGGCAAAGTCCCTGATTGCCCTTGAGCGAGTGGTGGTGAGCTGCCTACGACTGAGTTGCTTCCTAGACCATTTCAGAGGGCAGTTAAGAGTCAGCCACATTGCTGTGGGTCTGGAATCACACGGAGACCAGACCAGGTAAAGGCAGCATATTTCCTCCCCTGAAGGGCATTAGTGAACCAGATGGGCCTTTACAACAATCCAGAAGGTTCATTATCATTATTAACCAGACTAACATTCTATTCCAGATTTATTAATTAATTAAATTTAAATTCTCCCATCTATTCTGGTAGGATTTGAACTCATGTCCTCTAAGTATTAGTTCAGGCCTCTGGATTATTAACACAGTAACATTACCACTCTGCTACCATCCTCTTCTATGTGGTGGAGGCTGATTCAATCATGGTTTTAAAAGGGGTTTGGATAAATACCTGAAGAGAAAAACTTTGCAGGGCTGCAGGGAAAAGACAGGGGAGGTGGACAAACTGACTTGCAATTGCAAAGAGCCAGCATGGACAAATGTGAGCTGAATGGCCTCCTTCTGTGCTGTAACGACAGTATGATTCTATGATTTACTTACTTGGGCTGGAATTTTAGCAGGCTGGGAGGCAGGTGAGGGTAAAATCGAATAGGAGGCGGGGGTTGCCGGTCCCGTCACCTACCTTCCTCTGCTGCTATTTTACTAGTGGAAGAGGCCTACCCACCCCAGGCCAATTGAGGCTGTTAAGTAGCCAATTAATTAATACTCAAGGACCTCCTCCCAGCACCACTGGTATCTTTCCAGCAGCGAACAGGCACTTGAGCACCTTAAGAGGCCGCCCAGTAATACCTGGTCGTCTCCTTGTAGGCTGGAAGGGGCCCCATGGAGGGCCCACCCCAGCAGCATGAGCCACCCCCACTAAAGCTACCCCACTGCCCTACAGTCCAACCCCCACTCTCCTCATTGGTATCCAGCTGATTGTCCCCAGTGAGGTCCCATCCCCAATTACCTTCCTGAAGGGCGACATCCATCTTCCTCTTCTGGCTGGGTGCAGTCCCAGCAATGGCCACCACTCCCGGTGGCGCTGCTGGGACTGAGGAGCTACTGGCCCTCTGATTGGCCAGCAGCTCTTGGAGGTAGGGCTTCCTGTCTCAGAGGGGAGGAAGTGCCGACCGAGAGCAATTAATGCCTTGGGCCATGCAAAATTGCTGCAAGGCTTCCAGGCCCGGCGGAGACGGTCTGTCCCTGACTTTTTATCCAGTAGGCGGGGTCACCACCTCAACTTAAAATTCCGGCCTTGGTGTAATTCCAGTTAACTTTTGTGAATTAATTGTGTTCAGAATGATGTGCATCAATAATTAAAGGTGGAGGAGAGCTGACAGGAAAGTAAGAGATTCAAACCATATGGGGCTGATGTATGACAAAAATAGCGAATTAAAATCATAGGTTCTAAAGAAGAACCATTTTTCTGCAAGTGCCTGACAGCTTCATTTGTTTGTCAAACAATGTCATAAATTGTCATTGTCATGTTATTTTGCATATTGACATCAATATAAAAATGACATGCTTTTTGACTCGTCTGCCTCCCTGCTGATGAGGATGGTGCCCTTTTAAGGGCATTTAATTATATGTATCATTCATCATGGGTAATCCAAGAGGTTAAACACAGCTACAAAACTGAACAGCAATTCATTGCTGTTGTTCTTGAACAGAATCATTTGTCTGAATTTTAACATAATTAGCAGTGACAAATATTAGCTACAATAAAAATCAATTTTTAACCTAATATATTAAAGAATTAAAATACATTAAACAAGAAATAGAGATTTTCCTAAGATTCAATTTTTTTTCTTGCAACACAAGCATTCATGTAAAACCAATCAAATAATCTCTTATCATCAACATGTTAAACAATAATAACCTATGTTATGTTCAATTACATATATTCCTATGACATTCTATAAGGACAAACATAAAAAATGTTAAAGCTTTGAAATATATTGATTTTTGTTTGTATCATCAAGTTTTGGAGTTAAGACACTTGTGAGACATGATTTAAAAAGAATCACTACTGTGCATTGTATTTTAGACAGCAAGAGCCCAGTGAATTAATTATTCTTTAGTAAAGCCAAGGGGATTATCAAGATTGCATAAATTCTATCCTTAAAGGCAGAGATGGTATCATGAGTATTGATGGTAACACTGCTAGCAGTGAAAAATAGGTATAACTTTATCCATGCAGAGTTCATTTTTTAATCAAGGGTAGGCGGTGGCGTAGTGGTATTATCACTGGACTAGTAACCCAGAGACCCAGGGTATTTCTCTGGGGACATGGGTTCGAATCCCACCACAGCGGAAGGTGGAATTTGAATTTAATTAATAAAGCTGGAATTAAAAGCTAGTCTAATGATGGCCATGAAACCATTGTCAGTTGTTACAAAAACCCATCTGGTTCACTAATGTCCTTTAGGGAAGGAAATCTGCTGTCCTTACCTGGTCTGGCCTACATGTGACTCCAGACATGTGGTTAACTCTTCCATGCCCTCTGAAATGGCCCAGCAAGCCACTCAGTTCTACCTAACTGCTACGAAGTTAATAAAAAGGAATGAAACCGGACGGACCACCCGACATCGACCGAGGCACCGGAAACGACACCAGCAAACCCAGCCCTGTCGACCCTGCAAAGTCCTCCTTACTAACATCTGGGGGCTTGTGCCAAAGTTGGGAGAGCTGTCCCACTGACTAGTCAAGCAACAGCCTGACATAGTCATACTCACGGAATCATACCTTAGGGACAATGTCCCAGGCACTGCAATCACTATCCCTGGGTATGTCCTGTCCCACCGGCAGGACAGACACAGCAGAGGTGGTGGCACAGTGGTATACAGTAGGGAGGGCTTGCCCTGGGAGTCCTCAACATCGAGTCCGGACCCCATGAAGTCTCATGGCATCAGGTCAAACATGGGCAAGGTAACCTCCTACTGATTACCACCTACCGCCCTCCCTCGGCTGATGACTCAGTACTCCACAATGTTGAACACCACTTGGAAGAATCACTGAGGGTGGCAAGAGCACAAAATGTACTCTGGGTGGGGGACTTCAATGTCCATCACCAAGAGTGGCTCGGTAGCACCACTACCGACTGAGCTGGCTGAGTCCTAAAGGACATAGATGCTAGACTGGGTCTGCGGCAGGTGGTGGGGGAACCAAAACGAGGGAAAAACATACTTGACCTCGTCCTCACCAATCTGCCTGCTGCAGATGGTTCTGTCCATGACTGTATTGGTAGGAGTGACCACCGCACAGTCCTCGTGGAGACGAAGTCCCGCCTTCACATTGAGGATACCTTCCATCGTGTTGTGTGGCACTGTCACCGTGCTAAATGGGATAGATTTCGAACAGATCTAGCAATGCAAAACTGGGCATCCATGAGGCGCTGTAGGCCATCAGCAGCAGCAGAATTGTACTCAACCAAAATCTGTAACCTCATGGCCCAGCATATCCCCCACTCTACCATTACCATCAAGCCAGGAGACCAACCCTGGTTCAATGAAGAGTGCAGGAGGGCATGCCAGGAGCAGCACGAGGCATACCTCAAAATGAGGTGTCAACCTGGTGAAGCTACAACACAGGACAGGATCACATCGAAGCTCTGCAGTCCTGCCACATCCAGCCATGAATGGTGGTGGACAATTAACCAACTAACTGGAAGAGCTGGCATCCTCAATGATGAGGGAGCCCAGCACATCAGTGCAAAAGATAAGGCTGAAGCATTTGCAACAATCTTCAGCCAGAAGTGCCGAGTTGATGATCCATCTCGGCCTCCTCCTGAAGTCCCCAGCATCACAGATGCCAGACTTCAGCCAATTCGATTCACTCCGCGTGATATCAAGAAACGACTGAAGGCACTGGATACTGCAAAAGCTATGGGCCCTGACAATATTCCGGCAATAGTACTGAAGACCTGTGCTCCAGAACTTGCCACGCCCCTACCCAAGCTGTTCCAGTACAGCTACAACACTGGCATCTACCCTGCAATGTGGAAAATTGCCCAGGTGTGTCCTGTACACAAAAAGCAAGACAAATCCAACCCGGCCAATTACCGCCCCATCAGCAAAGTGATGGAAGGTGTCATCAGCAGTGCCATCAAGCAGCACTTGCTTAGCAATAACCTGCTCAGTGATGCTCAGCTTGGGTTCCGCCAGAGCCACTCAGCTCCTCACCTCATTACAGCCTTGGTTCAAACATAGACAAAAGGGATGAACACAAGAGGTGAGGTGAGAGTGACTGCCCTTGACATCAAGGCAGCATTTGACTGAGTATGGTATCAAGAAGCCCTAGCAAAACTGAGGTCAATGGGAATCTGGGGGAAAACCCTCCACTGGCTGGAGTCATACCTAGCGCAAAGGAAGATGGTTGTGGTTGTTGGAGGTCAATCATCTGAGCTCCGGGACATCACTGCAGGAGTTCCTCAGGGTAGTGTCCTAGGCCCAACCATCTTCAGCTGCATCATCAATGACCTTCCTTCAATCATAAGGTCAGAAGTGGGGATGTTCGCGGATGATTGCACAATGTTCAGCACCATTCGTGACTCCTCAGATACTGAAGCAGTCCGTGTAGAAATGCAGCAAGACCTGGACAATATCCAGACTTGGGCTGATAAGTGGCAAGTAACATTCGCGCCACACAAGTGCTAGGCAATGACATCTCCAACAAGAGAGAATCTAACCATCTCCCCTTGACATTCAACAGCATTACCATCGCTGAATCCCACACTATCAACATCCTTGGGGTCACCATTGACCAGAAACTGAACTGGAGTAGCCAGAAAAATACCGTGGCTACAAGAGCTGGTCACAGGCTAGGAATCCTGAGGCGAGTAACTCACCTCCTGACTCCCCAAAGCCTGTCCACCATCTACAAGGCACAAATCAGGAGTGTGATGGAATACTCTCTACTTGCCTGGATGGGTGCAGCTCCAACAACACTCAAGAAGTTCGACACCATCCAGGACAAAGCAGCCCGCTTGATTGGCACCCCATTTACAAATATTCAGTCCCTCCAGCACCGACGCACAGCGGCAGCAGTGTATACCATCTACAAGATGCACTGCAGCAATGCACCAAGGCTCCTTAGACAGCACCTTCCAAACCCGCAACCTCTACCAACTAGAAGGACAAAGGCAGAAAATACATGGGAACACCGCCACCACCTGCAAGTTCCCCTCCAAGTCTCACACCATCCTGACTTGGAACTATATCGCCGTTCCTTCACTGTCGTTGGGTCAAAATCCTGGAACTCCCTTCCTAACAGCACTGTGGGTCTGCCTACCCAAAATGGCCTGCAGCGGTTCAAGAAGGCAACTCACCACCACCTTCTCAAGGGCAATTAGGAATGGGCAATAGGTGCTGGCCTGGCCAGCGACGCCCACATCCCATGAATGAATAAAAAAAAATTCAGCCAAAAAAATATATGTATTTGGTATCTGGCGTGTGGAGAAACCGAACATCATGTTTAAGTGTCTTCAAATCAGCTAGTGAAAAAGGTGTGCACTCTCCATCCTTACAGGGGCACAGTCCACTTTTCAAATTCAGAGGCCGGGATTTTTGTTGAGTTTCCAACGTCGGGCTGCTTGGTGGGGTTTGGGGGTGTTGGTGGTGTGCTGGTGGGGGTGCGGTTTGGAAGTTCGCAGCAGCAGCGGCCCGCCACATAGTCTGACACACCAGGATTGCCAGGCCCAATCTTCCCAACAGCAGTGAGGCTCTGTGGCAGCCTCCCCCCACTGTTTGGTGACGGGACACAACTTGAAATATTTAAACCAAATGTCAAGCAAAACAATATGCCAAATAAGGAATATTAGTTGATCGGTTGGAAACTTACATTAAACTTTTCATGGAAAAAATCCTGCAATTAACTTTTAAAAAACTGGCAGCCAAGATAGCCTCTGCAAATTGCATCTGAAACATCTTTTCACATTCCAAACCCTCCAACCGGATACAGAGGTCTGAGGAACATGGACCCAGAACAATGGTTGCTCTGAGTGATTGACTTACCTAAGATTGCTTCATTAGCATGGCATTCAAGGCAATCCTAACACCTTGATGTTGAAAGAGCAAACCCCTCCAAGTGTAAAAATTGGCATCCTGGGGCCTGGGGAGCTAATTCCAATCCTTGAATCTCATTAGAATGTTCCAGAGAATACACTGAGGCAGTTATGTGACCATCTGTCCATCTCTGTGAAAACTGGGAATTTCCTTGAACAAAGAGAATCAAGCCAGTAATTCAGACTCTGCAGCAGCAGAAAGGCTGTGTGCTTCCCTCTCCCTCTCCAGATAACACCACAAGTTAGAAAATAACCTGTGACTGTGGACCCTCCAAGCCTACAGAATGTTACAGACAGAGACCAGGGAAGAGAACCACCTATAAGTCTGCCTCCAAGAAAGTCCTGAGCCAAGCGGGCCAACCACAAAGTGTACTGTGAATACAACTTTAGCTGGGAGGCCACCGAAACATCCAACCTCACAGACTGTGTATTTAATTTTTATTTATTCTGGACTCTAATCCAACCACAAAATCTGAAATCTATTTGTGTGTGTGTGATTCTCATGTGAATGTGTGCATGAATGTGAAGCGTGTTTTTTATATTTTTTTTAGATCGGGTTTAGATTGTTAAGTATTATAAACTCACTTTCTTGTTTAGACTGAAGAAAACCTGTCTGATTGCTTCTTTCATGATCACATTAAAGATAAAAGGTAAAACACTCACTGAGGTGGTAAGCACAACAACTGTTAGTGTCAAATAAGAGGAAGGGCAAGAGGGGAGCCGGTGATCCCCTCCTCACGTGGCCGTAACAAAAGGAAATGCATAAATTTAAACACCATTCACCGCGATCTTACCAACTCTCCGGGATCTTCCATGCAGCAGCCAGCACTCACGTGCCTTCGCTTTCCCGTCAATGGAAAGCTGGCACCACCGAGTTGGAGAAGGGGGGAATTTAGGATTTTTCGTGAAGTGGAGGAGGGGACGAGGTCAACTCTGCATTTCTAATGTTGGGGGAGGGGGAAGGGGTGACCTCTGCACTTTGTGCAGTTGTGGGGGAGAGGTCACATCTTCCATGCAAGTGTTTTGTGGGGGGAACGGGGTGGCCATTTATTTTCATTGTATTGGGGGGAACAGGTCAGAAATTTATTTATAGCATAGTGAGTGGCGGGCAGGTTACGAGGCTCAACTATACAGGTCTGGCAACCCCTTAAAAATGGTGCCAGAGCCTTTGCAGAGGCAGCTGACACCTTTCATCGCCTTGCAGAGGCCGCAGTGCAATGTGATTGGGGGGGGGTGGACCTCCCTGCATATTTAAATGAGCCACCACATGCTAGATCTCAGCGACGCGGCAGTGCGTGGCCTGAGCATGTGGGCCGCCATTTTTTTCACCCGCCACCGCTCTGGGTGGCAGGGAAATAAAATTCAATCCAGAGAGTTTACCTACAGGTTAACATCCTACAAGGTACAGGTACTGTCAAGTATAGGGAGGCATGCTGCTGGAGTTTAGCCAACTAAAATTTACCTGCTATAGCACTAGTAAGCATCTTGCTGCTTGTCCAACAGAGACCTCAGGCTTGGCAACTGCTTGCTTTTTGCTGACTTATCCCATCTTTTCATTTATTCTTTTCCACCGTGATACCCTGAACAGTGGCCCTTGGCCATCACCTTGATTTCTCATGAAATAAAACGATATTGTTCCAGTTCCTAGCCCTAATATACAGTTCAAATGACTTCTTACAAACAGTTTTTGGGAAACTTGCAGTGAATAACTACTCAACCTTGATAATGTTATCAAATTTCTCACCTGCCCTTGTGGGAAATAATAAAGAATGTGTCTTCAGATTTCTGATCACTGACATTTAGAAGAAGAGAAGATGAGCAAGATTAGTTGTGGTTAAATTAGCAAATGAGTAACTGCAGAATATGAAACTCAATGACAGTCAAACAAACAATGCTGAAAAGTACATTGGAAGTTTAAGTTGTTGATAATTAATTGTGTTTTATTTTTAGATTTTCTAGTGGCCTTTGCACATTAAAGTGAGGGGACTAATGCTTGAACAGAAGATCAGTAAAAATGCAGTAATGTAGAATACAGAAAGGCAGTAATTTCATTGATTAAGACTTTGTACCACAGGCAGATCTGTTTAAAGGAGCAGAAACTGTTTTTACTAGAAAAAAGAATGAAACATGACAATGAAGATTGCACATGGTCTATTGGAGGTAATGGTCTTTCACTGTTTTCAATTGACTTGTGCTCCAGAAAAATAAAAGATCAGGAATTTGATATAAATATCCACTGGTTTGCAAGTTACTTGTTTCACAGTGAGTAATTTGATAAATCAGCTTCAAATTAATTTCTTCTGACCTTTTTCTATTGATTGCTGTTAATTGTTTGGTGGCACTTCCTTCTGTTTTCTTCCCCATCCATATTGATGTTTGACTTTTTTTCTCTCACACCGATCATCTTCCTTTTTTCCCTCAAGTTGATGTTTACCAATTTGTTTTTAAAGATGATGATCCACATAGATATTACAGTAGCTTCACCCATTCAGGATAGAAAATTGAGAATAACAATTTCTTTCTTTGATGTTTCCTTTTGAAAACCAGCTTAACATGCCATACTAATGGTTACCTTTTTAATGGAATTCTACCAATGGAAGTAAACTTTGCTGAGATTCAGCTGCTGTGTCTTATTGTTACTGAGACTTGCCCTTGTTGCTTCTGTTGTTTATTAATTCTGTGTCTTTTAATGAGCAGCACTGTTATTAATTTTCTGTAAAGCCAGGTTGCTGAGGGTTGCAGGGCGAGCATTTGTAGAGCACAGATAATGGCATCCTCACCACAGGAAATGGCCTGTTTCATATGATTACTTTTCTATTGAAAGGTTAATGGATGCCCTAACCAGGAAGGACATTACATTTAATTGTATGTATTAAGATGTTGTGAATGGTGATGGATTTTCTTGTTAATATTATTTATACTCTCAACTTTAAGGAAATGAGCAGAGAAACAGACAAATATTGCAAGTAGCAAAAACAATGGCTTAGATATCACATGCATTGTGTCTATCTGCATTCTCCTTCAGATGAGTATAGTAATAATTCTGTCCTTGATTCAATTTCTTCCACATGTTGTAAGAAAAATCTTGACCGATAGATCTTGTAGGGGGAGGGACTGCTCCTACAGAGTGTATTTTTACTTTAGTTGGCTCTATTTGGTCATTCATGTTGCTTGGAATAATGTTTCTCCATTTCCAGCACCTATCAGGAGGTCTTCCCAAAACTAAACGTCATTATAAGTGCTTCCACTGTCTTTCATGTGATCCCAATTGTTTCGTATAAAAGTTTGGCTGTATGTACAAGAATTTTCATGAGTGTACCTGTTGCTAGATTTCATGTTGATGAAAGAAAGCTAGGAGATTTTATAGATCCCAAACTATTATTCATAGAAAACCTGGCAATCTCAAATGAAACCTTCTCAGGGAAACAGTTGTATAAGAGCTAGGCTCTAGACTAAGCTGTCACTGCACATTTCACAAAGAAATGCTTAATGGACTTCCAGATACAAATAGCAGGCTTTATTGGTGGAAACAAAATACTAGCCAAAGCTCTTTCAAGGGCCAATGAGGTTGATGACAGCAATCCCTGTTTTGACCTGATATATATATGTGTAGAGGAACAGAGGGACCTTGGAGTGCATGTCCACAGATCCCTGAAGGTGGCTGGACAGATAGATAAGGTGGTAAAGAGATATATGGGATATTTGCCTTTATTAGTTAGTTAGTTAGTTAGAGATACAGCACTGAAACAGGCCCATCGGCCCACCGAGTCTGTGCCGACTATCAACCACCCATTTATACTAATCCTACACTAATTCCATATTCCTACCACATCCCTACCTGTCCCTATATTTCCCTACCACCTACCTATACTAGGGGCAATTTATAACGGCCAATTTACCTATCAACCTGCAAGTCTTTTGGCATGTAGGAGGAAACCGGAGCACCCGGAGGAAACCCACGCAGACGCAGGGAGAACTTGCAAACGCCACACAGGCAGTACACAGAATTGAACCCGGGTCGCTGGAGCTGTGAGGCTGCGGTGCTAACCACTGCGCCACTGTGCCGGCCCATTATTAGCTGAGGCACAGAATATAAGAGCAGGGAGGTTCTGCTGGAAATGTATAAAACCCTGGTTAGGCCACAGCTGGAGTATTGCGTGCAATGCTGGCTACTGCACTATAGGAAAGATGTCATTGCACTAGGGAGGGTACAGAGGGGTTTTGCAAAGATGTTGCCTGGACTGGAGAATCTTAGCTATGAGGAAAGATTGGATCGGCTAGGGCCAGAGGAGGCTGAAGGATGACTTAATTGAAGTGTATAAAATTATGAACAGTCAGATAGAGTGGATAAGAAGGCCCTATTCCCCTTGGTTGAGGGGTCCATAACCAAGGGACATAGATTTAGGGTAAGAGGTAGGAAGTTTAGAGGGGGTTTTGTGGGGAAATACTTAGACCCAGAGGGTCATGGGGATCTGGAACTCACTGCCTGAAAGACTGCTAGAGGCAGAAACCCTGATAACATTTAAAAAGTACTTGGATATGCACTTCAAGTGCTGTAACCTACAAGGCTATGGACCAAGAGCCAGAAAGTGGGATTAGGTTGAATAGCTTCTTTTCAGTCAGGACGGAAGCGAAGGGCTGAATGGCCTCCTTCTGTGCTGTAAATTTCTATGGTTGTACTTTTCAATTATGTAAAATTCCACAAATTTATGCATTCTCTCATTGAGACATTTGAACTATTGTGAATTCAGTTTCATTAATTAGAAAATGACGAGGGCTGGATTTTGTAGACACCTGCCGGGAGCAGGGGCGTGCGAGGAAAATTGTGGCAGTCCACCATGGGACCTGCAATTCTGCTGCGGGTGGCCACTTTACATATTTACGTCGGCTGCCCACCTCAATCACGTGGTGGGGACAGCATTGGCAATTTCATTCACGGCATCAATGATGTGGAAGCAGGGGATGGCACCATTTTTAAAAGGCTGCCCGCCCTGCAGACTATTCAACAAAGTGTAGAGTTTCCCCCTTCCACCCCCACCTTCCCTATACACGAAGTGCAGAGCTGACCCCTTCCCTACCTCGGTGGTGCCAGCTATCCCGGAACGGGAAAGTGAAAGCACATGAGTGCTGCATGTCACGCTGTGGATTACATTTTAATTAATGCAGACATGTAATTTAAATATTTAAACCAGGGACCTGTCGCAGAGTTATATAGGGACAGCCACAGACCTTCCCCGCCGCCGGGAAGATCGAGCCCAGCAATCCCGGCCTCGGGCTCTGTGGCGGACTGCTATCGCTCCAATTCTCCGGCCCTCCCTGCACGTAACCCAACGTCACACTGGGAACCAAGTCCATAGGCTTCAGCTACAAGGGTCAATAAACGTTGTGCCCTTCTGTCTGACTATAACTTTCCTGGCAATAGGTTAGAACAATGATTGGATCTCATCCTGAGTTGTTGCCAAACGTTGCATAGGAGATAAATATTTTATCATTCTGTCCATTCACGTATGAAGAATAACCACTTGGACAAAATACAGGAGAGTATCCAATACTCATGGAACTACATCTTAAACAAGAGTGAGTGCCTTCTGGAGAGGAGGGAATAAAATATGGGGAGGAGTAAGAAATTTTCATTTTTAAAGAAGTATCCACTATGACTTTAAATTGGCAGAAATCTATGTCAAAAGCTCTTGAACCAACTACAGATATAGTAGTGAGTGGAATGGGGAGTATGGAATTGTGAAGGGCACTATGATGCTGTATGGATGGAGAAAGCACTGAAAGAAAATCCTTTTGACTGTTAATCACCTGTGGGGATAAGATATTGAGTCATTCTGTTAAGAAGCTAGCATGACAAAATGCCTAGTATTATGCATTTACTGCTGCCTTCCAGAATAGAAAGATCCCCACATAAATTCAAGGCATATTCATCAAGAGTACTAATAATGTTTATTGACACTTTAGCCGTATAGTGAGATGTGTGTATTTTATTTATGATTTCTGTGACAGCAGGGTTGACCATTTGGGCTGAGAAACTTAACCTTACATGTATTAAAATAAAGTGTTTTCAGGCATGGCAAGTACCCTCAAATTTATTTGAGATAAATATTTATGTTGCAAGTGAAGTTGCCCAAAGATATTTTTAGAGCCACTGTTTCAGTGGCTTTGGGATGAATATTGGTCTGGATCCATTATCAGGCCCAGAGTCAGAACTATGCAGGCAGCATATGGCTTATTTTTGAAACATCGTATTGACTGAGTTTGAGGGTGAGGATACCATCTGCTACCAGCTCCTTGGGATGCACTATTGTGCTCTGCTTAGTTAAGAAATGCAGGAACTTGCTCATACCCAGAAAGAGACGTAGACCAACATGCTGAGTCTGTCTTGATTGTATTGCACGGTGAGCCTTTGGACTTTTTTTCAATATTGCATTCACTGTGCATTGACACGTACAGCATAAATACTCAGGGTGTTTTTGACTTGGATCTCAGGTTTGTATTTATTATTAAAAAAAACTCCATCTGCTTAGTGGGTGGTGGGAGTCTATAATTATACTCAATTTCTTGAGTTCATTCTTTCATTGAAAGGCAGAATTGTTCCAATTTAATGATCCAAAATGGCATAACAAAATGTTCAGCTCTGGAGCCAGAGGAAACATTTTCAATCAAGCGATGCATGCAATTTATCAATTAAAAAACTTCACTAACTGGTGAATAAAGAATATGGGAAGTTCCATTTTAGTATGTATCAATGCATATAGAGTGAAATCATAGCATATGGACCTGTTAATGCATTTTGTACAGTCTTATTTCCATATTTTAATGAAAGGATAACCGATTAAAATAAGTAGGCGAATACTTTTTGTTCCATTGGAGGTCAGCGTAACTTCGTATCGATGCACTGATACATTTGCATGAGAATAGTACCTGGCAGAATTTCACTTCAATAGTCCACAGTAAGAGTATCCTGTTTGGGTTTCACCACCCTGCCTCCCTATGCTTCAATATATTTGTTAAAATATGAAATTTGAGTAAACTGAAGATATTTTCATATTGATGTTGCATTCTACCGTAAATAATGAGATGGAATCCTGTGACTGATTTTTCATCCATATTCCCCCAGTTTAATTAGCATCAACAATATGCTATCAAATATTACTGTAACTTGTCAAGAAAGTTAATTAGGTGTAGCAATGGTTCCAAATGTGACTTGTAGGGAAGCTTGTGCACTCTACTTTATCTCAAGAGGGAAGCTAAACTCATCATTTACATCTACATCACATTGCTACCTGTCCTTGATCCGATGCACACATCACTATCATTGACAAATGAGAGCATTACCCAGGAAGAGTACTATTTTGCTGGAGGATTATGCCTGTCATGATATGACATTGAATGTCACTCAGAAACAGCACACAAAAGGACTGGGGTTTATTCCAGTGTCAAGAAGAAAATGTGTTGATAAGATCAGCCAAGCTGATATCTGTAGTTGGCTCAAGAGCTTTTGACATAAATTTCTGTCAATTTAAAGTCATCATGGATTCTTTTTAAAAAAATGAAAATTTCTTACTGCTCCCCATATTTTATTCCCTCCTCTCCAGAAGGCACTCGCTCTTGTTTAAAATATAGTTCCAAGAGTACTGGATACTCTCCTGTATTTTGTCCAAGTGGTTATTCTTCATACATGAATGGACAGAGTAGGTTGAATGCCAATAGGCTTTTAAGTCAGGGCTGAGTAGGAAAAGGTCATAGCCAAGTCACTTTATATTTTCACCCAACATTCACAAACACACACTTTCCAACAGGAGTCATTCAATAGCAATCTAGCAGGAACCATGGCTGATTGTTCATTCACTAGCTGAGGGGTCTATTGTAGTGTCACAACTCCTACCCCAGCTGAGATCAGCTAACTCAACAGATCCGAGAACAAACCTTGGATTATGTGAATTTTTTGTCTGCTCCTTGAAACAGTAGGCAACACCATTAAAAGCAAAGCTTTGCAATGTCTTTGTGTATTTACCCACTGTCCTTTTTAAGAATGCTCCGTCAACACAAACTCCTTCCCATTTTATTGATTAAACTCTTACTTTATTAGAGGAATGAGAATGTTATAAAATTCACTGTACATTTTTGTTTTACAGAAAACTCAATTTAATTAGTTTCCTGTAAAATTTGTTGTTTTCTGGTGCAATCCTGTTGAAATGAAGGAAGAGTTGATATGCAACATTTTTCAGTTTACAAAATATAGATATGAATATTGACTTTGCTTTTTGAAAACTTGATTGGATATTTATCAACAATAGTGACTCAGTAATCTCCCCTCTTACAATTTTAGCACTGCTGTCAAATTTACAATTTCCCCTCTCTTCCAGTACCTACTAAACTGGGTAGAGGTGAATTCCATGGATAGATTGGTGATTATTATAACCTGCACTGAGATTTTACTCTATTGTTAGTGCTGTCAGTCAAGGCTGCAAAATAGCCCTGCTACACACTGGGTTTGTCTTCCAATCAAGTTGTAAGTCCCAGTCTTGGCTTACAGAGAAAAAAAAAGCCAAGGACAGCACTGTAACCATCAGCTAGTTTGAAGGTATATTACAGGGTTATCAAATTCAAACTTTCCTTAATAAGGAAAAGTTTCTTTGCCGTGTATTCCTATGAAGACAAATATAGCCACAATATTTTGTAGTGACGTTTTTGTAATTACAGTTCTGATGTCTGAAAGGAAGCCAGCTGGGTGAGCATGGATGCAATGAACTTTACCCATGCTACATGTGTCATTATAGTAATCTGTGGAAGTCCTTCTCAAAATTGCTTTGCTGCTTTTCTCTTTGCCTTCAAATCCTCTTTAAATCCTTGGAAAGGAAGTTCAGGTCTCTTTAATTTTCCTGCCTCCTGTTTAGGATCCTCTTTTACTTATAAATCTTCTTTTGCATAAAAGACATCATAGTCTATTTGGAAGAACTTACTTATTTAACAGCATAAAAACATTTTGGGCCATATTTCCTGTCCAGGGGCAGCTGTCATGACCCATTCTCTGTACAGTCTGATCTTTAGTATTATACAGTAGATTCTAGAAGTACAAAGAAATACAAAATGCTTTCTATACATTGTGTTTAAACAAAAATGGAGGAAGTAATAATTATGCTTTACCCGTTACCTTGTAGGAACAATGTTACAGCAAACCTCAGGGATTTTTTTTTGAAAATCAAATGCATATGAAATGTGTTTGACAGGCTGGGACATGTATTTATATGGACCCATAAAGCAAAATGTAATCTTTGAACTATTCAGTGTGATTATAAATGTAATTGGGGAGCTGCAGTACATTTTTAGCAGTAAAAAGCCATCTGCTGTAGGTTAGACTTATAGTCTCTGCATATTGATGTATATTGTGCATGGTTTCTATCACATTTGAATAAAGATTGAAGATAAAAAATGTTACTCCTGTGTTCCATAATTTTCTTCCCTCCTCCTTTTCTCCAGAAGCACCAACATCTTATGGTTCCACGGGCTCTGGCAATCCTCGTATACCTCACCTAAGTGGCCATGCTTCACGCATGAGCGTAAACAATTCAAATACAGGGGGCAATGCATCCAAGTGTGATGTTGTTCCAACCTGTTTTCCACACACTTGTCAGCACGAGTCAACAGGATAATGATCAGGCAAGCCAATCCTGCATAATGGTCCCCCTCCTAACCTGCAGCACAGGGTCCAGGTGTAGCTTCCCTAATGCCACCCTGGTTTAGATGACCTAAATCAGTACAGACAAGAGGTCAAACTTGGAATCTCTCTGGGGTGGATGGCTCAGCTGTGCTCGGCCTTAACCAGCTGAGCCATCAGCTGACCTGAGAGATAAAATTATTTTAGGATGCCAGCTTGTGGAAAAATAACTATCCCACGTGGCATCTTTACAAATGCCATTAAAAATTAATGTTTCGCTTGAATGTGATCTTCGGATTACTCAGTATAATTTATAAAGGTCACTAGGGAGCTGCAGTCAAAGGCATCAGCTGTGGAATTGACCTTTATCTTGTACATACAGGTTATATACATCCAAAAGCCCCAGAGGTCCTATGGATTCTTTTTATTCTGTCCAAATTATATTCTTTTATGATTTAAAGTGATGGTTATGTTATATTGTATAATCTCCATAAATAGTGCTCATCAATTTCAGCAGATATTGCACTTAAACTTCAAAAGATCTTGGAATAGGTTGCACAATGTACTCTTCTTTCCTTTTACATGTGAGACCAGTGTCGATTCATCTTGTTTCCTGTATGCCAAGAAATCCTGATAAAAAATAATTCTCAACGCTGCCTGAAGAGAACTGTTCTAAAGATTAGTGACCTATCTGCGTGTGCTCGGAGGTTGGACTGCGTGCCGGTTCGGTGCAGCATGTCTCATCTGCTTTTTTCTTCAGGGGTGGGCAAGTGATCTGCCCGAGTGTGGTTTTTTTTGTCTGTAATAGAGCTTTGATCCAAAAATTCCTTTTTTTTATTTTTTTGGTTAATGTGTGTGTATGTGTGTGTGTGAAGGGACTAAGGTAAAAAGTGACTTTAAAATTTGGTCTGTGTGTTTATGTTTATCTTTATTAGTAGTTAAGATGTGTTTTATAATAAACTGATAGTTTTGTTGTTCAGTAAAGAAACTTGGTTTAGTGTGTTCTATTCTGGGGAAAATAGTGGGCTGAATTTTATCAGCCCCTTGAAGCCATGGGTTGTGGCGAGGTGGCCTGTAAAATGCTAGCGGGAGCACCCTGCCTTGACCCACGACGCCGACAAGGCCCCACTGATATTTGCGGTGGCGGCCCCCCTGCTGCCAAGCGGCAGAACCTTCATTGAAATATTAAAATGAGGTTAATTAATATTCCACTTAGCTTACCTGCTGACGGCGGCCATCCCACGGCGATTTCACAGCCCACAGGCCGCGACTAGTGCCGAGACACTGGTGGGGAAGGGGGGAGGAATAAAATAAAAAAGGCGGGAGGGGTGGGAGAGTGGGGAAAACTATACCTATTGGTTGTGGGATGGTAGCTAATCTGAAGAGGTTGGGGAGGGAAGTTCGTACTGGTAGTAAAATACATTACAAACACATCAGACAGTAAACACACCATTGTGGAGGTCGGGAAAGGGCCTGCATGGTTTAATTTTTTATTTGAAATAAAAATTTTGCTAAACCGCTTTAAATATTAAAATTTCTCCAAAGGGCTTGGAGCCCTTTAAAAATGGCACCGGCACCTGCGCGGTGGCGCCAGACACCATTGCTACGTCATCGGGTGCAGCCACTCCGCCCCCTCCATTTAAATGAACCCCCACGCATAATATTGCGGGGCCTGTGCGGTGGCACTTCCGTGTCGGATGGCCACTGCCTTCACAGCGCGGCACACTGATAAAATTCAGCCTGGTGTGTCTGATTGAACGTTTCAGTAAGTGGGAACATTTTCAAAAATATGTTCAGACCTGTGGAGAAGTGGAACTGAATTAACAGTCCTCCCGCCTCGGTCGTACCAATAGGTTTATTGAGACTTTACCCTTAGATATGGCAAAATATTACATTACTTTTAAGCATGTGTACGTAGGTCACAAGTATGTTGCTCCTTTATGAAATCTGAATGCAGACTTGTATTTTTTGTGCAACTGAATGTTTTCTCTCTAATATTGTGGGAAGATGTAGTTGCAGCAGTGTTGTTTTGATTCATGAAATGACCCTATTGTCTGAGGTTATTTCAGTGATGCAAACCCTGATATTGGCATTCCCATCCCTTGTCACAAAAAATATACATCACTTTACAGCTCTGTGAAAACCCAACACATTTTCTGTATTTGTTGCCTCTGATCAACTGGTGGAAGACTATTTGGTGGACAGGTATCAGAAAGAGTGTGTTCCTCATTCCTGAACTGCATTTGGGGTGTTAAGTTTAATGATAAAGTAATAGCATGCTTTCACTCCACCACCGAGAGCTGACAAACAGCTTTGGACATAACTAATGTTGCAATTCAATGCTCACCAGAGAAAGAGCCCAGTGTGCACCATAATATTTCATGTATCATTACTAACACATTGAAAATGATACAGACATGAGTTTAGCATTATTATGTCTTTGTGCCTGTTTCCTGAATAGAATGCTAAAGCTGCAGACAAAACAAAATGCCATAATTCTTGCAATCCCACTGTCACAGGGCCTGCAGGTTAGAGTTAGGGATACAACACTGTGGCCTCAATTCTCTGACCATCTTCTGCAGGAGTGTGGGATCAATGAATCAGCCAACGTATAATAATCATTGATATATTCTGTCATTTTTCTCTGGCAAAGCAAAACTGTTCAAACAGTGGTTGTTTTGTGTGTCTTTGACATATTGAAATGCAAATAATGTACAAGCAGCACAATTTTTCAAGTAACATATTAAATAAGTCAAAACCTTAGAGGTCTTTGATTTATGTAATAAAGTAGTTTGAAATTCATGATCCATCAGTTAATAATATAAGATGCATCTTTTGGGATCTGAAAATTTAGTCTTGGTTTTGCTCTTGGATAAATTGATTTGACACAGTCAGTTCCTTGAATTAGCTTGATTAATGGCCTGCAGTATGGATCCAGTAGAGAGTGTCCACTAGTTCCAAACTATCTCTTGCCTGTCAATGGAAAATTGTATGTAAATTCTCGTTGAAAGTGGAGTTCAATGATCATTTAATTCATGTCGCGCTGTGGGAAATGTTGCATTTTATCGATATGTATTTGCTCGATATTTATTGCAGAAAATTGTAATTTGTACTGAAGTAAATGAAGTTTGAAACCATAAACATCAAACCAGTCAAACAATCAAAATGTGGCTGAGTTCTCTCCCAATAAGTTTATAGAGTGGTTGATTTCCAACAATTCATGCAACCCCGGGCATGCATAGTACTAAAGTTCAGTTGTCTTACTGGGGGAAGGTAAATACTAATATATAACCAGACTCAAAAAACTGCCACTTCTTTCACCACTGCAAAACAGACAAAGCCAGGAAGGAATTTCAGGGCACATGTAGCATGATGGTTAAAAAGGAGGAAAGAGAAAATGATGGAACAAGTAACTAAGAAACAAAAATGGCTAACTGTGTGTTTGATACTGTTAAAACGCTGCCTAAAATGTCAATAAGTTGCCTACCTCCAGCAAAACAGTAATACAATATTGATGCAAAAGCAAAATACTGTGGATGCAGGTCAGGCAGCATCTGTGAAGAGAGAAACAGAGTTAAAGGGTTGAATTTTACGGGCCCCCCAAGATGAGCTAGGAGATGGGGGGGGGAGTTGTAATATAATTCTGATGGAAGGCGTGGCCAGATGGCCTTCCCACCCAGAGGCCAATTGAGGCTCTTAAGTGACTTATTAACACCACTTAAGGGACTCTTCCTGCCAACGCTGGGATTTAACCAGCGGTGTGGCGGGGGGAGGGGGGCTCTGCCACATGGGGAGGTCGCCAAGTAAAACTAGGCTCGAGAGCTGGGCCCTCCTCTGTGAGCCCTGGCCAGGAAAACCTGCACCTCCCTGAACAACTCTCCACCTGCAATAAACACCCATCCTCTTCCCCTTTCACCGCGCCAGTCTGGACCCAGTGACCTTGCCTCACTCACCTTGGGTCTAGTCTCCAGCGCTGGACCTGGCTCCAAGACCTCTTGCAGTACCAGCAGTGGCCACTGCTCCCAGTGCCAATGCTGCTGACTGCCCTCTGATCGGCTGGCAGCTTTTGGAGGTGGAATCTCTGTCTTTAAAGGGATGGGGATCCCAGCACCGGGCTATTAATTAACCTGGTGCTATGGAGTCATTCTGGGGAGGCTCCAGCTGGTCGAGACGGGAATACCCGGCTTTCTCGGCCTGGCGCAAAATTCAGCTTAAAGTTTCAGGTCAATGACTTGTCATCAGGTGAAAGTATTTCTGACATTTTCTGTTTTTTTATTGTACAATACCGACAATTGGTACCCTTCAATGCTCAGAATCTGAAAGAATCTCTGAACGCCATATGGCAGCATTTAGCTTGAGGTGTTGAGCAGATTGTAATTAAATGTAACCACTTAGTATATTCACAACATTATACTCATGTCAAAGTCAGCCTCATGAGCATCTTTGTTTTAGGGTTCTCATTGCTTCTGACTGCCCTCATCCTCGTGTTGTACTGAAAGAATTTCTCATTACTCTGTTTTGTATTTGCAGCTATGTTTTCTTTCAAGTCTCTCTTTGCTTTTCTGACCTTATTAACATGTGTCTGCATCTTCTTATACACATTCCACTGAAGTCCTTTTTACCTTGAAGGATTTGCACAGGTCATTTTCCTCTATTTCACTTCTGGTTAATTTCTTAATCCATTTGGTGTGCAGATTGCAAGCTGAGTGTGAAGATTCGACATTGGTGAGTGGGGATTTTAGGTGTTAGCTTCACAAAAGTCTGGTCTGCAGTTAGCATTTAACTAGCATTTACCCTCTAGATAAAGTAGGGTTAAGAAAGTAAAGTAAGTTTCTTACAGTCTTAGGCAGGGGTGAACAGGCTCTACTGCAGAATAGCTGATTAGTTAAGTAGCTGAGGAGTCAAATTTGGTTCTTGCAGTTCCAGCTTCAAAAGGTATAAATACAAAAGTCTGGATGCAGCCTGCAAGCGTTGTGCAGATTGCAAGCTGAGTGTGGAGATTCGAGTTTGCTGAGAGGCGCGTTCGGTGAAGTGGGGAGGAGGTGCTCCATTTTTCTACTTTTTTTTTCTACTTTTTTAACCCTCCAGTATTTGGTTCTTGCTTTGGTGCAGTGGGAAGAGCTGGTTAGTGAGTAACTGGTAAGCTATTCTATTAATAATAAGTAGTCTGTAAGGTCAAGTTATGGCAGGGCAGCTCTGCCGAGTGGAATGTATAGCCTGTGCCATGTGGGTAGTCATGGATGCACCATGTCTCCTAGACAAACACATCTGCAAGAAGTGTCACCGGCAGCTTAAGCTTCAGGTTTCAGAAATCGAGCGGCAGCTGGAGTCACTGTTGTGCATCCACGGGGAAGAGGACTATGTTGATAGCACATTTAGGGAGGTAGTCACACCGCAGGTTAGGAGCATGCAGGCAGATAGGGAATGGGTGACCGCCAGGCAGTCCAAGAGAACGAGGCAAGTAGTACAGGAGACCCCTGATATGATCTCATTTGCTAATTGGTTTTCCATTTTGGATAGTGGCGAGGGTGATGGTTCCTCAGAGGAGTGCAGTCAGAGCTGAGTTTGTGGCACCATAGGTGGCTCAGCTGCACAGGAGGGGAGGAAGAAGAGTGGAAAAGCAATAGTCATAGGGGACTCGTTAGTTAGGGAACAGACAGGCATTTCTGTGACAGTAAACGTGACTCCAGGATGGTGTGTTGCCTCCCTGGTGCCAGGGTCAAGGATGTCAAGGAGCGGCTGCAGGACATTCTTCTGGGGAAGGGTGAACAGCCAGAGGTCGTGGTCCACATTGGGAGCAATGACATAGGTAAGAAGGAGGGATGAGGTCCTGAAAGCATATTTTAGGGAGCTAGGGAGATTAAAAAAGCAGCAACTCAAAATCAGTAATCTCAGGATTACTCCCAGTCCTATATGCATCTGAGCATAGGAATAGGAGAATTGAACGATTGAACACTGGAGAATTGGTGTAGGAAGGAGGGCATCAGATTTCTGAGACATTGGGACCAGTTCTGGGGCAGGTGGGACCTGTACAAAATGGATGGGTTGCATCTTAGCTGGATTGGGATGAATATCCTCTCAGGGAGATTTGCTAATATTGTTGGGGAGGGTTCAAACTAAATTGTCAGGGGGGTGAGAACCTGAGAGGGAGCTCAGATTGGAGGGAAGCAAAACTCGTATCTTGTCAGGGATGTGGGAACCAGGAGCAATTATCGGAGAGGAATAGCAAAATGCACAGAATACTGGGGGAGATAGGTAGCACTAGAGTAGGGAATAGTAAGTTATTTGGTGGGGTCAGAGTAAAGGAGAAAGTGATAAAGTCTGAATCAGGGTTAATGTGCATGTATGTGAATGCACGGACTGTGGTTAATAAGACTGGTGAGGTGCAGATGCAGATTGCCATGTGGAAATATAATGTTGTGGCTATTACAGAGACCTGGCTCAAAGAAGGGCAGGACCGGGTATTAAATATTCCTGGATACAAGGTGTTCAGGAAAGATAGAAAAGGGAAAAAAGGGGGAAGGGTGGTGGTATTGATTAAGGAGAGCATTGCAGTGCTGGAGAAAAAGGATGTCCCAGGGGGGTCTAGAACAGAATCAATTTAGCTAGAACTAAGGAACAAAAAAGGTGTGGTTACATTGCTCGGTGTTGTCTATAGGCCACCAGCTAGTGGGAAGGACGTGGAGGAACAGATTTGCAAGGAAATTACAGAGAGGTGAAAATATTATAGGGTAGTTATAATTGGGGACTTTAATTATCCAAACATAGACTGAGATAATAGTAATGTAAAGGGCAGTGAGTGGCAAGAGTTCCTAGAGTGTGTTCAGGAAAATTTTCTACAACAGTATGTTGCTCGTCCAATGAGAAAGCAGGCACTACTAGACCTGTTTTTTGAGAATGAGGTGGGCCAAGTAGATCAAGTATCAGTAGGAGAGCATTTAGGGGATAGTGATCATTGTATCATAATGTTTGGGCTGACTCTGGAAAAGGACAACGAGTAATCCAGGGTAAGAATAACTAACTGGGGGAAGGCCAGCTTCAATGGGGTAAGAATGGAGCTGAGGTGAATAAATTAGAGTCAAAAGCTGGCAGGAAAACTGGTAGGTAAACAATGGGCTACCTTTAAAGAAGAGATAGTTCGGGCACAGTCAAGGTATGTTCCCTCGAAGGGGAAACGTAGAACAAACAAATACAGAGCTCCCTGGATGACAAAAGAGGTAGGGATTAAGAAGAAAAAGTGTGCTTATGATAGATGCCTGGCAGAAAATGGCAGAGAATCAGGCTGAATATAGAAGGTCCAGAAGGGAAGTGAAAAAGTAAATGAGAAGCAAAGAGAGAGCATGAAAAGAGATTGGCAGCTAGCACTAAAGGAAATGCCTAAGTTTTCTATAGGCATATAAATAGTAAAAGGAGGAGTAGGGCCAATTAGGGACCAAAAAGGGGATTTACACGTGGAGGCAGAGGGTACAGCTGAGGTATTAAATGAATACTTTGCATCTGTCTTTACCAAGGAAGAAGATGCAACCCAGGCAATGTTGAATGAGGATGTAAGTCAGACACTAGAGGGGTTTAAAATTGATAGAGAGAAACTATTAGATAAGCTGTCTGTACTTAAATTGGATAAGGCACCAGGACCAGATAAAATGCATCCAAAGATACTGAGGGAAGTGAGGGTGGAAATTACAGAGGTACTGGCCATAATTTTTCAGTCTTCCTTAGACTCGGGGTGGTGCCAGAGGACTGGAGAATTGCAAATGTTACACCCTTTTTCAAAAAAGGGTGTAAAGATAAGCCCAGCAATTACAGGCCAGTCAGTTTAACTTCGGTGGTGGGAAAACTTCTAGAAAAAATAATTTGGGTCAAAATCAATAGTCACATGGACAAATGCGAGTTAATTAAGGAAAGCCAGCATGGATTTCTTAAGGGAAAATCATGTTTAACTAACTTGCTGGAGTTTTTTGAGGAGGTAACAGGAGGTTGATGAGGGCAATGCTGTTGACATGGTGTACATGGACTTTCAAAAGGCGTTTGATACAGTGCCACGCAACAGATTTGTGAGCAAACCTGCAGCTCATGAAATAAAAGGGACAGTAGCAACATGGATACGAAATTGGCTGAGTGACAGGAAACAAAGAGTTTTTGTTTTATTCATTCATGGGATTTGGGCATCGCTGGCCAGACCAGCATTTATTACCCATCCCTAATTGCCCTTGAGAAGGTGGTGGTGAGCTGCCTTCTTGAACCGCTGCAGTCCAAAAGGTAGTGGTTAATGGATGTTTTTTGGGCTGGAGGAGGTTTGTAGTGGAGTTCCCTAGGGATCAGTGTTGGAACCCTTGCTTTTCCTGATATATATTAATGACCTAGACCTTTGTGTACAGGGCACAATTTCAAAGTTTGCAGATGATACGAAACTTGGAAGCATTGTGAACTGTGAGGAGGATAGTGTAGAACTTCAAAAGGACATAGACAAGTTGGTGGAATGGACAGACAGATGGCAGATGAAGTTCAATGCAGAAAAATGTGAAGTGATCAATTTTGGTAGGAAGAACATGGAGAGACAATATAAAATAAAGGGTACAATTCTAAAGGAGGTGCAGGAGTAGAGGGACCAAGTTATATATGTGCATAAGTCATTGAAGGTGGCAGGTTAATAAAGCATACATTATCCTGGGCTTTATTAATAGACCGCAATTGTTGACAACGCGATCGGTAGGTGGCGCTGTTTTGGCACATGCGCAGATACAGCATGTGCCACGAAAACGTCACAGCCTGCGACTGTTGCAGCTGCCAGGACTAAAGATGGCGCTATTCAAAAAATCACAGAGATGAAACCTAACAAACACGTGGCAGAATACAATGGCCGG
The DNA here is from genome assembly GCF_036365525.1 of Heterodontus francisci. Taxonomy (NCBI): domain Eukaryota; kingdom Metazoa; phylum Chordata; class Chondrichthyes; order Heterodontiformes; family Heterodontidae; genus Heterodontus; species Heterodontus francisci. Next base: position 36,667,693 of record NC_090385.1, on the reverse strand, counting down.
AGTGAGAGAGTGGAGCGGGCCGGGGAGATCAGCGCGGGGGCCGGGGAGATCAGCGCGGGGGCCGGGAAAGGCAGCACGGGGGCCGTGGAGAGTAGCGCGGGGGCCGGGGAGATCAGCGCGGGGGCCGGGAAAGGCAGCGCGGGGGCTGTGGAGAGCAGCGCGGGGGCCGGGGAGATCAGCGCGGGGGCCGGGGAGAGCAGCGCGGGGAGACCAGCGGTAGCGGTGCCGGGGAGGGGGGGGGAGAAAGAGGGAGAGGGAGGGGGGGAGAAAGAGGGAGAGGGAGAGAAAGAGGGAGGGGGAGAAAGAGGGAGGGGGGAAGGGGGAGAAAGAGGGAGGGGGAAGGGGGAGAAAGAGGGAGGGGGGAGGGGGAGAAAGAGGGAGGGGGGAGGGGGAGAAAGAGGGAGGGGGGAGGGGGAGAAAGAGGGAGGGGGAGGGGGAGAAAGAGGGAGGGGAGAGGGGGAGAGGGAGGGGGGGAGAAAGAGGGAGAGGGAGGGGGGAGAGAGAGGGAGGGGGGAGAGAGAGGGAGGGGGGAGAAAGAGGGGGGGGGAGAAAGAGGGAGGGGGGGAGAAAGAGGGAGGGGGGGAGAATGAGGGAGAGGGAGGGGTAAGGAAGGGGGGAGGGGGAGAGCTGGGGGGAGAGGGAGGAAGGGGAGAGAGTGGGGGGGGGAGCAGCGGAACGGAAGAGGAGTGCAGCAAAAGACTTACTGGCCAGTCCCTGGACCCGGTGACACCAAGGTCTTCGCACGCTCGCTCCCCGCGGCTCTCTACGGCCTCTCGCTTCCGGCCCTCTCCATTCAGCCGTTCCCTCCAGCTGCGGATGCCCAATCCAGTTGCTTTCTCCCCTACCCAGTTGCTTTCTCTACTTCTCCTCAGTACTTCAGGCATTGCAACTGTTTGGTCCCTGCATTTTGCATGCTCCCTCTCCCCACCCCTCCCCGCACTCCCCACCCCTCCCCCTCTTCAAACACCCCTCCCTCTGCCCCCCCACCATAGTTGAATATCTGAAGTGCAGTTGCAAAGTCGGGGAAATAGCATGCAAAACAAAACCTCAACAATTCTGGGTTTAATTATTGAAAAGTTTTATTAAGTTCATTAAGTATCCGAGGAACTGCTGTGCATGGATACATGAGTGTTGTGTCCAGCATTCCCGTTAGACAGGCCGATTCTCTGCTATGCACAGCTGAAGAGATTGTTCCTGGAGAGCCTTGTGGTGAATAAAAGCTTGGCTCTCTATTCCACTACTGTATTGTCCATGTGAAGAAGGCAAAGTCACAAGAGTCTGAGCTCAGTCTATTCTTGGTGAATGTTCCCCAAGTGCATCCCAATGTGCATTCCCAATTCATCCATAAATGCAATGTTCCTTTCCACATCGTGATGAGCTCCGCAGCATGATCTAGTTGCCTTCGTTGCTTGAATGCTGACCTTAAGTCTCAAGGATTGTTTTCTCGACGGCATGTTTTACATGAAAAGAAATAAAGCAAATCAGAGTCAGAGCTTGCCTCCCTCCATCCACTGAAATTACTGTTGTTCACACCTTTTTAAGTTCTGCAGTGAAGGCACCAATTGATAACGTCGCCAATGAAGCACTTATTACCCACCTCAGATGCAGGAATCAGCACATCCTTGCGTCCTCTCCCGCACTGCCTCCTTTGCTTGAATGCCGTCCTTAAGTGTCAAGGATTGTTTTCTCAAGGGCACGTTTTACATGAAAGAAAATAAGGAAAGAACATCAGTGTCAGAGCTTCCCTCCCTCCAATGAAATTACTGTTGAGCATGCTTTGTGTTCTGCGGTAAAGGCATGTACTGATAACACCGCCAATGAATCACTTAGTACCCACCTCAGCTGTAGGAGGCAGGATGATGTTACTGCCCCTATCTCATGATGGTTCAATGCTGCTCTCAGGGAAAACATGAATGATGTGAGGGTGCTGGAAAAGAAGCACATTTCTTTTGGGCTATGAACATAAAGCTGGCCATTTAGCTCATCAGTTCCCTGCCAGTGGTTATGTTACTCGTGTGTCTTTCCATCCATTCCCATTTAATCCTGCCTACGACTATCACCAGTTGTGTTCACAGCAAGAGCATTCACATTTCTGCTACCACTGGACACGGCATGCTTGTTTCTTTTAGTGCTCAGTCTCTTCTTGCTGAATGTTCCCCAAGTGCTTGACCCCTTTGGACGCCCTCTCTGCTTGACAGGCAGCAACTGGCAATTGCGGAGTCTCACAAGGCTCTGCATGGTTGTTTCAACGTCGGATGGGGTAACAGGTGGCTGTGTGTCCATGAGCACTGCCCTGATGGGTGTAGGAGCAGGTAACTGTGTGTCCATGTGCACTGCCCTGATGGGTGTAGGAGCAGGTGACTGTGTGTCCATGTGCACTGCCCTGATGGGTGTAGGAGCAGGTAACTGTGTGTCCATGTGCACTGCCCTGATGGGTGTAGGAGCAGGTAACTGTGTGTCCATGTGCACTGCCCTGATGGGTGTAGGAGCAGGTAACTGTGTGTCCATGTGCACTGCCCTGATGGGTGTAGGAGCAGGTAACTGTGTGTCCATGTGCACTGCCCTGATGGGTGTAGGAGCAGGTGACTGTGTAACTGAGCAGCAAGGAGAGGGTACCGCAGGTAGGGGAAGTGGAGATTTGAACAGGTAGGCACATATATGGTCCATCAGATCATTAGGCCAGGGGGTGAGACGCTCAGGATCCAGGGTTTGTGACACGTGACTGATGTCCAGCGCGCGGCCACCTCCATCCGAAGGTGCTTCCGGGCAATTGTTGGGCATAGTAAATGGCTCCATCTCATCAGCCAGTCCTTGCTGCCAGCGGAGAGTCTGTTGCCGCAGCCAGTCCAGTCTCCTCATGAATGCTGCCGTTCCACTCTGCAGAACGGCCTGTTGCAGCTGGTACAATTGATCTGAAAGCAAGCGGTATTTTTCATTGTGGCTGAGGGGCCTTGGCTGTTCCTCTGTAATCACAATGGCAGCAGCCATGCCTGTCGTCGTTGGTGTCTGAGATGCACGCCAGCGACAATTGGGGGCGAGCCTGTCCAAAGGCAGACCCAGATGCCTCTGCACAACAACAGCATGTTTGCAGGGCAACAAAGTCTGAATGGAGAAGATGCAGCTGCAGGTAGCCTGGCCATCATGTATCTGCAGTGTGTACTGTTTGGCGCCAGAAATCACAGTCACTGTGCCTTCATCCTGCTACCTGCGGTGGCCCAGACAATGGAAATGTTTTCAGAGCAACTCACAACAGGGACTGGAGAACATGCGGTGGCCCAGACAATGGAAATGTTTTCAGAGCAACTTACAAAGGCAGAGCAACTTACCTTGGAACAATCTCCTGTGTCAAATAAAAATGAAGCAAGTCTCCAAAACGAATAAATAATTCAGATAAGATGCCCGACGAAACCTCCGCTCCTTCCACTTTCAAAAAGCCGCGCCGAAGCTTTGACGCATGCGCAGAGGCCAAACTGGCGCGTCGGGAGGTTGACGAAATAACGCGATGACGTCATCTGCGCATGCACACAACCTGACCGGCAGGTTGGACCGCAGCGCATGCGCAGAGATGAATAGACTGTGTGCGCATGCGCGTACCGCGTCCTTTGCGCATGCGCAAATCAGTCCTGGAGAGTCGGACCGCAGCGCATGCGCAACGGGCATGAAACCGTCTGCGCATGTGCGCAACGCGGCGCATCCTGATGACGTTCTCCGATGAAGTAGCATTGTCATGAATTACTTTGTTATTAATAAGGGCATAGAGTACAAGAGCAAGAAAATTATGTTGAACTTGTATAAGACACTAGTTCAACCTCAGCTGCAGTATTGTGTCCAGTTCTGGGCACCGCACTTGAGGAAAGATGTGAAGGCATTGGAGAGAGTACAGAAAAGATTCATGAGAATGGTTCCAGGGATGAGGAATTTCAATTATGAAGATAGATTGGAGAAGTTGGGACTGTTATCCTTGGAGAAGAGAAGGCGGAGAGGTGATTTGAAAGAGGTATTCAAAATCATGAGGGGTCTGAACAGAGCACTGTTCCCACACGTGAAAGGATCGAGAACAAGAGGGCACCGATTTAAAATATTTGGAAAGAGAAGAAAAAGGAACATGAGGAAAAACTTTTTCACACAGCAAGTGGTTAAGGTTTGGAATGCGCTGCCTGAGAGTGCGGTGCAGGCAGGTTCAATTGAAGCATTCAAAAGGGAATTAGACTGTTGTGTGAAAAGGAAGAATGTGCAGGGTTATAGGGAAAATGCGGGGGTATGGAACTGAGGGAATGCTCTTTCAGAGAGCCAGTACAGACATGATCGGCTGAATGGCCTCCTTCTGCACTGTAACGATTCTGTGATTCATTTGTTCAGTCTGTGTCTTCTAAACTTAAATTTGTACCCTCATGTTACCATCAGACTGATTATTGGAAAGAATCCATTCCAATTTACCTGATCAAAAGCCTTCAGATTTTGAATGATTTCTAGCAGGTCAGCTATAGTTTAAAAATATCCTTAATATCCAAAATCTCCCTTCATAAATGTTATCTCTGGTAACATGCTAGTGAACCTACATTGCAGGTTTTCCAATGCTTTCAAACATTCCTGAAATGGGGTTCCCAATGTGAACAAGACTAATCCTAACAGAGAGCCCTGTAGAACAATACTCATTAATTATTTCTAGTTTGAGAAACCTTCCTCTACCCCATCCCTTTGTCATCTCTCTATTCACACTGCCACATTCTCCTTCAATCCATGAGCCATCATTTTTGACATGGCTCTATATGTTATACCTCATTGTTGTCGTATGGTTTCCAGTATTGTATATTTTATTTTCCATCAAGGCCATACCAGTGCCTTGTATGAAGTTATTCACATCTATTGGGATTTATCTTCTCTGAATCTGGCTGCAAATCCAAAGATCTCATTAGTCTTTCTTTTTACTGCTGCACACAGCACTTTTGATTTCAGTGGGATGTCCATCAGTACTCTGGGATCTTTTTTCTGCTGTACCCTGTAGCCTAGCACCACAGATTATATATTTCTAACTGTTTCCCTTTTGCTGCAGCAGTATTTTACATTTTACCACATTAGATGCCATTTACCACTGACTCACATCTTCCCAAACTATCCAGATCCCTTTCTATTTAATTTCCTCCTTTCCTATCATTTGCAACTTTACCTCTTCCAAATTTGGTGTCATCTGCAAACACAGACCAACAATTCTGTCAAACTAATTAGTACCCTGTATCAGGCAATGGGCCAGCTTTATTTCTCCTTTATATACATGATATTAAATTCATATACAGTGCAATGTTGTAAAAATATGGTATCCAGTACATAGTTAATAAGTTAAACATTAATAAGGAGGGAAAAATTAGAGTACCAGAGAAAGCTGGCTCGAAATATAAAAACAGATACCAAGAGTTTCTATAGGTATTTCAAAAAGAAAAGTGTTAACAAAGTGAGCGTTGGTCCTATTGAAAGTGAGTCTGGGGAATTAATTATAGATAATAAGGAGATGTCAGATGAACTGAACAGATACTTTGCATCGGCCTTCACTATCGAGGATACAAATAACATCCCAGAATTAGCTGTAAGTCAGGAAATGGAAGGGAGGGAGGAACTCAAGGAAATTACAATCACCAGGGAAGTAGTACTGAACAAATTGTTGGACCTGCAGGCTGACAAGTCCCCGGGTCCTGATGGACTTCATCCTAGGGTCTTAAAAGAAGTGGCTAATGTGATAGTTGATGCGTTGGTTTTAATTTTCCAAAATTCCCTAGATTCAGGGAAGGTTCCATTCAATTGGAAAATAGTCAATGTAACTCCTTTATTCAAAAATGGAGGGAGACCAGAAAGCAAGAAACTACAGGCCAGTTAGCTTAACACATATCATAGGGAAAATGTCAGAAGCCATTATGAAAGATATTACAGCAGGGCACTTGAAGGTAATCAGGCAGAGTCAATGTGGTTTTGTGAAAGGGAAATCATGTTTAATCAATTTATTGGAGTTCTTTGAAGAAGTAACATGTGCTGTGGATAAAGGGAAACCAGTGGATATACTGTAATTAGATTTCCATAAGGTATTTGATAAGGTGTCACACCAAAGGTTATTGCAGAAAATAAAATCTCATGTGCAGAGAGTAACATATTGGCATGGATAAAAGATTGTCCAGATAAGAGGAATCAGAGAGTAGGCATAAATGGGTAATTATCCAGTTGGCAAGATATAATGAGTGGTGTGCCACAGGGATCAGTGCTGGGGCCCCAACTTTTTATAATTTAGATAAATGACTTGGATGAAGGGGCCAAATTTGCCGATGCCACAAAGATAGCTCGGAAAGTAATAAAATCAAGAAATTCTGGAAATACTCAGCAGGTCTGGCAGCATCTGTGGAGAGAGAAGCACAGTTAACGTTTCAGGTCCGTGACCCTTCATCAGAACCCTTACTTTTATTATAGGTAGGAAAGTAAGGTTGTGAAGAGGGCATAAGGAGTCTACAAAGGGATATAGATATGCTAAGCGAGTGGGCAAAGATCTGGCAAATGGAGTATAATGAGGGAAAATGGGAAATTGTCTATTTTGGCAGGAAGAATAAAAAAGCATATTATCTGAATGGGGAGAGATTGCAGAGCTCTGAGATGCAGACTGGGTGTCCTTGTGCATGAATCACAAAAGGTTAGTATGCAGGTACAGCAAGTAATTAGGAAAGCTAATAGAATGTTATAATTTATTGTGAGGGGAATTTAAAACAAAAGTAGGGAGGTTATGCTTCAGTTATACAGGGCATTGCTGAGACCACATCTGGAGTACGGCATACATTATTGGTCTCCTTATTTAACGAAGGATGTAAATGTGTTGGAAGCAGTTCAGAGAAGGTTTACTAGACTAATACCTGGAATGGGTGGGTTGTCATGTGAGGAAAGGTTGGACAGGCTAGTCTTGCATCCGCTGGAGTTTAGAAGAGTAAGAGACGACTTGATTGAAAAACATAAGATTCTGAGGGGTCTTGACAGGATGGACATGGAAAGGATGTTTCCTCTTGTGGGAGAATCTAGAACTAGGGGTCACTATTTAAAAATAAAGGGTTGCCCATTTAAGACAGAGATGAGGAGAATTTTTTTCTCTCAGAAGGTCGTGAGTTTTTGGAACTCTTTTCCTCAAAAGGTGATGGAAGCAGAGTCTTTGAATATTCTTAAGGCAGAGGTAGATAGATTCTTGCTAAGCAAGGGGGTGAAAGGTTATTGGGGGTAGGCAGGAATGTGGAGTTGAGGTTACAATCAGACCAGCCATGATCTTATTGAATAGTGGAGCAGGCCTGAGGGGCCGAGTGGCCTATTCCTGCTCCGAATTCATATGTTCGTATAGTCATATTGGTGTAAAACAACCTATTGGATTTTTTTCCACAACATTTGCTTTGTTCCATTCTGTTGTCAGATTGCCATCTTGACTCCTGTGTTATATTGCTTTTGTACTCTGTGCCTCTATTAATAAAGCCTAGGATCCCATATGCCTTTTTATCCACTTTTACAACCTCCCATGCTACCGTCAACAATTTGTGCACATATCCCCCTCGGTCTCTTTGTTCTTGTACCCCTTTAGAATTGTACCCTTTAATTTATAGTACCTATGTCAATACATGGTCAGAACCATTTTGTTCAATCAGAAAAGTGGTACTATAATGGCAAGCTGTCATGTAGAACAGATATAATGTCGCACCCACTTCTATAATTGTGACCAATTCCCTCAATCACAACATCAGAATATTGCCCTATTACCAATAATGCCAACACAATTGAACCAGCAGAATATTTCCACTTCCTTGCATATCTTTTTTAGCTTTTTGAATTTATGTCTATGTACCAACTTCAAGAGTACTTTTATGTACATCTATAGTTCACAAAGATGGAAGCACTGTACTTTATCTGGACTATATTCACCCATCTTTGCCAACCAATTCCCTAATGACATAATATTTATTTGAACTAAAAAAAATCTGCCTCTGTTCAGAATAGACTCAGTATCCTCCAATGAAAATAAATGCAGCACAGGGATTTGTCTCACACTCAACTTATCTAGCCAGCTTTGTTCCCTCTCGACCACACAATGCCGGACATAAACAAAAAAGGATTTTAGTCAGTGCATGTATGAATAATTTGTGATATCAGACATGACATCTGACATAATGCCTGTTATCAAGGGAGCTGTCATAGAATCATAGAATGATTCCAGCACAGAAGGAGGCCTGTTGAGTCCGTGCCAGCTCTTTGCAAGTACAATTTAGCTAGCCACAATTCCCATGTCCTAACCCTGTAGCCCTGCAATTTTTTTCCCCTTCAGTTCCTTATCCAATTCACTTTTGAAAGCCATGATTGAATCTGCCTTCACCACCCTCTCAGGCGGTGCATTCCAAATCCTAACCTCTCGCTGCATAAAGTGGTTTTTCCTCATTTCACTTTTAGTTCTTTTGCCATTTACCTTATATCGGTGTCCTCTGGTTCTCAACACATCCTGTCAATGGGAACAGTTTCTCTCTTTCTACTCTGTTCAGACCCATCATGATTTTGTACACTTCGATCAAATCTCCTCTCAACCTTCTCTTGTCCAACTAGAACAACCCCAGGTTCTTCAATCCATTCACATAACTGAAGTCTCTCATCCCTGGAACCATTCTCATAAATTCTTTTCTGCATCCTCTGTAAAGCCTTTGCATCCTTCCTAAAGTCCGATGCCCAAAATTCTACCCCGAACTCTAATTGAGGTCAAACCAGTGTTTTATAAAGGTTCTTCATAACTTCCTTGCTTTTGTACTCGATGCCTCTATTAATAAAGCCCAGGATCCCATATGCCTTTTTATCCACTTTCACAACCTCCCATGCTACCTTCAACAATTTGTGCACATATACCCATAGGCCTCTTTGTTCTTGTACCCCTTTAGAATTGTACTTGTACCCTTTAGTTTATATTACCTCACTTCATTCTTTCTACTAAAAGGTATGAAATTTCATCTGCCACCTGTTTATGTCCTCTTGCAGTCTATCACTATCCTCCTCACAGCTCATAATACTTATAAGTTTTGCATCATCAACAAATTTTGAAATTGTGCCCTGTACAATCAAATCTACCTTATTAATATTTATCAAGAAAAGCAGCGTTCCTAATATTGACCTCTGGGGAACCCCACTGTATACCTTCCTTCAGTCCCAAAAACAACCATTCACCACTACTCTCTGTTTCCTGTCACGCAGCCAACTTCATATCTATGCTGTCACTGTCCCTTTTATTCCATGCACTTCAACATTGCAGGCAAGACTATTATGTGGCACTTTATCAAATGCCCTTTCGAAGTCCATTTACAACACATCAACCACATTAACCCTCATCAACCCTCTCAGTTACTTCACCAAAAATTCAGTCAAATTAGTTAAACATGATATGCCTTCAACAATTATGCACTGACTTTCCTGAATAAATCCACATTTATTCAAGTGACTGTTAATTTTGTTGCAGATTATCATTTCGAAGAGCTTTAACACCACTGAGGTTAGACTTTTACGCTCTATAGCAGTCAAGATTCAAGATCTCTTCAACACAGATGGCAAGCTGAATGGAAGGGTGTATCTAGCCTTTTCTACTTTGGCTGACCACATACCCATGGCACCTAACAACAGGGTTGAGAAGTATCACAATAAGGCTGATGCTAAAACTAAGATGTTTTGGAGTCTTGGTTGAGGGACATCATACAATATAAACTACAGAAGGCATAATTTTACAACTGGAATATTTTGGGGACAATAGGGACTATGTTCTAAGAGAAAAAGGATGCAATTAACAAAATGTAAGCAATAAGAATTGTAAGGAACATCAAGGCATCTGTGGAGAATCATTTAAATTAGAAAAATGGTGAGTGCAGTAAGCAATTGGATCCCAAATGATACTAAATGAATAATAGAATTTGACAACAAGCTGGAACAACAACATCAGAAAGTCATCTGGAGAACTGGCAGACACTAGGGGCCTAAGAAGGAAAGCCAACTCTAGAATAATTAAGAATCAGATACATGATCTGGAGGCTGTAGTTATAAGAAACTTGATTTTTTAAAAATTATTCATTCAGGGGATATGGGCATCGCTGGCTAGGCCAGCATTTATTGCCCATCCCTAATTACCCTTGAGACAGTGGTGGTGAGCTGCCTTCTTTAACCGCCGCAGTCCTTGGGGTGTAGGTACACCCATGGTGCTGTTAAGAAGTGAGTTCCAGGATTTTGACCCAGCGACAATGAAGGAACGGCGATACAGTTCCAAGTCAGGATGGTATGGGCTTGGAGGAGAACGTGTAGGTAGTGGTGTTCCCATGCATCTGCTGCCCTTGTCCTTCTAGGTGGTAGAGGATGCGGGTTTGGAAGGTACTGTCAAAGGAGCCTTGGTGAGTTGCTGCAGTGCATCTTGTAGATGGTACACACTGCTGCCACTGTGCATCGGTGGTGGATGGGGTGCCCATCAAGTGGGCTGCTTTGACCTGGATGGGGTCGAGCTTCTTGAGTATTGTTGGAGCTGCGCCCAACTAGGCAAGTGCAGAGTATTCCATCACACTCCTTGACTTATGCCTTGTGAATGGTGGACAGGAATTGGGGAGACAGGAGGTGAATTATTCGCTGCAGAATTCTCTGACTTACTCTTGTAGCCACAGCATTTACGTGGCCGGTCCAGTTCAGTTTCGGGTCAATGGCAACCCTCAGGGTGTTGATAGTGGGGGATTCAATGATGGTAATGCCATTGAACATCAAGGGGAGATGGTTAGATTCTCTCTTGTTGGAGATGGTCATTGCCTGGCACTTGTGTGGCGCAAATGTTAGTTGGTACTTATCAGCCCAAACCTGGATGTTGTCCAGGTTTTGCTGCATATGGACACGGGCTGCTTCGGTATCTGAGGAGTCGTGAATGGTGCTGAACATTGTGCAATCATCAGTGACCATCCCCACTTCTGACCTTATGATTGAGGAAAGGTCATTGATGAAGCATCTGAAGATGGTTGGGCCTAGGACGCTACCCTGAGAAACTACTGCAGTGATGTCCTGAGACTGAGATGATTGACCTCCAACAACCACAACCATCTTCCTTTGCACTTGTATGACTCCAACCAGAGGAGATTTTCCCCCGATTCCCATTGACTCCAGTTTTGCTAGGTCTCCTTGATACCATACTCAGTGAAATGCTGCCTCGATGTCAAGGGCAGTCACTCTTACCTCATTTCCGGAGTTCAGCTTTTTTGTCCATGTTTGGACCAAGGCTGTAATGAAGTAAGAAGATGAGTGGCCCTGACGGAACCCAAACTGAGCAGGTTATTCCCGAGCAAGTGCGGCTTGATAGCACTGTCAACAACCCCTTCCATCACTTTGCTGATGATCGGGAATGAGTACCATTCAATGATGGTAATGCCAATGAATATCAAGGGGAGATGGTTAGATTCTCTCTTGTTTGATATGGTCATTGCCTGGCACTTGTGTGGTGTGAATGTTATTTGCTACTTATCAGCCCAAGCCTGGATGTTGTCCAGGTCTTGCTGCATTATGGACACAGACTACTTCAGTATCTGAGGAGTCACAAATGGTGCTGAACATTGTGCAATCTTCAGTGAACATCCCCACTTCTGACCTTTTGATTGAAGGAAGGTCATTGATGAAGCAGCTGAAGATGGTTGGACCTAGGATAGGGCAGTAATTGGCCAGGTTTGATTTGCCCTAATTTTTGTGTACAGGACATACCTGGGCAATTTTCTGCACTGCCGGGTAGATGCCAGTGTTGTAGCTGTACTGGAACAGCTTGACTAGGGGTGTGGCTAGTTCTGGAGCACAAGTCTTCAGTATTATTGCCAGAATGTTGTCAGGGCCCATAGCCTTTGCAGTATCCAGTGCCTTCAGCCATTTCTTGATATCATGTGGAGTGAGTCGGATTGGCTGAAGACTGGCATCTGTGATGCTGCGTACTTCAGGCCGGGGTCGAGATGGCTCATCCACTCGACGCTTCCATTTTTCAGGAATATTGGAAATATGGTTGACAACAGAGATTGGCAATGAATATAACATAGAATGATATTGAGTGTTAAGGAAAGGCACAATAGGCCAAAAAGGCTCATCTTTACATATTAAGAACATTTGGAAACTTGAATGAGTTACTTCTTTGTGTCATGAAAAATTAGAGAAGCTACACTTATTGACCAACTTCAAGGGAAAAGACAAGGCTTGAAATAGGTACAGATCATCAAGTCAAAGTAAATAGGGTGACAGTTTGCTGTATGAAGATATGAGAGGTAAAGCCTGGCTCGGATATAACTCGGGCCCAAACCGACAACAGTCAACCCAAACCTGACCCGGGCCCAAGTCCTTTAATCTTTTTAAATGCCCAACCTGACCTGAAAATAACAAACATATTAATGAAACAAAAAAAAAACATAGATTAAAACGAAAACAATATGAAACAAGACAGTACAGCCCGACCCGACCCAACCCGACCCGAGCCCGAATGCTGGAGGTGGAATACATATCCGACCCGACCCAAACCCGACACATGGGTTTGGTCGGGTTCGGGTCGGGTAGCCAGTCTTTAATGAGCGGTATGTGAAAGCTAGGTTATATTAATAGGAAACCATATGTAAGTTGGGAATATCCAAAATCATTTAGAATCTGAATTGGTAAACATATGTACAACTACTTCATAACCCAGGGTGTCAGGGTATCCACAAGAGGCAGTGGCTCAGATAATAATTTTAAAAAGTATATAGCAGTTTTCACAACCGCCAGATGTCTCAAAGAGCTTTATAACCAATAAAGTACTTTTGAAGTGTAGTCACTGTTGTAACGTTGGGAATATAGTATAAGATAGGAAAAATAATATAGAATATAATGTTCAAAATTGAAATGTTGGCATCCTTGGAAAATAGTGACCATGAAATGGCCAACTTCGGCCTCATCTGGGACTCAGAAATACTTGGGAACAGAAACCAGGGGTATATAACTCTGAAAAGACTAACTGCAAAGAAAATATGTAGGGCTGAATTTTACCACCCCCTCGACATCAGGGGTTGTGGCGGCAGGCCCGTAAAATACTTGCGGGAGCAGCCCGCCATGACCCCCGACACTGAGAAGGCCTTGCCGCATTTACCGCTGGCAGTGAGGCCTCGGTGTGGCCCCCCCTGCCACCAAGCCTTCATATAAATATTACAATTAATTAAATAAACATGCAAATCAACTTCTCTGGTCCCAGTGGCTGTCCCATGCCAATATTATGGCTGCCCGCTGCAACTCGTTCGGAGTTCTGAGGCAAGACATTGGTGGGGAGGGGGGAGGAGTGAAATTATCAGCGCAGGGGGTGGATGGGGATAAGCGGAGAAAACACTTTTTATTGCCTGTGGGTATGGTGAGAAGGTGTTGAAGGGCAAATGCGAAGAGGTTAGGGGGGAAAGTTCGGGTTGGGACTAAAATAACTTTTCGACATATAGGCCATTAGTAAAACCATTGCGGGGGTTGGGAAAGGGCCTCCAGATTTTATTTATTTGTTTAACGAAAATCAACAATGATATAATTTTAAGAAGTCAAATTTTTGCTAAGGGCTTGAAGCCCTTTAAAAATGGTGCCGGCGCCTGCTCGAAGGCGTTGGATTCCGTTGCTGGGGACGGAGCAGCCGCTGCCTCTACGTCATCGGGGGTGGCCGCTCTGCCACCTCCATTTAAATGAGCCGCATGCAAAATATCACCGGGGCTCAGCGGCGACGCTTCCGCGTTGAAGGCCGCTGACTTCAAAGCGCGCCGCCACAATATGCACTGCAGTAATAAAATTCAGCCCATGTTTAAAATGTTAAATAAACTGGGAGAGATTATTCAACAATACTTCAATAGAGGCTAAGTGGAAAAGTGGAACACATAGGATATAGGAACAGGAGTAGGACACTTAGTCCCTCAAGCCTATCCTCCATTCAATGAGATCATGGCTGATCTGCGACCTAACTCCATATATCCATCTATTCCCCAAATTCCGTAATACTTTGGTAATCAGAAAATCTATCAATCTCATTTTTAAAATTAACAATTGATCTAATATCAATTGCCGTTTGGTGAGAAGAGATCCAAACTTCTACCACCCTTTGCTTGTAGAAGTGTTTACTAATTTTATTCCTGAAAGGTCTGGTTCAAAATTTTAGACTATGCTCGCTAATCCTAGACTCCCCTACCAGCAGAAATAGTTTCTCTCTATCTACCATATTTGTTTCACTTAATATCTTGAAATCTTCAATCAAATCACCCCTGAATCTTCTAAATTCCAGGGAATACAACCATAGTTTGTGTAAACCCTCCTTATAATTTCACCCTTGGAATCGAGGTATTATTCTGGAAAATCTGCACTGCACTGCCTCCAATGCCAATATATCCTTCCTAAGGTGCAGTGCCCAGAACTGCTCACAGTATTCCAGGTGTGAGCTAACCATGGCTTTCTGTAGATGCAACATGGCTTCTAACCCCTTGCATTCTAGGCCCCTAAATTTAAACACCAGCCTTTTTGATTATTTTCTGTTCCTGTTCATGACATTGTAATGATCTATGTACCTGGATCCCCAGGTCTCTTTGTACATCCACTGTTTCTATCTTTTCACCATTTAGAAAGTACCCTTTTCTATCCTTTTAGGCCCAAAGTGGATGACCTCACATTTGCCAATATTGAAATCGATTTGCCACAGTTTTGCTCATTCACTTAACCTGGTAATATCTCAGTAATGTTACACTTCTAACTACACTGTCTAGAATGCTGCCTATCTTTGTGTCATTGACAAATTTGGAAATGCAGATTTTTATCTATCATCTAAGCCATTAATAAATATGGTGAATAGTTGAGGCCCCAAGACAGATCCTTAAGTACTGCTAGTCACATTCTGTCAATTAGAATACCTACCCATTATCCCTCCTCTCTGTCTCCTGCCACTCATCCAGTTTCCTAACCAGGTCAATAATTTGCCTTCAATTCCATGAGTTTCAAATTCAGCAAGTTTCTTATGACAGCCTTTATCAAATGTTTTCTGGAAATCCATATAAATTACATCCATAGACATTTGCTTGTCCACTACTTTGGTCACCTCTTCAAAAAATTCAAACAGGTTTGTCAGGCATGACCTACCCTTTACAAATCTATCCTGGCTTTCTCCGATCAGCTGAAAGTTTTCAAGGTGTTTTGTCTCCCTATCCTTAATTATATTCTCTAATATTTTCCCAGCAACAGATGTTAGGCTAACTTGTCTATAATTCCCTAGTTTCCTGCTCTCACCTGTCTTAAATAGTGGAGTGACATGCGCAGTTTTCCAATCTAAAGAAACACCTTTAAAGTATACTACCGAGCAAGTAGGATAAATGTGTAATGATTAGGAGACACAGACAGAACAAACACAATGCTAAATGGCTTCAGAAATTAATCAGAAATGAAATAGAGGAAAATAATCTGTACAAATGTTGAAAGGTAAGCAGTAAAAGGATTTGGTGGGAACATGCTAAAAAGTTTTGAACAGTAGAGAAACCTGGAAGAAAACATTGGTGCATATACAGAAGAGTAAGGAGAAATTCTTTCAGTCTAACATTAGAATGAGGGCAGTCAGATGTGACAAGAACTCTAAGATACTCATGAGACTGACATTGATATGAGTATAATAAAAACAAAATACTGCGGATGCTGGAAATCTGAAATAAAAACAAGAAATGCTGGAACCACTCAGCAGGTCTGGCAGCATCCGTGGAAAGAGAAGCAGCATTAACGTTTCAGGTCAGTGACCCTTCATCGGAACTGACAAATATTAGAAAAGTCACAGGTTATAAGCAAGGGAGGTGGGGGTGGGGCAAGAGATAACAAAGGAGGTCTAGATTGGACCAGGCCACACAGCTGACCAAAAGGTCATGGAGCAAAGGCAAACAATATGTTAATGATGTGTTGAAAGACAAAGCATTAGTACAGATTAGCTGTTAATACACTGAATATTGAACAGCAGCAAGTAGCTAAGATGGGTAATGTGCCATGCCACGCCACATAGTTGATTCTTGAAAGCACCTGAAGTACCAGTCAACAACAACAATCCCTACATTTTGTTAGGAACCTCTGAAAAAGAGAAGGACACAGCTTTACAGCTGGTATGTGGAGTTGGGTATGGCTCATCCTAGATTGTTTGATCCGCTTCTCCTGAGGATCCATATGTGCTGCAGGCTGAACCAACAGGCAGGTGCAGAGCACTTGAGGCCCCTGCTCGTGGGCAGCAGTCCCAAGGGGAGCTCGCCACTATAGAATGTTGCACATTTACTGGTCCCGCATGACATACCAGCTGATGTCACAGCACCAGTGTCAGAGGTGACTGCGGATGTTGAGAGAGGTGGTGACACTTCTCTGTGCCCTGCTCTACGATGACCTGCAGCTGATGGGATTCAGTGGACATCCTATGCCTGTGGCCATCATAGTGATAGCGGTTCTTAACCTTTATACATATGCATCACTCCGGGAGCCCACTGGAGACCTTTGTGAGGTCACACAGTTAGCAGTGCACCGCTGCATCAGTGAGGTCACCGATGCCTTGTACCGGAGGGCCAGTTAGTATGTCTGCTTCAGAACGGACCCTGACAGCCAGGCCCAGTGGGCCATCGGTTTTGGCACCATTGCTAGATAATCAAAGGTGCAAGGGGTCATAGATGACACACATGTGGCCATCAGGGCTCCCTCCAGGCTACCAGCTGCAGACGTTACCATGAAGGGATACCTCTCAATCTAGGTACAGCTGGGATGTGATCACCAGAGATACTTCATGCAAATCTGTTCCCGCTTCTCAGGCAGCTGCCATGGTGCCTTCATCCTGAGCCAGTCCCAACTACTGCTGCTGTTCTCTGAACTGGCTCAGATGGAGGGGTGGCTTCTTGGAGACAAGAGATACCCCACTGCAGACATGGTTCCTGACACCAGTCAAAGACCCCACCACTGCTGCAGAGGAGATATACAACGCCAGCCACGGAGCTACAAGAGTCACCATTGAGCAGGCGATCGACATCCTGAAAATGCACTTCCAAAGCCTGGATGGATCGGGCAGTGCCCAGTACTATAAGCCACAAAGGGCATTTCCTTTCTTTGCTCCTCGCTGTGCTCTGCACAACTACGCACTCAATAGGGGGCAGGCCGGCATGTTGAGGAGAGACATCAGCAGGAATCCTCCTCGGATTATGAGGATGCTGAGAACTTACAACAGGAAAGGCACATGGGAGGGCAGAGGGCACCCAGGCCCCGCTTGCAGGGTGAGCAACAAGCTGGGGATGCACGGCAGCAGCTTATCAGACAAAGGCTTTCCACTCCATAGGAACCACCATGAGCTCTGCAAGCCACACAGCACCCTCGCTCACCTGCTGTGCAGCAGTCCACATCTGCAACATATTTGTCTGAACCATTAAAGGCAGCAGCAGACTGAGACATTGTCCATGTCACTGCATCCATGGAGGTGCACATGAGTAATAGTGACATGGCAATGATGGTATTGCATACATTGGCATTCCTGAAAGGCCAATGATGAAAAGGGATGAGCCATTAGTGGTAAATGCTGGCACACATCATTCACACAGAAAAAAGGACACACATGTTATTGAAGAACATTTAGTAAAATACGTATTTACATTGTAGGGACACCCGTGCATTCCCATTTGTGTCAGTGCATTTTCTTTAAACGCTTGTGACTGCTCCTTCTTGGTGCAACCTCAGCACTAGCAGTCTGACTGGAGGAAGGCTGCTGATCTAATTGCCTTTTGGCTGTGGATGATTTCTGTAGTCATTCTCTGCACGCACAAGGGCTGGAGGGGCCCGGCTGGCTGGGGGGAATTCTGCATCAGCGCATAACTCTCCTCAGCTGTTGCGGCTGCTGGAGCTTGGCTCACAAGTGAAGGGGCCGGCGTCCATATTGGGATCACCCTGAGGGGGACCCCAGATGTGTCGTGCTGGCTCGCCTCCTCCAACTACTTTTTCAGTTTTTTCAACAAGATGACACAAAATTCAAGGGCAAAATCTTAATATGGGGAAAATATCTTCCTGCTGAAACCTAGTTGCCAAAAGCATGGCTGGAATTTTACGATGGCTGGAGGGGAGCCGTTCATCGACCGAAAAGTCAGTAGCGATCCCCCGCCTCCACCGGGCCTGGGGATCCAGACTGGATTTTACGGTCTCCAGGCCCTTAGTTGGTCTTCAGCGGGACTTCCACCTTGTAACTTTCTGATTTTTAGAATTACTGTTCTTTACTCTCAGTACAAGGAATGAGATAACTTTTACTCTATCCTAGCTTGAATTATTTACAATATTTGAGTCATGCCTCCTCTGTCATAATTTTTATGCATATTGAGTATTCATACCCTTTATAAAATGTCATACTCAGGATGCAGGCATCACTGACAAGGACACCATTTATTGTCCATCTCTAGTTGCCCTGAGAAGGTGGTGGTGACTCTTCTTGAAAGTGGTTTGGCACAACTGAGTGGTTTTCTCACCATTTCGAATGGCATTTAAGACTCAATTAAGAATTAGGAATAACAAGGGTCAGAAAACACTGGTGGGAGTAGTTTATAGGTCTCCAAACAGCAGTTATACCACTGGGCAGAGCATTAACCAAGAACTAATTGGATCTTGTAATAAAAGCAATGTAATAATCAGGTGGGACTTCGATCTTCATATAGACTGGACAAATCAAATTGGCAAAGGTCGTCCAGAAGATGAGTTTGTAGAATGCTTTCATGACAGTCTCCTGAAACAGTACGTTGTGGACCCAACTAGGGATAAAGTTGTTTCAGATCTAGTATTGTTCAATAAGGCAGATTTAATTAGTAATCTCATAGTAAAAGATCCTCTGGGAAGAAGTGATTATAATACAATTGATTTCCCTATTAAGTTCGAGAGTGAGATACTCCAGTCTCAAACAAGAATCTTAAACTTATACACAACCAATTACATACATATGAGGGGACAGCTGGCTGTAGAGATTGGGTAAATAGACTGAAAGGTATGGTGCCAAATAAAGAGTGGGAAACATTGAAAAAAAAGATTCAAAATGTTCAAAATACATTCCATTAAAAAACAAAAATTCAGTAAGAAAGAGCAATCCTTTAATAATGGTACCAGATTAAAAGAAGAGGCTTATAATGTTACAAAAAATAGTAGTGAACCTGAGGATTGGGAGAATTTTAGCAACCAGCAAAGGGCGACCAAATAGTTGATAAAAAGGGATAAAATAGAATGAGAGTAAACGAGCCAGGAATACAAAAACAGATTGTAAGAGGTTTTCCAAGAATATAAAAAGGAGACTAAAGTAAACATTGTTCCCTTAAGGGCAGAGATAAGAGAAATTATCATGGGGAATTAGGAAATTGCAAAGACATTGAACAAATATTTTGTGTCTGTATTCACAGTAGACGACACGAGTTACATACCAGAAATAATGGGTAACCAAGGAGCTTATAAGAGTGAGGAATTGAATATCAGCAGAGAAAAAGTATCGGAGAAACATAAGGGATTAAAAGCTGACAAATCCCCAGCACCTGATGGCCTTGATCCTCGGGTTCTATAGGAGGTAGCTGCAGAGATAGTGGATGCAATAATTATTATTTTACAAAATTTCCGAGATTCAATAACGGACCCAGTGGTTTGGAAGTTATCTCTATCCAAGAAAGAAGAGAGAAAACAGAGAAATACACACCAGTTAGCCTGAGATCAACCAACAGGAAAATGCTGTTGTTATTAAGGAAGTCTTAACAATGTACTTAGAAAATCATAGTATGATCAGAGTCAACATGGTTTTACAAAAGGGAAATCATGTTCGACAACGGACAAACCGACAGGAAGCAGAGAGTAGGGCTAAATGTGGCATTTTCAAGTTGGCAGGCTGTAACTCGTGGAGTGCTGCAAGGATCCAATGGTGGGGCTTCAGATATTTACAATCTATATAAATGACTTAGCGGAAGAGACCAAGAGTAAGGTATCCAAGTTTGCTGATGATACAAAGCTAAGTAAGCTGTGAGGAGGACACAAAGAGGCTGCAAAGAGATATAGACAGGTTAAGTGAGTGGGCAACAAGATGACAGATCGAGTATAATGTGGGGAAGTGCAAGGTTATTCACTTTGGTAGGAAGAATATTTAAGGAAGGATATACTTAATCGTATTGAATGTGGAGCAGGTTCAAGGGACCATATGGTCTACTCTTGCTCCTATGTCTTATGTTCAATCACATTGGTGTGGGATTGAAGTTACATATAGGTCAGGCATTGAAAGGCAGGTTTCCTTCTCTAAAAGGACAGTAGTGAACTGTTTGAATTTCTCTGACAATCTGACAGTTCTTTGCTCACTTTTACTGAAACTGACTTTTTATTTATTTATTTTTTATAAACTGAATTCAAATTTTAAAACAGCCATGGTGGGAGTTGATCTTGCCTTCCAAACCCACTTAGATACATTTTCCAGCAAAACATTGGATTGTTATTGGTTGCAGGATTCCTGGCTAGTTTTCCCAATGTTAACCCAATTAAAAAGCTCCAGGTGTGGTCCTAACAGATCAGAATACACAGCCCAACAACTTAGGCAGAAGCTCGAATATGGTCTGCAGGGCTCAGCTACGACTCAGCAAAGCCCTTTTGAGAACTTCAGCATCCTTCCTTAGAATCATACTTTACCCAATTGTAGAATGTCACACTCCATATTTTAGTCCAAATATATAATTACTATATAAAGATCCTAATATAAGGTTTATATTTGGATTTATTATCTGGCCCCAAGAATATAAATGTGCAAAAAGCTGAAAGAGAATACCTTAAATATAAGTCAAGGAATTATTTAAACAGCCAATCATCTCCAGTATTCACATAATTTGTAATCGTAGCACTTTTGCCAGTAATAAATTCATAAACAGATTTCTCAGCAGATATAAAAGTACTGTATCTGGTGAAAAATTCCAATTGCATTCCAAGGCTAAAGATGAATTTTTTATTCTTTTTTTATTATTCATGGGATGTGGGCGTCGCTGGCCAGGCCAGTATTTATTGCCCATCCATAATTGCCCTTGAGAAAGTGGTGGTGAGCTGCCTTCTTGAACCGCTGCAGTCCATTTGGGGTAGGTACACCCACAGTGTTGTTAGGAAGGGAGTTCCAGGATTTTGACCCAGCGACACTGAAGGAATGGCGATATAGTTCCAAGTCAGGATGGTGTGTGACTTGGGGGGAACTTGCAGGTGGTGGTGTTCTCATACATTTGCTTCCCTTGTCCTTCTAGTTGGGAGAGATCGCGTGTTTGGAAGGTGCTGGCTAAGAAGCCTTGGTGCATTGCTGCAGTGCATCTTGTAGATGGTACACACTGCTGCCACTGTGCGTCGGTGGTGGAGGGAGTGAATGTTTGTAGATGGGGTGCCAATCAAGTGGGCTGCTTTGTCCTGGATGGTGTCGAGCTTCTTGAGTGTTGTTGGAGCTGCACCCATCCAGGCAAGTGGAGAGTATTCCATCACACTCCTGACTTGTGCCTTGTAGATGGTGGACAGGCTTTGGGGAGTCAGGAGGTGAGTTACTCGTCACAGGATTCCTAGCCTCTGACCTGCTCTTGTAGCCACATTATTTATATGGCTAGTACAGTTCAGTTTCTGGTCAATGGTGACCTTCAGGAGGTTGATGTTGGGGGATTCAGCGATGGTAATGCCGTTGAATGTCAAGGGGAGATAGTTAGATTCTCTCTTGTTGGAGATGGTCATTGCTTGGTACTTGTGTGGCGCAAATGTTACTTGCCACTTATCAGCCCAAGCCTGGATATTGTCCAGGTCTTGCTGCATTTCTACACGGACTGCTTCAGTATCTGAGGAGTCATGAATTGTGCTGAACATTGTGCAATCATCAGCGAACATCCCCACTTCTGACCTTATGAATGAAGAAAGGTCATTGATGAAGCAGCTGAAGATGGTTGGACCTAGGACACTACCCTGAGGAACTCCCGCAGTGATGGCCTGGAGCTCAGATGATTGACCTCCAACAACCACAACCATCTTCCTTTGCGCTGGGTATGACTCGAACCAGCGGAGGGTTTTCCCCCTGCTTCCCATTGACCTCAGTTTTGCTAGGGCTCCTTGATGCCATACTCGGTCAAATGCTACCTTGATGTCAAGGGCAGTCACTCTCACCTCATCTCTTGAGTTCAGCTCTTTTGTCCATGTTTGAACCAAGGCTGTAATGAGGTGAGGAGCTGAGTGATCCTGGCGGAACCCAAACTGAGCATCACTGAACAGGTTATTGCTAAGCAAGTGCCGCTTGATGGCACTGTTGATGACACCTTCCATCACTTTACTGATGATTTAGAGGAGGCTGATGGGGCGGTAATTGGCCGGGTTGGACTTGTCCTGCTTTTTGTGTACAGGACATACCTGGGCAATTTTCCACATTGCAGGGTAAATGCCAGTGTTGTAGCTGTACTGGAACAGCTTGGCTAGGGGCGCGGCAAGTTCTGGAGCACAGGTCTTCAGTACTATTGCCGGAATATTGTCAGGGCCCATAGCCTTTGCAGTATCCAGTGCCTTCAGTCGTTTTTTGATATCACGCGGAGTGAATCGAATTGGCTGAAGTCTGGCATCTATGATGCTGGGGGCTTCAGGAGGAGGCCGAGATGGATCATCAACTCGGCACTTCTGGCTGAAGATTGTTGCAAATGCTTCAGCCTTATCTGTCGCACTGATGTGCTGGGCTCCCCCATCATTGAGGATGGGGATAATATGTGGAGCCACCTCCTCCAGTTAGTTGTTTAATTGTCCACCACCATTCACGGCTGGATGTGGCAGGACTGCAGAGCTCAGATCTGATCCGTTTGTTATGGGATCGCTTGGCTCTGTCTATCGCATGCTGCTTACGCAGTTTGGCATGCAGATAGTCCTGTGTTGTAGCTTCACCAGGTTGACACCTCATTTTGAATTGTGTAATAAAAGTTAAAATAAGATTCTGTGCCCAGTGCAGCATGACATCGCTACATTCCAAGAAGTCAAAATTAAATTTTGCACCTCAAGAAGTAAGATTCATCCAAATACAACTTTACTTTCCATTTATGTGCCCCATCACCTTATGAGCAATCTTCAAAATGCAATGGATTTTACTAATTGATCTCCTGTAGGACTTCCTGTAAACTTTTAAGAACATTGAAATACAGTGGTTAAATGGAGAATCAGGGCTACAGTGTTGTAGATCTATCTCTTCACAGAATCACAGAATAATACAGTGCAGAAGAGGCCTTTTAGCCCATCGTGTCTGCACCGATGCATTAAAACACCTGACCTATCTACCTAATCCCATTTGCCAGCACTTGGCCCATAGCCTTGAATGTTATGATGTGCTAAGTGCTCATCCAGGTACTTTTTAAAGGATGGGAGGCAACCTGCCTCTACCACCCTCCCAGGCAGGGCATTCCAGACCGTCACAACCCTCTGGGTAAAAAAGTTCTTCCTCAAATCCCCCTTAAACCTCCCGCCCCTCACCTTAAACTTGTGACTCCTCGTAACTGACCCTTCAACTAAGGGGAACAGCTTCTCCTTATCCACCCTGTCCATGCCCCTCATAATTTTGTACACCTCGATCAGGTCACCCCTCAGTCTTCTCTGCTCCAGTGAAAACAACCCAAGCCTATCCAACCTTTCTTCATAGCTTAAATGTTCCATCCCAGGCAACATCCTGGTGAATCGCCTCTGCACCCCTCCAATGCAATCACATCCTTCCTAAAATGTAGCGACCAGAATTGCACACAGTACTCCAGCTGTGGCCTTACCAAAGTTCTGTACAACTCCAACATGACCTCACTGCTTTTGTAATCTATGCCTCGATTGATAAAGGCAAGTGTCCCATATGCCTTTTTCACCACCCTATTAACCTGCCCTTCTGCCTTCAGAGATCTATGGACAAACACGCCAAGGTCCCTTTGTTCCCCGGAACTTCCCAGTGTCAGACCATTCATTGAATACTTCCGTGTCACATTACTCCTTCCAAAGTGTATCACCTCACACTTTTCAGCGTTAAATTCCATCTGCCACTTATCTGCCCATTTGACCATCCCGTCTGCATCTTCCTGTAACCCAAGACACTCCACCTCACTGTTAACCACCCGGCCAATCTTTGTGTCATCTGCGAACTTACTGATCCTACCCCTCACATAGTCATCTATGTCGTTTATATAAATGACAAACAATAGGGAACCCAGCACAGATCCCTGTGGTACGCCACTGGACACTGGCTTCCAGTCACGAAAACAGCCGTCTGTCATCACTCTCTGTCTCCTACAGCTAAGCCAATTTTGAATCCACCTTATCAAGTTACCTTGTAACCCATGTGCATTTGCTTTCTTGAAAAGTCTCCCATGTGGGACCTTGCCAAAGGCTTTGCTGAAATCCATGTAAACTACATCAACTGCACTACCCTCATCTACACACCTGGTCACATGCTCCAAAAATTCAATCAAATTTGACAAAGCCATGCTGACTATTCCCAATCAAATTTTGCCTCTCCAAGTGGTGATAGATTCTCTCCTTCAGAATTTTCTCCAATAGTTTCCCTACCACTGACGTGAGACTCACTGGTCTGTCGTTCCCTGGCTTATCTCTACAACCTTTCTTAAATAATGGGACCACATTAGCTGTTCTCCAGTCCTCTGGCACCTCCCCCGTGGCCAGAGAGGAATTAAAAATTAGGGTCAGAGCCCCTGCAATCTCCACCCTCGCCTCCCGCAGCATCCTGGGACACAAATCGTCTGGACCTGGAGATTTGTCCACTTTTAAGCCTTCCAAAACCTCCAATACCTTGTCACTCCCTATGACAATTTGCTCAAGAACCTCACAGTCTCTCTCTCTAATTTCCATATCTACATCCTCTTTCTCTTGGGTGAAGACAGATGTAAAGCATTCATTCAATGCCCTACCAATGTCCTCTGGCTCCACCCACAAATTTCCCCCTTGGTCCCTAACAGGTCCTACTCTTTGCCTGGTTATCCTCTTCCCATTTATATACTTATAGAATATCTTGGGATTTTCCCTACTTTTACCAGCCAGAGCTTTCTCATATCCCTCTTTGCTCTCCTAATTGCTTTCTTAAGCTCCATCCTACACTTTCTGTACTCCACTAATGCTTCCATTGATTTGCTCTCCTTGTATTTGCTAAAAGCCTCTCTTTTCCTTCTCATCGTACCCTGAATGTTTCTGGTCATCCATGGTTCTCTGGGCTTGTTGCTCCTACCTATTACCCTCGACGGAACATGTTGGGCCTGTACGCTCCCCATTTCCTTTTTGAATGCCCCCCACTGCTCTTCTGTAGATTTTCCGACAACTAACTCTTTCCAGTCTACCTTGGCCAGATCCTGTCTTATTTTACTAAAATTCGCACTCCCCCAATCCAAAACCTTTTTTTGCAACTTTTCTATTTCTTTCTCCATAACAAGATTAAATTGTATCATGTTGTGGTCGCTATCACCAAAATGTTCCCCCACCAACACATCAACCACCTGTCCGGCTTCATTCCCCAGAATTAGGTCCAGCACTGCACCCTCCCTTGTTGAATCCTCTACATATTGAGCTAAAAAGTTCTCCTGTATACATTTTAAGAACTCCACTCCATCTAAGCCCTTAACACAATGATCCCAATTAATGTTGGGAAAGTTGAAATCACCTAATATCATTACCCTATTATTTTTACACACCTCTGCAAATTCTGCACATATTTGCTCCTCAATTTCCCGCGGACTATCTGGGGTCTATAATAAACACCTAGCAATGTGGCTGTCCCTTTTTTATTCCTAAACTCTGCCCATAAAGCTTCATTTGATGTCCCCTCCAAGATATCATCTCTCCTTACTGCAGTCACTGACTCCTTAACTAATATTGCAATGCCCCCTGCTCTTTTACCCTCTCCTCTGTCTTGCCTGAAGATTCTATATCCCGGGATATTGAGCTGCCAATCCTGCCCCTCCCTCAACCATGTCTCCGTGATGGCTACTATATCACAATTCCACGTTTCAATCATTGCCCTTAACTCATCCATTTTACCTGCAATACTCCTGGCATTAAAGTAGAGGCCTTCCATCCTGGTCTTACTCCCTTGAAACTTACTTCCGCTGTATTCCCTCTGACTTGTTCGCTTTCCTGTGTTTAGCTGTGTCCCTATTCTGCTCGGAATCTGCATCCCCTCCCCCTGCCAAATTAGTTTAAACTCCTCCCAACAGCACTAGCAAACCCGCCAGCAAGGATGTTAGTCCCCCTCTGGTTCAGATGGAGACTGTCCCGCTTGTACAGGTCCTTCCCTGATTGGGATATGTGAGAAAGCATAGTAAATAAAGCTGATGAGCTGAGGGCACAGATAGACACATGGCAACAAGATATCATTGCTATAATGGAAACTTGGCTTAAAGAGGGGCAAGAATGGCAACTCAACATCCCTGGATATAGAGTTTTAAGGCGGAATAGAGAGAGAGATAAAAAAGGAGGGGGTTTAGCATTATTGGCTAAGGAATCAATAACAGCTGTGAGGAGGGATAATATGCTAAATGAATCATCAAATGAGGCCATATGGGTGGAGCTCAGAAATAAAAGAAGGGGCAGCCACACTATTAGGAGTGTACTATACACCCCCAAGTAGTGAGAGGGAGGTAGAGGAACAAATATGTACGCAAATTTCTGACTGCAAAAAACTATAGGGCAATAATGGTTGGGGATTTCAACTACCCCAATATCATCTGGGATACAAACAGTGTGAAAGGCACAGAGGGGACAAAATTCTTGAACTGCGTTCAAGAGAACTTTTTTAGCCAGCACGTAACAAGCCCAACGAGAAGGGGCGCAATTCTAGATTTCGTTTTCGGTAATGAAGCTGGGCAAGTGGACGAAGTAACAGTGGGTGACCATTTTGGAGATAGTGACCAGAATACAGTAAGTTGTAGCATAATCATGGAAAAGGACAAAGATAAAACAGGAGTAAAAGTTCTAAACTGGGGGAAGGCAAATTTTAAGAAACTGAGAGGTGACCTGGCGAAAGTGGACTGGATACAGCTACTTGAAGGAAAATCAGTGGCACACCAGTGGGAGGTATTCAAAAGTGAGATACTATGGGCACAGTGTAGGTATGTCCCCACAAAGATAAAGGGTGGTACTGCCAAATCTAGAGCCCCCTGGTTATCTAGAAGCTTACAGGGCAATTTAAAGCAAAAAAAAGAAAGCTTATATGATCACAAAAATCTTAATACTTTAGAAAGCCTGGAGGAGTATAGAAAGTGCAGTTGTGAAGTAAAAAAGGAAATTAGAAAAGCAAAGAGAGGACATGAAAAATTATTGGCAGGTAAGATCAAGGAAAACCCGAAGATGTTTTATCAGTACATTAAGAGCAAGAGGATAACTAAGGAAAGGGTAGGGCCTATCAGAGAAATGTTAAGGGAACATGCGTGGATGCAGAAGATGTGGGCAGGGTTCTTAATGAGTTTTTTGTTTCTGTCTT
Organism: Heterodontus francisci; assembly: GCF_036365525.1. NCBI lineage: Eukaryota > Metazoa > Chordata > Chondrichthyes > Heterodontiformes > Heterodontidae > Heterodontus > Heterodontus francisci. The sequence continues at coordinate 36,640,176 of NC_090385.1, read as the reverse complement.
CACAAAGGAGAGGGTTGATGTCGACACTGTAGTTAAAGAGGAGGAGTGTGAAATATTAGATACGATAAACATAATAAGAGAGGAGGTACTAGAGAATCTGTCATCCTTGAAAATTGATAAATCACCAGGGCTGGATGGATTGCATCCCAGTTTGTTAAAGGAAGCTGGGGAGGAAATAACAGATGCGCTGAGGATCATCTTCAGATCCTCACTAGATACAGCAGAGGTACCTGACGATTGGAGGTCTGTGAACATTGTACCATTGTCAAAAAAGGGTGAGAGGGATAGGCCAAATAATTATAGGCTGGTCAGTCTGACCTCAGTTGTGGGTAAATAGAATCTATTCTGAGGGACAGGATAAACTGCCACTTAGAAAGGCACGGATTAATCAGGGATAGTCAGCATGGATTTGTTATGGGAAGATCATGTCTTACTAACTTGATTGAGTTGTTACAGGAAGTAACAAGAAGGATTGATGATAGTAGTGCAGTGGATGTGGTCTACATGGACTTTAGAAAGACATTTGACAAGGTCCCACATGGCAGACTGGTCAGTAAAATGAAAGCCCATGGGATACAGGGGAATGTGGCAGGTTGGATCCAGAATTGGCTCGGGGCCAGGAGACAAAGGGTCATAGTCGATGGATGTTTTTGTGAATTGAAAGTTGTTTCCAGCGGCGTTCCACAGGGCTCAGTGTTGGGTCCCTTGCAGTTTGTGGTATATATTAATGATTTGGACTTTAATGTGGGAGGCATGATTGGGAAATTTGCTGATGACACAAAAATTGGCCGTGTAGTTGTTAGTGAAGAGTAGTGACGGTGGCATATGGAATGCTTTCCTTTATTGGCTGAGGTATAGAATTAAAAATCAGGGATGTAATGCTGGAACTGTATAAAATGCTGGTTAGGCCACAGTTGGAGTATTGCATACTTTTCTGGTCACCACATTACAGAAAGGACATAATTGCTCTGGAGAGAGTACAGAGGAGATTTACAAGGATGTTGCCAGGGCTTGAAAGGTGCAGCAATGAGGAAAGATTGGATAGGCTTGGGTTGTTTTCTTAGAACAGAGAAGGCTGAGGGGTGGACTTAATTGAGGTTTACAAAATTATGTGGAGCCTAGATAGAGTAGACAGAAAGGACCTGTTTCCCTAGCAGAGAGGGCAATTACCAGGGCGCACAGATTTAAGATGACTGGTAGAAGGATTAGAGGGGACATGAGGAAAATGTTTTCACTCAGAGGGAGGTGGGTATCTGGAATTCACTGCCAGGAAAGCTGGTGGAGGCAGAAACGCTCAATTCATTTCAAAGGTACCTGGACCTGCATCTGAAGTGCTGTAACTGGCAAGGCTATTGACCATGTACTGGAAGATAGGATTAGATTGGGTGGCTAGTTTTTTCAGCTGGCATGGACATGTGATTTTTCTATGGATCTATGCCTGGAAACACTGAATGTCTTTGCATGTATATTGTACTTTGGTCAGGCCTCACTGGGAATACTGTGTCCAGTTTTTGCCTCCTGACATGGTAGGTGATATCGACACTTCGGAAGGGTGCAGAGGAGGGTCACTCGAGTAATTCCCCATGTAAAGCATCCTGGTTAGCAAGATAGGATAAAAGAGCTTGGACTCTACACTTTATACAGGTGTAGACTTAGGGGTGATCTGATTGAGGTTTATATGATGATTAAGGGAATAGATTGTCCTCCAGTTGACAATTTGTTCCAATGAAATAGAATAGGGAGGACCAAGGTTCACAATTTTACATTATAAAATCTTATGTTTTAAGGCCAGATATAGGTTAAATGTGACGAGGTGATACTTTTCTCAGAGAATACTGGACTTCTGGAACAGGCTGCTGTCTTGTGTGATGGACATTGATTTTTAAATTCCTTCAAGCGAAGCTAGACCTTTCGATGGCTGCGTCAGACATCATCTCTTACAAAAGGTAGATACTTCAGGACCAGAGTGATCTCCTGGACCAATTTAGAGGGGTGGTTGGAAATTAATTTCCCAGATTTTTCCCCCCAAGTTTGCCTGGGTTTTCACCTCTTTCAGGTGTTTACATGATTTCAGGTGGGTGGAGATGATATATAGTGATACATAAAGTTAATTTTGTCGGACAGGCTGGATGGACCAGAGGGTCCTCTCGCTGTATGCCATTATTCATACATTCGTATTACTGCACATATTTACATTATTTCTGCTGTTCCATTGCTCACCTGTCTATATTTCTAAGCTATTCACCTGGACTTTCCACAGGGTTCTTCAACAGGAAACAAGCAGAAACCCTGGATAAACAATGTAAATGGTTAAAAATGGTCACGTACGCCGTTTCTCTGGGGGTTTTGCAGCTATCAGACTGAAGTTGTTGCAAGATATTGGAAGAACTGCACTGAAATTTGGGGCCTATCATTTTGCAGTAAATGTGAAGAAAATATTGAAACCTCTGTTCACAACTTGATTCTATTTAGGGCCACACTAAAACATTTTTGATGGGACTTATGTTGTAGCCCAAGAAAATTTAGTTGAAACTTGGCCCCGATATGACTTTATTCATATGGTATTATTCTTTATCAGTGACATGGTTATTAGGAAACCAATGAATAATTGCTACCATAGATCAATGGCAGATGAGATTGATTCACAGGAGCAAAGTAATTGCACAATCACCTTGCTTAAAACCAGTCATGTGATGGTCCAATGAGCTATTACTGTACAAACTGAAAGCTGCTGGATTCCTGCTCTTGTCTGACCTGAATTTCTGTAACCAGCATTTGCCCAGATCTCTGCCAATCCAGTCAGTCACATAATTACCAGCAGTCAATGGGCCTGCTATAAGGTGACACTACCATTTGAATTGGTCCAGTGATCACTATTGATTAATAAGCTTCCTCAGAATGACACTGATTTATATATACTATATATGTGGATATCCAGTTCTCTCTCACTCCTTAGACTAAAAAAAAGTTAGTAACATTGTTCACCATAATCACAGGTTGCACAGTGGTGCATAAAACTGAATTTTGTTTTGGTTTATTATGCCTGCACAACCAGTTTTCACAGCTTTTTACCATGAAACCAATTAAAATGTGTGAAAGATGAGAGCTGTATTCCTTCTGTTGCTGCATCAGAAAATGCATTAGCTTTGATTATTTTTCCCTTTTTCACAGCTGGTGTTGATTTCTAATTATTAGATTCAAACAGGGAACCTAATATCTGCTGTAAATGTTCTGGATGCTGAATCTAAATATGACATTTTAAACACAAGCTCACTGATATTCAAGCTATGCAGACTTCATAACATTAAGACAAATAGTATGTGGATCCCAACTGGGAGCATAAAGTTCAAATTTCCTCCTTCTGACAGCTGTCTACAATTAACAAATGGCTAGAAAGATTAATGCACACCTTAAAAATATAGAAAAAGCCTCAGCTTCAGAAAATTCTCTTCATAATCTACAGAGCTCACTTAATGCAATTAATGCTCTGTGAAACCTCTATATCTTTGCATGCATGAAAAGGAAGAAGATTCAATAACAGAGTTTAAAAGCTAGGTCTTTATCAAAAGCAGGAACATTTTTGCTCTGTCCCAGACTGCTAAATTACACTGATCAATTTATTAAATAAATGTTTTATCCTTAAAATTATTGGTTATCTCATTCCATTCAGAGTGATATATTGTTAATAGTTACAATTGCAAACCTAGACTCGTACTAGGTAATGTTATTTGGTCTATGGATAAATACCAGGATTCATTTGGATTTGAATCTGTCTAAATCTTGATTACCTGATTCTGAAGGCAGATACTGAACATTGCTAGTGTGTGAACAAGTCACCATGAGGGCATGGACTCAGCTAGATATCTTCCAAATCCATAAGGGAAATGTATGAGGAAATATTATTTAACATAGAATTTTAATACAAGCCTCTGAAGAGAACCAAGTTAAGGAAACAATATCATTCTGACATGACAGTTGGGATATAGTCACTGGAAACCAAGGAATTTTAATGCACAGGAAATGAACAAATTAGATCAAATATACCAGGGTATTGGCCTGGACACCAGAGAAAGGACAAAATCATTTTTGAAATATCTGGATTGACCTTCTTACACAGAATAGGTGGATGGTGTTGCATTTGGGGATTTAAAAGGAATTCCCAGTATTTGTTTCTTTCCTTAATTCAGCCTCGAGTTTATCCTCTGTATTTACAGCCCAACTGACTAGATTAGGATGGGGAAAAGGAAGGTTGGAGTGATGGTTTGCATAAGTTTAATGGACCAACTTTTTTTTCACAAGTTGTCATTTTTGCATGGGTTGGGGAGGCCGGGCTATCAATGAACTGCTCCATCACCCATCCACCCCCACCTTATCCCCCACCCTCTTCACCCAACACTATCCTCGACAAGCACCACACATACACACATAAATGGCAGGTGGAAGAGAGATTTTTCGAACACCTGGAAATGTGTGTCCACCAGTCCCATGAAATTTAAGTGTGGAGAGCACCAGAGACCATGACCTTTGCATAATGACAAGAATCTTATAGCTTTTCAGGTCGATAATTTATACACTTTGCTATTTTGGCCACAGTAACCTTAGTGATGGTAACATGTTGAGAAATTGTCCTATGGGAGGGTTGATAAAATGAGAACTGGTGGAGGTTGATTGGTTTCCCTCACGTGCTCAATGGCATGAAGGTTAAAAGCTGTTTTAGTTGCTATGTGGCTATAAGTGCAGGTCAGAGGCTGAGAATTCTGCAGCGAGTAACTCACCTCCTGACTCCTCAAAGCCTGTCCACCATCTACAAGGCACAAGTCAGGCGTGTGATGGAATACTGTCCACTTGCCTGGATCAGTGCCACTCCAACAATACTCAAGGAACTCGAACCCATCCAAGACAAAGCAACCTGTTTGATCGGCACCCGATCCACCACCTTAATCATTCACTCCCTCCACCACCAACACACAGTGGCAGCAGTGTGTACCACCTGCAAGATGCACTGCAGCAACTCACCAAATCTCATTTGACAGCACATTCCAAACCCTCTCCCAGGATCAGTATGATACAGGATTAGAAGTTAATGTTGGTGATTTTAGCAGGACAAGGGCAGCAGACACATGGGAACACCACCATCTGCAAGTTCCCATCCAAGTCACACACCATTCTTCTCTGTTGCTGGGTCAAAATTCTGGAACTCCCTCCCTAACAGCACTGTGGGAGTACATACCCTACATGGACTGCAGAGGTTCAAGGAGGTGGCTCAACACCACCTTCTCAAGGGCAATTAGGGAGGATAACAAATGCTGCCCTTGCCATCAATGCTCACATCTCAAGAATGAATTTTAAAAAATTCTCCCAGGATCAGTACGATACAGGATTAAAAGGTACTGTTGGTGATTTTAGCAGGTGAATGCTTAATATATGACATTTCCTTTTAAAGCTATTTTAGAAGAGGTATTAACCCATTTAAAACAAGCAGGTTAAACTACATTGAAATAAAATGTACAGGATTGTCACATGAATAGGTTGCTTGTTCATCTGGTAATAAATCAGCAGTAATTTTTAAACTACAGTAATTGTTCTAGAGGCTATATTTTCTGCTTCTACTAACAGTGGCAATGCCACTATTACATTAGAAAATTAGCCGCAGCCATTGTATCCCACTGCTGGTCCTTGCTTTGCAATCAGAATACTTTTTGTGACACTCATGTTAGTGAATGAAAATATAACGAATGAGAAATAGGACAGTTGAGCAGCTAATAAGATCAAAAATAACATCGAGACCCATATTACAAATGGGGTAGGGAACCCATTCTAAAATGCTGTATGCAGAGCAGCTTTGTTGATTCTCCAGAAGCTGGTGTCAGTTTTAACAGGTGACCTCATCAACCAGGTTTACTCACTTTGCTACAAAACCTGTTTGAGAGGCGAGACCGCACTTACCACCACCCATAATTAGAACTAAAGCAACTGCTATCACTCAAGCAATTTCACTGTCAATTGCAATATGGCTGTATCTGTGAGGTGAGGAAGGATTGTTTCAGCAACGCTACAGTGGAAATACTCGTCAATGAATCGCTTGTTCACAAGTAACTTAACCTAACTGGTGGGTTACTTGATCACCAAAGCCTTCAGTCTGCAAGTGTGAAACAAAATGATAGAGGAATGCTAAGTCATTAATCAGAACAGTTAAGAAGTTGTCAGAGAAATGCACTGACATCAAGAATGTTACCAATCTGAGTGCATTGCAATTAAACTCAGAATTTGCATGGTTTTACTCAATGTTTAACTAAACTTTATGAGCCCAGTCAATCGAATTAGAAAATCTGTGTTAGAGCCAATGCTAACAGATACTTTATCGGCAGAATTTTACGTTGGGCGGGAGGTCCTGCCACCGACCACAAAGTCGGGGGTCATCCACCTCCGTCGGGTCTGGGGAGCCACGCTGGGACTTTTTGCTCCCCAGGCACTTAATTGGCTTTGGGTGAGACTTCCACCTCTCTGAAGCAGGAAGTCCCACCTAATGGTGCTGCTGGTTAATCGCTGGGGCGGCAACCCTCAGTCCCAGCAACGCCACCGGGTGTGGTGGCCACTGCTGGAACTGCAGCCCAGCCACAGCAGCAAGAACGACGACAGCCCCGGAAGGCAGATATGTTTTTGGGGCCTCGTCAGGGACAATTGGCCAGGACCTAGCGAGGCAAGGGGAGTCGGTTGGGGGGGAGATCTTTCTTTCAGTGGGGATGGATGGGGCTTCAGATATGGCTCTCTGTGGGGCACAGGGTACCCACAAGGGGGCCACCAGGTTTTACCTGATAGCATTGTAGGGCTGAGCTGCCTGCTGGTCACGAGTAAAATACCAGCTATGGCAGGAGGCTCTTAAGTGGCAGTTAATTGGCCATTTAAGGGCCTTGATGGGCCTGGGGTGGGCGGGCCGTTTCTCGCCGCCGCCACCCCTCATAAAATTGCAGCGGAGGCGGGGGTGGGGGTGTGGGGGGGGCATCGGGAATGGCCTCCCACGCAATTTTATGGCCCCCCGCCACCAGTTCACTCTTTTAGGGGAGCGTAAAATTCCGGCCTATGTCTTTAGGAAGGAAAAAAACTAATGTAATGATAAACATAGAAACATAGAGAAACATAGAAAATAAGAGCACAAGTAGGCCATTCGGCCCATCTGGTCTGCTCCACCATTGAAAAAAGATCATGGCTGATCGTCTAATTCAGTACCCTGTTCCCGCTTTCTCCCCATATCCCTTGATCCCTTTGGCATTAAGAAATATATCTATCTCCTTCTTGAATATATTTAATGACTTGGCCTCCACTGCCTTCTGCGGTAGAGAATTTCACAGGTTCACCACCCTCTGAGTGAAGAAATTACTCCTCATCTTAGTTCTAAATGGCATACCCCATATCCTGAGACTGTGACCCCTGCTTCTGGACTCCCCAGCCATCGGGAACATCCTCCCTGCATCTGGCCTGTGGAGTCCTGTTAGAATTTTATAGGTTTCTGTGAGATTCTCTCTCATTCTTCTAAACTCTAGTGAATGTAGGCCTAGTCGACCCAATCTCCTCATAAGTCAATCCTGCCATTCCAGGAATCAGCCTAGTAACTCTTCTTTGCACTCCCTCCGTTTATTCCGACTCTCTGTTTCCTGTCTGTCAACCAATTCTCAATCCATGCCAGTATATTACCCCAATCCCATGTTCTTTAATTTTGCACACTAACCTCTTATGTGGGACCTTATAAAAAGCCTTCTGAAAATCCAAATACACCACATCCTCTGGTTCGCCCTTATCTATTCTACTAGTTCCATCCTCAAAAATTCAAGTAGATTTGTTAAGCATGATTTCCCTTTCGTAAACCCATGCTGACTTTGCCCAATCCCATTTATGCTTTCCAGATGTTCTGCTATCACATCCTTTATAACAGATTCTAGCATTTTCCCCACTACTGATGTAAGAATAATTGGTCTGTAATTCCCTCCTTTTTTAAATACTGGGGCTACATTTGCCATCCTCCAATCTGTAGGAACTGCTCCAGATTCTATAGTATTTTGGAAGATGACCACCACTATTTCCAGGGCCACTTCCTTTAGTACTCTGGGATGTAGATTATCAGGCCCTGGGGATTTGTCAGCCTTTAACCCCATTAATTTCTCTAGCACTATTTTTTTTACTCATACTGATTTCCTTCAGTTCCTCCCTCCCATTAGACCCTTGGTTCCCTAACATTTCTGGGAGGTGATTTGTGTTCTCCTTTGTGAAGACAGAACCAAAGTATGTGTTTGATTGTTCTGTCATTTATTTGTTCCCCATTATAATTTCCCCTGTTTCTGACTGTAAGGGACCTACATTTGTCTTCACTAATCTTTTTCTCTTCACATATATATAGAAGCTTTTACAGTCAGTTTTTATGTTCCCCGCAAGTTTACTCTCATTCTATTTTCCCCCGCTTAATCAACATCTTTGTACTCCTCTGCTGAATTCTAAACTGCTCCCAATCCTCAAACTTGCTGCTTTTTCTGGCAATTTTATATGCCTCCTCTTTGGATCCAATACTATCCCTAATTTCTTTTGTAAGCCATGATTGAGCCGCCTTTCTGGTTTTATTTATGCGCCAGTCAGGAACGAATAATTGTTGTAATTCATGCACACATTCTTTAAATATTATCCATTGCCTATCCACCGTCAACCCTTTTAGTAAAGTTCCCCAATCTACCATAGCCAACTCACGCCTCATAACTTCGTAGTTTCCTTTATTTAGATTCAGGACCCTAGTTTCGGATTTACCTACTTCACTCTCCATCTTAATGAAGAATACTATCATGTTATGAACTGATACAATTGAACAAGGGTAGTTAAATTGTAAATGTCAGCATAATTGCTGCAGAATATTGAATGGGAAAACAGAAGGGTAAGAAAAATTAGAAGTCACTAAGCAGCAGAGATATAACTAAAAATAAAAAGCAAAATACACATATCCTATGTTACTGGGTTAATTACGAACAGCCAACAGGGATTTGCAAAAAGCAAGTCACATCTGAAAAAGTTCATAGGGTTATTTCATAAAATAGTGGAATGTACTAAATGATAAATGAAATGCAGTGGATTTTGTGTATATGAATTTTCAAATAGAATTGATAAAGTGTTCACAGAAGGCTTGATTATAAGATTAGGACAATTGGTATGTAAGCAGCCTGAATATTGTTTGATTAAAGATTGGAAAGTCGACTCGTGGAATATTGAAGTATTTCAGTTTGCGATCATTTTTCTTCTCAATGTACGTGTATGTATGAGATATGAGAGAAGTATATGAACATTTGACGATGCTCCAAAACAGGGAGTATTGGTAACAGTGAAGAGAGCTGTAAGCAACTTCAGGAGGACAGATTAGTTTGATTGGGAAAATAGAGAGCATATGAAATTTAATGTGGAGAAATAGGAAGTAATTCTTTCTGAGAAGATGAAAGAGAAGATTTGTCTCATCAACAAATTTAATATAAACCTCTCTATGCCCAAGAAAACATCACCTATATGAACCAAAGAAAAAATGGGGCCCTGAAGTACATCAATTTCGATCCTTCTCCAATGCACATTAACTACAAGATTTGATTTTCTGCTATATTTCCCCTTATGCTATTTGCACAAAATATTTAGGTTGCTCAAGTTTTCTTTTCATGTAATTGTTATTACATTTACTTTGCCATAGATTTGTTCACTTACATGTTTGCCGTAGCCCTTGTAGTTCCAAAGCTGCATTCTTAAGAGTTAATTTTCTCTCCTAGTTTGGTATGCTATGTGAATTGGGCAAATTTGTATTGCTTTTGAAGCCAAATAACTAACCTAAGTTTCAGATGGTGGGGGTCCTAACACATGGACACCCTATCCAATATTTGCCTCCATCCTGACCTAACTAATCCAGCAAGTGCCTATGGCTTTCTATCTTCAATCATTCTTTTTTAATCCATTCACAGTTTTATCCTAAATTATCAGCTGTCTAAGCTGAAAAAGTATGTAAATCTATTGTGGCAAATTTAGATACACCTTGTTATGGAGCTTTGCACTGTCTACTTGGTATGTCATCACCTCAAAAATATTCAACAAGATTGATCAGGCAGGATCCTCTCCTTTTCAAATGCCTGGCCTTTTTGCTTCCATTCTACATAATATCTGTGCATTTGTTGATTTGCTTAACCACTCTTTCACCTCGACCTTCAATATTCTTGTCACCAACAAAATTTTCCTTCTTTGTCATTTCCCAAATATGGCCACTATATTGCTCCCTCAAGCCCAGGGGTGCATGTTTTAGTGTACTTGATTCAACTACTGGCTTAGCCATGCATTGCTAGATCTGCCATCTAAAGCCACTCTTGATGCTTGTGTCCTGCAAATTACTGCTCCATCTCCAAACTCTTCCCCAAATTTCTTCAATGTGCTGTTGCCTGTTATATCTATGTCCCAAGTTTGAATTGCTCCAATCAGGTATTTTTTTTCCCTTTCCATAACACTGAAGTGGCCCTAACCAACATTCTCCATCACTGTGACCATGCTGTTATCATTTCTCATCCTGTCTGTGGTCTTTTAACAGAGTTGAGCACATCATTCTCCTCTAATGCCTTTGCACTTGTCCAAGGTGGAACATCCTTGCTTGGTTCCAATCTTACCTATCCAATCAAATTCAGAACATCTCTACCAACTTTTCCCAAGTAAGCACTCAGAAAAAGCAACCATTTAGTATATTCGCAACATTATACTCATATCAATAAGAAATGCTGGAACACTCAGCAGGTCTGGCAGCATCTGTGGAAAGAGAAGCAGAGTTAACGTTTTGGGTCAGTGACCCTTCATCGGAACTGACAAATATTAGAAAAGTCACAGGTTATAAGCAAGTGAGGTGGGGGTGGGGCAAGAGATAACAAAGGAGGTCTAGATTGGACCAGGCCACATAGCTGACCAAAAGGTCACGGAGCAAAGGCAAACAATATGTTAATGGTGTGTTGAAAGACAAAGCATTAGTACAGATTAGCTGTTAATACACTGAATATTGAACAGCAGCAAGTGCAAACCTGAAAAAAAACAGTGGGTAAGCAAACTGAACAAACTAAGATGAAATGAAAAAAATGCAAAAAAAAAATTGTAAAAAATGTAAAAAAGAATGTAAAAAAAAAGAGAAAGAAAAAAATAACTGAAACTGAAAGTAAAATGGGGGGCTGTCATGCTCTGAAATTATTGAACTCAATGTTCAGTCCGGCAGGCTGTAGTGTGCCTAATCGGTAGATGAGATGCTGTTCCTCGAGCTTGCGTTGATGTTCACTGGAACACTGCAGCAATCCCAGGACAGAGATGTGAGCATGAGAGCAGGGGGGAGTGTTGAAATGGCAAGCAACCGGAAGCTCAGGGTCCTGCTTGCGGACTGAGCGGAGATGTTCCGCAAAGCGGTCACCCAGTCTGCGCTTGGTCTCCCCAATGTAGAGGAGACCACACTGTGAGCAGCGAATACAGTATACTACATTGAAAGAAGTACAAGTAAATCGCTGCTTCACCTGAAAGGACTGTTTGGGGCCTGGGATAGTGAGGAGAGAGGAGGTAAATGGGCAGGTATTACACCTCCTGCGATTGCAGGGGAAGGTGCCATGGGACGGGGACAAGGTGGTGGGGGTAATGGAGGAGTGGACCAGGGTGTCGTGGAGGGAACGATCCCTTCGGAATGCTGACAGGGGAAGAGAGGGGAAGATGCGACTGGTAGTGGCATCACGCTGGAGGTGGCGGAAATGGCGGAGGATGATCCTTTGGATATGGAGGCTGGTGGGGTGAAAAGTGAGGACAAGGGGAACCCTGTCACGGTTCTGGGAGGGAGGGGAAGGGGTGAGGGTAGAGGTGCGGGGAATGGGCCGGACACGGTTGAGGGCCCTGTCAACCACAGTGGGGGGAAATCCTCGGTTGAGGAAAAAGGAGGTCATATCAGAAGCACCGTCATGGAAGGTAGCATCATTAGAGCAGATGCGTCGGAGAAACTGGGAGAATGGAATGGAGTCCTTACAGGAGGTAGGGTGTGAAGAAGTGTAGTCGAGGTAGCTGTGGGAGTCGGTGGGCTTATAATGGATATTAGTAGACAACCTATCCCCAGAGATGGAGACAGAGAAGTCGAGGAAGGGAAGGGAAGTGTCAGAGATGGACCATGTAAAGGTGAGAGAAGGGTGGAAATTGGAAGCAAAGTTGATAAAGTTTTCCAGTTCGGGGCGGGAGCAGGAAACGGCACCGATACAGTCATCGATGTACTGGAAAAAGAGTTGGGGGAGGGGGCCTGAGTAGGACTGAAACAAAGAATGCTCGACATATCCCACAAAAAGACAGGCATAACTAGGTCCCATGCGGGTACCCATAGCAACACCTTTTACTTGAAGGAAGTGCGTGGAGTTGAAGGAGAAGTTGTTCAATGTGAGAACAAGTTCAGCCAGGCGGAGGAGGGTGGTGGTGGATGGGGACTGGTTGGGCCTCTGTTCCAGGAAGAAGCCGAGAGCCCTCAAACCATCCTGGTGGGGGATGGAGGTGTAGAGCGATTGGACGTCCATAGTGAAGAGGAGGCGGTTGGGACCAGAAAACTGGAAATTGTCAAAATGACGTAGGGCGTCAGAAGAGTCACGGATGTAGGTGGGAAGAGACTGGAATAGCGGAGAAAAGATAGAGTCTAGATAGGAAGAAATAAGTTCAGTAGGGCAGGAGCAGGCTGACACAATGGGTCTGCCGGGACAGTCCCGTTTGTGGATTTTGGGAAGGAGGTAGAAGCGGGCTGTCCTGGGTTGCGGGACTATGAGGTTGGAAGCTGTAGGGGGAAGATCTCCAGAGGAGACGAGGTCAGTGACAGTCCTTTGGACGGTGGCTTGATGTTCGGTGGTGGGGTCATGGTCCAGAGGGAGGTAGGAAGACGTGTCCGTGAGTTGGCGTTGAGCTTCTGCAAGGTAGAGGTCGGTACGCCATACGACAACAGCAGCACCCTTGACTGCAGGTTTGATGACCATGTCGGGGTTAGACCTGAGAGAACGGAGTGCCTCAAGTTCAGAGGGGGACAGGTTAGAGTGAGTGAGGGGGTCAGAGAAATTGAGACGACCAATGTCTCGCCGACAGTTTTCAATGAAGAGATCAAGAGCGGGTAAGGGGCCAGGGGGAGGGGTCTAGGTAGAGGGAGAATGCTGGAGGTGGGTGAATGGGTCTGCTGGTCGGGGGGAGGACTCCTGGTCAAAGAAGTGAGCCCGGAGGCGGAGGCGACGGAGAAGAGCTCAACGTCATGCCGAGCGCGAAATTCATTGAGGTGGGGGCATAAGGGGATAAAACTGAGACCTTTGCTGAGTACAGAACGCTCAGCATCAGAGAGGGGGAGGTCAGAGGGTATAGTGAATACACGGCAAGGGGTCAGATCAGAAGGGGTGGGGTCAGAGGGAAGTGAAGCGGAGGGAGGATCTGGAGGGGCATTGGTCCCCATCAGCTGCTGTAGCTTGCGTTCCTTAACACCTGAAAGGAAGAAAAAAAGTTTTTTGTTAATGCGTTGGATGAGACGAAAGATGAAATGAAACTGCGGTGTAGAACAGCTTTGAGATAAGGTGAGGCGGTGCTGCTGGAGAGAGAGGTCCAGTGTGTGCATGTGGCGGCGCATAGCACTGAGTGTGGATCTCAGGATGCGGCGAGAGTAGCAGTCCGAGGAACGTTGTATTTCTCGGAGATACCTGTGATCCTGGGTGGTTTCAAAGCATGATGTGTGAAACTGCAGTTCGAATCCACGTGGAATAAGTCGGAGCCGGAGACAGTAACTGAGGAAGGAGATGTGGCTCTTTTTTACATTTTTTACAATTTTTTTTTTTTTGCATTTTTTTCATTTCATCTTAGTTTGTTCAGTTTGCTTACCCACTGTTTTTTTTCAGGTTTGCAGCTCACATTAAGACTGGCACAGCATGACCACATAAAGATTCTACCAGCTGCACCAATTGCCCCATCAGCCAGACAGCCTTTAGAAGCCTACTGTTTCTAGCACCCTTCGCACGCACTGGAGTGTTATTGCTTCTTCTCTCTCTCACACACACACACACACAAACAAACAATGGCGCAGAGCAGCCACCATTATTTGGAGGGGGTTACGCAGTACCTCCCTTGATGCCTCCAGAGCTGTTCCCCCAGAAACACCATTCCCCCTCCCACCTCCCTTCCAGCATGCAGAGTGGTGATCCTGGGTGGCACAGTGGTTAGCACCGCAGCCTCACAGCTCCAGTGACCCGGGTTCGGTTCTGGGTACTGCCTGTGCAGAGTTTGCAAGTTCTCCCTGTGACCGTGTGAGTTTCCTCCGGGTGCTCAGGTTTTCTCCCACATGCCAAAGACTTGTGGGTTGATAGGTAAATTGGCCATTATAAAAATTGCCCCTAGTGTAGGTAGGTGGTAGGAGAATTGAGGGAAGGTGGGGATGTGAGAAGGAAAATGGGATTAATGTAGGATTAGTATAAATGGGTGGTTGATGGTCGGCATGGACTCGTTGGGCCGAAGGGCCTGTTTCGGTGCTGTATCTCTCTATGACTCTATAATCCCATCCCCCCTCCCACCTCCCTTCCAGTATGCAGAGTGGGGATCCCGATAATCCCATCCCCCCCTCCCACCTCCTTTACAGTATGCAAAGTGGAGACCCCACACTGTCTCCGATTGCTGCCTCTTCTGCTGTCCCGCCGGTTCCTCTCATTCGTGAACAGGACGGCACGTGACAGCCACCCATTCAGCGAAAAATGTGGAACCGAGGAGCAACGAGCAACGGGATGCATAATCAGGCAAGGTAAGTAGTGCTTAGCGTATTTAAATTGGGGTGCTGCACCGAGGTCCCACCACCACCAGTAAAATGGGGTAGGCCATTCCTGGCGTTGAGGGTTGTGGTTGGCCTCTCCCGCTAAAATATTCCGGACCCCCCCGCCACAACCCTTGACATCGGAGGGCTGGTAAACTTCAGCCCCTAGTGTCACAGTTGCTAATGATGCCAATATTTTGTGCTTTTGGTTCCAAGTCATGCATAGATTTTCATTGATCCATCT
Source organism: Heterodontus francisci (assembly GCF_036365525.1). Lineage (NCBI taxonomy): Eukaryota > Metazoa > Chordata > Chondrichthyes > Heterodontiformes > Heterodontidae > Heterodontus > Heterodontus francisci. Next base: position 36,625,114 of record NC_090385.1, on the reverse strand, counting down.
CTGTAAGTACAATGGCATCATTTGTGACCCTGTTCCTGAAGTCTCTATGTGAAGAGAAAAATATTTTATAGTGATGTAACTGGTGCTGGCAGTAAGCTTTGTAATTCACTTTTTAAATGTTTTAAAAGGCTTAGGTAGCCTCATGTATTGTGCTCTGTCTACAAGTGTGTGAGACCTGCCTTCCTACAAAAGTGGTATAAGCCAGCAATATAACTTCACCTGTATCAATGAACAGTACAATGATGGCATTATATGTAGGAAGAATGGAATTGATGCCAGATAAATGAAGAGAATTCGATACAATGTCAGTTTTCACTATTCATGTTTCTCAAAATGCTTTGTTGCGGTTTAAAAATGTACTTGTTATCTTGCAAAATTCTTTCAGGGTGATTCAGGAGTAATTTCATATAGTAGGAATCCTACTGTGGCTCTAACGTCTATATACCATTATGGAATCCAACAGGTAGTTTTAATGAAATAACAGGATGCAATTTTTGGCTGTCTATTGTCTCTCTTTTGGCATGAGTAAGGATGTAGTAAGTTGAATTTTAAAAGAAGCTTCATGACAATATTGTGCCTGCAGCCTACTGGTAATCAGCACAGTGTAAACCTTTTACAAATAGTTTAAACTGAGAGGGCTGTTTCATCAGGGCTTACATTTTCTGATTTCTGACTATTGATATTCTTACTTTGTCACATTTGATTTGTTTGTCTAGATGTTAGGTAATTAGTGATGATCTTTATTTCTGCGCATCACAGACTGCACTTTAATTGTTTTAATACAGATTAATTTCAGTTTAACTAATGATTGATTAAATGTTCATCAGTGCTTGATTAGAATGATAAACTTTTCAGCTGTTAATGGAAAAATAGAACTGCATTTTAATTTGCAGTAAATCTTGAGACTCTTGCCAAGCAGAAAGAACAATATTATCCTAAGTGAGTAAACATTTGTGCATGTGAAAAAATTTCTGTGCAACATACTTGTAAGAATCATGTTCACACATTTATATGAAAATCCACTTAATATCACTTTAACAAAAAAAAACATTTAAAATTAAAATGCAGGGTCTGAATATCATCCACTGTCTGGTTTTCGGCTTGAAATCGAGGTAGCGAGTTAACTTCCCATCTGCCATGGCAAAATGAGTCCTGGGCAATTTTAACAGCTGTGCATCATTTAAATACTGTTGGTTGACTTCCTACCTGTTCCAGGCAGGAAACAGTAGAAAATCGGCAACACAGAGGGCCAAGAGCTGGCAACAGGTAAGTGGCAGTATTGGCTGCCGGGCAATCGCACAGGGATTCTGGAACGGTTAAATGTTTGTAGCAGGGCAGGTCTAAGCTTTCATTGTGAGACCCGGAGGTGCGTTTCTCACATTTCTTTGGACCTCTTTTTGCCCTGGTCCTCTTCACTGTTGGGTTGGCCTGGCAGAAAATTCACTGGCAGTTTCCGCAAAGGCCACCTGGTAAAAATTATAGTTGGGTCCTTTTTTTAAAATTCTTTCATGGGATGTGGGCATCGCTGGCAAGGCCAGCATTTGTTGCCCATTCCTAATTGCCCTTGACAACTGGGTGGCTTGTTAGGCCATTTCAGAGGGCAGTTAAGAGTCAACCACATCACATGTAGGCCAGACCAGGTAAGGACGGCAGATTTCCTTTCCTAAAGGACGTTAGTGAACCAGTTGGGTTTTTACAATAATTGATGATAGTTTCATGGAGCCATTACTGAGAACAGCTTTCAATTCCAGATTTTTATTAATGAATTGAATTTAAATTACACTACCTGCCATGTCCCCAGGGCATCAGCCTGGGCCTTTGGATTACTAGATCAGTGACATTACCACTACGCCACCATCTCCTCGTTCAGGTGATTATCCAATTCCCTTTTGAAAGCCCTGTTTGTACCTGCCTCCATCACACTCTCAGGTAGTGCATTCCAGATCCTAGCCACTCACTGCGTAAAAATGTTTTTCCTTATGTTGCCATTGATTCTTTTGCCAATCAACTTAAATCAGTGTCTTCTGGTGCTTGACCCTTACGTCAGTGGGAATAGTTTTTCTCCATCTACTCTCCCTAGATCGCTCATGATTTTGAACACTTCTATTAAATGTAAAATGTGAGTATTTGGCTCTCTACTGTGCTAATTAATACATGTTGCAACTGTAATGTCATACTATCATTCATTTTGATTACCTGAAATGGATACAGCTTCTGAACAATGTGGCTATGCCCTCTATCAGCTGAACAAATCTGTTTTGGTGTTCAGAAAGTGAACCAGGTACTATAATCAGTAGCTATGCACAATGCATGTGATATACAGTAATTGTAAAATTTTTGACAGGAGTGAAGTTTGGACCAGGAAAATAAATTTTGTGTGTGTTTGGAAAGCTACCAGTGTAATCTAATTTATTTTCCAACAGGAAATAGCAGAATTCTTCTGGAATGGTTGGATTTGTCAGTTCAATCATATTTGTGTTGTAGCAAACTTCTGGTTGTAGAGATTGGGTTAGCCACAGAGCTCAAACTATAAATTGAATATAAAGCCAAATTAAATGGCATGTGATTTCTTGTCTAGACACAGGTACAAATTCTGATCTAATCATTTTCACATTACTTTCTATTTATTATTTTAATTAATGGGGTCCCTATTTGAATTCAGTACTTACAAAATAAGAAGCCTTGCCTTAATTTTTATTTTGTTCACTGAATGAAGAATTTGTTTTATTTGTAGAACTGGATGCAGCATATTGGACACAGCATATGTAATGTGTGTAATAAATATTGTGCACACTGCTGAGAGAATTAATGATCTTTCCAAGATTTATAGCAGCTAGGAAACCCAATTCTTTGTCTTTGAATTTCATAACCATTGGTGTCTCATTTAGGTGAAAAATATATAGTGATTAGAATCATCAGTAGATAAGAAGTACAGTTAAATTGGAGATCTCACCAATGACCATGATCAGTTGAGCTACAACACAGAGATAGCGAGGATCCAACATATAAATATATCAGCATTTAACAGCCTGCTAACTTGATTTGCTATGATTTGTGACTGGATAAACTTGGGGATAACTTACAGTGAAATCAGAAATGCTTGAGAAAAGAACGTGTTTAAAATATCACTACAAATGACAGCAAAAATCTTCCCTCCTAATTTGACATGAGGTGAATGCAAACTTCCCTAATGTAAAGATTCCTTCAGTAGCAAAAGAAGCAGCACGGAATGGAAATTATTTAAAATGAAACGAGAAATGTTAAGAGATGTTCATTTGGAATGGATGTGGGAATATTATTCTGAAATACTAATGCATCATAAACTTATTAGTACAGCCTTCCTCCTCAGTTAGAATTGGTTTCAAGACCAAATTGGTTTGAATTATTTTCTCACAATTATTATGTTTTACAGCTTCAGTTGAATTAGGAATGTGGTATATTCTGTTAGTCTGCGTCAGTGCTGACTGGCAATACAATAGTCCCTGCCCACAAATATCCACCCACATCTCTGCTCTCAATTGATTCAGGTTAGTAATAGACTCATGGGCATAACCTCAGGTGTCCGAAAGACATAATTTACAAAACCAGTTATATTCTGCATATTTATGATAACAATGACAAAGGATAAACATGAATGTTCCACTTAGTTGGCTTGACATAATAAAATCTTGCTTACTCGTATGCTTCAAGAATGTTTCTGCTTATGTGTTACATTGTGTGTGAATTTAAATGGAGGCAACATTGCAAGGACTTCTCTACTTTCTTAACCTTCCCCATCTGATGATAGTAGCATGAGGAAATATACAATGATCGATGTCGGGATTGGCAATCTTGGATTATCATCGGTAGCTGATTTGCCTCAAGATTTCCATGTATCTATCATAAGCACTTTTCACCTTTATAGAGTCATAGAGAGACACAGCACTGAAACAGGCCCTTCGGCCCTCTGAGTCTTCGCCAACCATCAACCACCCATTTATACTAATCCTACATTAATCCCATATTCCCTACCACATCCCCACAATTCTCCTACCACCTACCTACACTAGGAGTAATTTACCTATCAACCTGCAAGTCTTTGGCTGTGGGAGGAAACCAGAGTACCCAGCAGAAACCCACGTGGTCGCAGGGAGAACTTGCAAACTCCACACAGGCAGTACCCAGAACCGAACCCGGGTCGCTGGAGTTATGAGGTGGCGGTGCTAACCACTGCGCCACTGCCCTTTATAATGTAAGATGTTTGTAATTTTTGAAGTTTTTTTTTTAAATGTTGCAGCGTTACTTTCCTGTGTTGTCTGCTCAGGATCATCCACTAAGTTTGCCACCGAAACATTAGCCTGTAAAGTTTTGGATTTCGGTTCCACAGTACAGCCAGTGGTTGTGGGTCCCTGCTAGAAGTTAGCTACTGTTTTCACACCACCCACCCACTCACATGACTTGCATGCAACTCGCAGGGTGTATCCAAGTTCTAGCAGTTACAGCAGAATCTCGTATCGACCTTAGGAAAGATTATCTTAGTTCAGCTTTCGCCCTTAGTTGGAATTGGTTTCAAAACCAACTCTTGTATTATTTTCTCTCTCAAATTAGTAACTTTGTCTCATTACAAAATGAAAGGCAATTTTTCATGCATGATGCATTTGCATAAAATGACAGAACAACTTCCTAAACCCATTTTTTAAAAAACATTAACCAGCTACAATTTTATTTTCAGTAGTCTCATACTGCAGAAATAGGGCATGGGAATGTATCCTAACCCTTACACCTTCTTTATTTTGGAAGCAATACAGACTGAGGCTGTGAGCTACAGACAAATAACCATAAGATTGCCTGTAGTGCGCGTGTCTTTAGGGAGAAGGGCAGCAAATGGAGCAACAGGCAAGAGATAGAGCTGCCATGTTCTCTAATACAGTGCTGGAGGTCTTAATCCTGGAGATCGTTAGAAGGAGAGAGGCCATATTTCCATAGGAGGCTAGGAGGGTCTCAAAGAACACTGTGAGAAGGGAATGAGAGCAGGTGGCCAAGGATGTCAATTTCCAGAGTCTTGCCCTGAGGACCTGGGAACAGTGCCGCAAAAATGACCTCACATGGGCCATCAAGTTCAGTAATGCACCTTAGAATGACACCTCCTACCACCGCACCACCAACCTTTTCCACTGCTCAATGCACTGCACATCACTCACCTATCAGCAGTCCCCAGCAGTCAGGACTCGGGCCTAACATTCAAATACTCCACCTCACCCTCACACACCCACTGATGCTGCCAGCCTCACCCACCTCTCACAGCATCCACATGATTCCTGCCATTCAATTATGGCAGGCATATCAACCAGACATATTGGAACACACTCACTGATATTCTTTCCTCTCTCTTGCAGGATTGGTAGGCCCAGACAGCAGAGAAGAACCAGAGGTGGACAGGCATGCCCTGCATCACCTAAGCCCGCTAGAGGGCAGTGTGGAGCCATTGCATCCCATGCCACTGGGCACTTTCAAGATATTCTTGCCTTCTGGCTCTTCTCAAACCCCACCTCACCCTTATCCTGCTATTTGACATGAAGTGCAAGCTGCAGATGATGTGACCATCATCTATTGTTTTGCACCCCACCCCATTCCGTCACTTCAACCCCCCAGCCTCCTTCTGCATTTATACTTTCAGATATCCAAAGAACTGTCACCTGGACAGGCACTGCAGCTTCATGAGGAAAGGTGAGACCAGTACCAGATATCTGATAAAGAAGCAGCATCACTTGCAGCCACCAGCACAGATACTGGCACTGCGTGAAATTAAGAAAGTAGTGTAGAGTCGGGATCTGCACGTGATGAGTTGCTGAGCACAAGTGGGCTGCAGGTAGGCCAGGATTCGAGATAAGTTCTGCTGCAGGGGACTCAAATAAGGACTTCAAGTGGGTGGCATACAGGAAAATCCTAATGAACATGCACACCGAGATGCATGGTGCATTAATAGGACTGCTAGATAGCTTGCTGATGCTTCCAAAAAGAATGGAGGTGTCTGGCACCAACAGCACAGGGTTACTGGAGAGCTTGGAGCCCATCCTTTCCAGTATGACAGCATTTGCAGACCTGCCTGTGATGCAGCGTCTGGTGACTGAGGTCTCAACTTGCATTGCAACGCAAGCGGAAGCCACCAACGTCCCAGTACTTCAGCAGAAACTCAGACGGAGGTCATAAGATCCATGCATGTTGCCATGCAGGGTCAGACTGCAGTGTTCATGACTGTGGATCTCAGTGCTCAACAGGGCATGCAGGCTCATAAAGCAGTCTAGCAATCTGTCCCCCAACAGATTACTAAGATCACTGAGATGTCACCCTGCTGGAGTGTCAGTAGCTCCGTGGAGCAAGAACCTGTTCTTCTGTCTCAGAATGACAGCATTCATGCACCACTGCCACTCCATCTGTACCCTTGTTGTTGCCTCTCAGCCAGCCACCTCAGACTGCTGTGGCCCATGCCAAGATGGTGCAGTCCGAAGTCGGGCCCTCAAGGTTCAGAGATGCTCAAGGGTATCCTGAAAGGCCTTCTGCAGTCTCCCCCGCTGAAAGTCAGCAACCTTCCACCAGCCATCCTACAGCCACTGGGGTAGCACTGCATGAAAGCATTAGGCCAGGCAAAGAAAGGTGGAGAATTGTGGAGCAATGGTGGTGATGGGATGATATCCTAACAGAACCAGAGTCTCAGTTAGCATTCACAGACAGCCTGTCCAGTGCGAAGGAGTCCCAGATGCCTCTTTGCTGCCTTCTCTTCCTCTTCCTCTTCCTCCTCCTCCTCCTCCTGAGGTGGCCCCCATATGTCTGTTGGTAAAGGCTGCACTCTCATAATAGATTGTGGAGGATGCAGTAGGCCACCAGGAGTTTGGAGACACACTCTGGTGAGTATTGCAGGGCTCACCGCTGAACAGTCCAGGCAGCGGAACCATTGCTTGAGAATGCTGATGATCTGCTCCCCATTGCTCTGGTGGCAGCATGGCTTCTGTTGGGATGCTGTCCTCACATGGCGAAGGGGAGTCATGAGCCATGTGTATAGGGGATATCTGTTGTCTCCAAGAAGTCACCCTCTGATTCTTCGTGGTGGCTTGAAGATGGTGGGAACGGCAGACTGCCTCTGGATGAAAGCATTTTGGCTGCTACCAGGATAGCGGGCAATCACCAACATGATAGTTTGGACATGGTCACAAACCAATTTGCACTTTAATGGAGTGACACCCTTTACGGTTACAGTACAATGCCCCGTTTACATGTGGGACCCACAAAGCCACATGCATGCAGTGGATGGCTCCCTGCAGCATTGGGAATCCTGCCACCCTGGCAAAGTCATGTGCCTACTCCTCCTGCTTCTCACTGGTTAGAGAGAAAATGAAGAAGTCTCGTCTCCTGGTGTATAAGGCCACTGTTACCTCTTGGATGCAGCAACGGATGACAAACTGGGAAATGTTGGCAAAATCGCCTGCTCCCACCCGGAAGGATCCAGTTGCATAGAAGTTGAGAGTGACAGTGACCTGAAAGTCTCAAGCAGCTGTGAGGCTGCAGGTCCTGTTGAAGGAGATGGCACAATGTGGTCACCACATTACAGGAAAGACATAATTGCTCTGCAGAGAGTACAGAGGAGATTTACAAGAATGTTGCCAGAGCTTGAAAATTGCAGCTGTGAGGAAAGATTGGATAGTTTAGGGTTGTTTTCCTCAGAACAGAGGAAAATGAGAGGGGGCTTAATTGAGCTGTACAAAATTATGAGGTGCCTGGATAGAGTAGACAGGAAAGACCTGTTTCCCCTAGCGGAGAGGTCGATTACCAGGGGGCGGAGATTTAAGGTGATTGGTAGAAGGATTAAAGGGGACATGAGGAAAAACTACCTCATCCAGAGGGTGGTGGGTGTCTGGAATTCACTGCCGAGATCAGTGCTGGAGGCAGAAACCCTCAACTCATTTCAGAGGTACCTGGACCTGCACCTGATGTGCTGGAACCGGCAAGGCTACGGACCGGGTGCTGGAAGGTGGGATTAGATTGGGCGGCTAGTTTTTTCAGCCAGCGCAGACACGATGGGCTGAATGGCCTCTTTCTGTGCCATAACTTTTCTATGGTTCTAATTCTGTGACCACCTCCTTGGTGAATTGCAGGCACCCGAGCATTGTTCCTGGCTCAGGTGGGGGTAGAAGACGTGCTCCCTGAAGACTATTGCTTGAAAGAGCTTCTGTGAAGAGCCCTCCTCCTCCTCCTCTGGCTATGGAGCCAAATTCTGCGGCCGTTTGTCAGTGAGAATTCTCAATCTGATTGGTTGAAGAGACATGCTACTGCATACCCTGCTCACCCACACCACGGACCTCTTGTAGAGGGCGCTGAGCTAAAAAGGACCTCGAGTAACCTTAAGTTGCCACTCAAAGGGGAAAGTTTTATGCTCTCCCACATGGTGGGTTTGGAGGTGGGGAGAGCATAAAATTGAGTGTGATGGTGGAGGGGCCTGCCACCATCCCACCTCCGTCAAAATTTAGTCTGGGGTGGGAAGGCCTGTGAACAATTGAGGCTCTTAACTGAGTAATTAACCCCCAATTAAGAGCCACTTCCCACTGCGGCCGCAATTACCCATGCAATGGGTGGCCCTGTTGCCGCACAGGAAGCATGGCATGAAAAACCGGGCTGGCTGCTTCCCGGCTCTGGGCTGGGGGGTGGGGTGGGTCCCTTGTTCAAAGGTACTGAATTCCTGCATCAGGAAGGGGGGGCCTGCTGAGGGCCACCCCCTTGCCCTTGCTGGTGACACCCCTCGCCCGCAACCCCCAACCTGCGAGATCCCTCCCACCCTGACCTACCCGAAGCCTGGGTCCAGCGACGATTCTCGGCTCCAGGACAGTCATTTCCAGCAGCCACAAAAACCTCCGTGGCGGCACTGCAGTTGCCAGCCTCTGATTGGCCGGCAGCTCCCAAGGACAGGACTTATGGCGATGGGGTCCTAAATCCTATGGAAGGACTGCCGCTGACCCCTTAAGTGCCTGATTGGCACAAATTCGGTGAGCCTTCCCGAAAAGAGGCAATGTGGGGATCTCGGCGTCAGTTTCCCCTCAATGTCACCGCGTGCATAAAATTCCCCCCAAAGCTCTGTGGGCAATTGTAAGCACAATGAACACTGAGCGCTGTTCCTTTGCCGCTGACTGCAAAATATGGGCCATGGTATACTAAAAACATATTGCAGTTTAAATTTACCCATGATAAAACATTTTTTGACATTTATTTCCCTAATATATATTTAAAAATATATTAAAATATAACAATTTGTAAAACGCAAACGTAGCCATACACACACCTGTCATAATAGTCAATTGTTCTCCAATTAATTGTTACATTTTTCACCCTTAAAATTCTTTTTCCTTTATAACTGGAACACCTAAGACAACTGACCTCTTGATTCAGTAAAATAAAGCTTTAGCTCTCATTACAACCCTCTCTCGCAACACATTTCTCAATGAGTTCGTGGGAAAATCAGTGATCTATCACTTAAAATTGGGCTTTGGACTGGTTGAAACCAATTTTTAGCAGTATGCTTGTCAGCAGCAGCAGGAAAAGGTCTTAAAGAATTTGATCTGATCCTATTAGGAAAGTGACAGATCAAATTTTAGAATATAATTTTGAGGATCTGAGGAGGAGTGCACACTGCACAATGAAATATCTTGCCAACTGCTGAGGTATGCAATTTCATTGGCACAAATTTGCACATTGGCAGAGCTCAGTGGGTTAAAATATATGACAAACAACATAGAATCTGCACCGAGGAATTATTACAAACAGCATTTTAAGTCAAAAATATCAAGGCTAACCACCCGAACAAAGTTTAAAGAAGGCCAAAAATTGCAGTAAATAGCAGAAAGACCACCTGTCAATATTAACTCTTTTTATTGTTTGACACTAGTTGTACATTTAAAAAATAGTCATGGGGTATTTATTTCTCTCAACTATATTGGTACCTGTCCACCTGTTTTACTGATCTAACTGACATGCATTCTTGCATTCCAGAGAAAGTGCATATACAAGGTATCTATTAACTTGGTGGTTCAGAGATCTGATTATACTGCAGTTTAAGAAGGACTACTTCTCATTTAAAGTAATTGTTTAGATTGAATCCAATCACAAACAGTGAATTCTCATCTTGATTTATTAATTCAGTTTTTGTGCTCAATAAAAAAGGAAGTTGCTGCTGCAGAATGAAATACTTTTCCATTTTGGGCACTTAATATCAGTCTTAAGTACTCCCAGGTCAGGTATAGCACAGAGAGATGCTGAATGAAGCTCCCTGTGCTCTTGCCCAATGTTATACTTGACAAACAATCCCTATAAAAGCAATTCCCTCTTTCACAACAGCCATCCTTACTCGAGTGAAATCTCATCATTCCAGTTTTCTCTCAACACTATTATTCATGCTAAATGCAAAGACAGCTTCCGTAGGAATGCCTGTGCTCCCCCGAACCAAAAATAAATCCTGTGTGTGAATTGACTGGTTCATAAGCTACCCTTCTATTGATGAACAATACTCCAAAAGTAGTACTGACTGCCCACTATATACTCCTGAAATACACAATAAACAAAAACAATTGTGTAGATTGTTGTCTTTACCACGTGACTGTTGACATAGCCTTGGCGAAAGATAGAAAGGAAAATCTAGTGGGCAGATTGCACACTGGGAGCAAAAGCTGCCTGATTTTCCTTCCATTGGAATTAATGGAAGAAATAACTGGCGGATTCTGTAAGGGGTGCTTAAATCTTTCGACCAGATTATTATTTCAGTGTTCCATCCTGGCAATGTTTAACAGCCCAGCAATAAAGACTAAAATCTGACCAAGGGCAGATTTTCCCTGCGGGCTTCTGAACCCTGCCATCAGACTGAAATGGGGGTTAGAAGCCCGTACTGTGTGGAAAAGAGTCACTCTTTTGTGATTTTCCCTGTGACGGCCAATTAACAGCTAGAGAGCAGACTCTCTGTCTAAGTAAGGACAGCGGGCAGGCTCTCGATGCTGAAGGGCCTATCAGAAGCAGCCAGCTGTGATGGCAGGCATGTAAGGGAGGCACGCCCTCTCTAACATTTTTTGAAGTTTAAATTAAAAGATCGGTTTTGCAGCCACTGTTAGGGGCTGGGTTTGTGGTGGGGTGGGGTGGGGGGATTCCCTCGACAGGGTGGTCTGTGGTTGTTACAGCTCCCAGGCAGGCAGAGAGGGCCTCTAGGCCTGCCTGGAGCACCACCCCTCCCTTCCCCCCCACCCCCCCCACCCCATCTGTTGCCAAATGGCCACCTCCAGGCACCTAAAATGGACCCGCTGCCTGTGGGAACCTGGAGGCTTATTGGAAAATCCCAGTCAGATCCTTTAATTGGCCTTACGTGGGTCTTAATGAGCCGTGTTGGCTACCTGGCGCATGCGGGAACTGGCATGCTGGCAATCGGGCTATTTTTATCTCCCACCACCTCTGTTCCCTGCCCTGACAGGGGCTAAAAATGGAGCCCAGAGTCTCTAAACTGAGTCCTTTGATTCTATGTCAAGTCCACCTTTTTCCCACACAGAGTCCAATCTCAGTGTAGCAGCATGGACAGTTGGACTGAGTGAACTGAAGATATGGTGAAAAGCTGTGGTAAATATACATGGTCCTGGCAGCATCGACACCTCTAATTTTCACACGATATGTAAATATCCAGGAGTCAATAGTGTTTTTTCTAATACCTCACTGAATGCCATGTTGTTTGTCCCAATGTGAAACAAATCTAGCAGTCATAAACTTCCAATCATCTCAATTACCTCCTTCCACCCATCACAGCTCAACCGTGGACTGCTAACAATTTCCTTTTCTATTTCATAGGAACATAGGAAATAGGAGCAGGTGTAGTGTTGACATCCTTGTTCTTATTAAATCTCTCCGCTTCTCCCTGGTACAGTTTCTCTTCGTACTCTTAAAACAAAAGGGTACAAATTTGAGAGTATCTGATGCATATCTGATTTAGCTCTGTATCACCAGATTTGGCTTGACCACACCAAGATTTACCTCAGGCCTGACTTCAGCCAAATCTGCCTATCGCTCCAGGAAGGCAACAAAAACAACTTGCATTTATATATCACCTTTTAATGTATAAAAACATACCAAGGTACTTCACAAGAGCATATCAAACAAAATTTGATGTTGTACCACATAAGGTGATATTAGGACAGAAGTGGTAAGTTTTAAGGAACACCTTAAAGGAAAGAAACAGAGAAGCAAAGAGGTTTGGGGAAGGAATTTCAGAGTTTAGGGCTTAGGCAACTGAAGGTATGGCTGCCAATGATGGAGCAATTTCAATTGGGGGTGAACAAGGACAATTGTGGACTAGTTTTCTTAATAACTAACACATTTATCAATCTCCTTTCCTCCACCTCTACCACCCTCACCTCCAGCACCAATTACAAAGAACTCATGCCACTCTCTCCATCCCCTTCACAACTATTCACTCAAGCTGAATTAGACTGTGCAAGAACACTGCTGCTCGATCCAGAGCCAAGCCAAATTCTATTAACCACCAAAAACATGGATTTTCACCTCTACCATGGTGCCAATCTCTGCCCATTTCACAGCCATTCTGCCCCTGAAATTCTTATCCATGCTCCTGTCATCACTGCACTTGAATTCTTCCATGTCCTCCTTGCTAGCCTTCTATGGTCCACTTTCCAAAAATTCCAGTTTGTCCAAAACACAGCCGGTAGACCCCAGAATAGCTTTTAAAAGGAAGTGTATAACTAAGTGAAGAAAAATTTGAAAGGACATACGTAAAGGGCAAGTGAATGAGACCGAGTGGATGGCTTTTTCAGAGAACATACAGATGCAAAGCACTAGGTAGCCTCCGCCAGTGCTGTAAATATTCATGAACTCATCATTCTATGCAAAAGAAATATTTCAATTTAAAGTGTGTCTCAGATAGTCATTGTCAATAGTATTGAAGCACTGCCGATACAACAATTGGATCATCATTTACATTAGAGCACAGAGGGACCAGAGAGATCAGCACCTCCTTCTGAGACTGGAGAAAAGCGTTGACATTTGGGACTGATATCAGCAAGTTCTTCACACTGAGTGATTAATAGTTGAAATGAACTAGCATGTAGTATATTGCAGGCAAAAACCCATTTACGAACAAGCTGGGTACTATGACAGATATAAGATCTCACATTGTAGATCTGCTATTGTAAATCTCTGGAAGAAACATTTCTGGATTGCTGCTGTAAACTGAACCTTATTATCAACTCCCTCTAGTGGTATAATGCGCATGCTACACCAAGCATGTATGATGGCCTCATGAACATTGTACTACATAGCAAATGAACAATAAATGGACAATACACTATATCCCTCCTCTTCTTAGTAAATGAGAGTTTCAATGGTTTGCTTACATTGTTCTGTTTGGACATTACTTCAGTTTGTAACAAACACTTAAGTATGATGGACATTTCTGTTCATAGGTAAGATATTGATGTGTGACATCAGGTGTTGTCTCATTTAACTCACGCTTCATCTGAAGTGTCGATGTCGGGATCAGACACAACGCTTGCGGATGGTGTTTCCAACGTGATTTGCGAATCACGTTTAGCAGTGATCAGTGATCCTTTGATATTTTTGCTTTCCAACATAACCATCACATTTTACAAGCACTTTGTCTCCTGGCTTTAGCGGTGTCATTCTGAATTTCATGTTTGGTTCTTAGGTTTCTTGACAACTGATACAGGTGAGACTCAATGCGTAGCTTCATCCCTAATATTCTGAATGATGTCGCGGTCAAGCAGGTGCTGAAGTTCCTTCTCGGTCTGCTTTCTGACATGGGACAGTATTCGTCTATGTTGACACACGACTGTGTGCAAATGCAGCTTGCATGTAGCACCCTTCAGTTTGCCAATACCCATGAAGCAGTCAGCATACAGTTCAAGAATGTTGTTGGTAAGTGTAGGAACTGTGTATGTGACTGAAATCATGTGCAGATCTGTTGCTCTGTGGAAACTGATGAATGTGTCATTTTCTCCAGATATGACAGAATAGAGCATTCATTCTGGTGTCTTTGAATGTGACTGGCATTTCAAAAGTCCCAAGAACTTTCAGTGGTTTGTTACTGTTGCAGGAGAAGATTTTTGAATTCCCTGGTTTGCAAAGAATAGGGCAGTTCTGAAGTTTGTTGAACGTTTTATCTCCCATGATGTTGACAGATACTCCTGTATCTATGACAGCATCTTTCAAGCAGCCAATGGTCACTGTCACATGTGGCTAGTTGCTGTGTCCAGAGGATAGCACAAAAGTATATTCTGCGTCACCTATCTCTAAAATTAGCTGCATTCTCTCGCCCTTTTGGTGTGGTACACATTTGTGCACCCTTTTGGTCGTATTGATTTTGACAGTTGATTTTGCTGATGAGTGGCAAACATGAGCAAAATGGTTCGTTTCCCACAAGCTTTACACTGCTTGCCAGCAGAAGGGCATACTATCTGGTGTGGATAAGCACCACCACAGTGGAAGCATTGCTTAGACAAGTCATGATCCTGTTTGCGAGATTGCTGTCATTTCTTTGCAGGTGGTTGCCTGGCACATGAGCAGTGAACGCTGTTCACAGGAGTTGAGCTTGAAGTGTGGCAATTGCTGTTGGCAGCCTCAACTTCAGCAGCTCTGGGCTCTGAAAAGGATAATGTTCTTGCTAACTCCAGCAGCTCTGACAGTTTTCTGACTTTTTCAAATGCTTTCTTGCATATTTGACGAAAGATGCAACTTTCAATTATTTGTGTTTTGATTTCCTGTTCAACATGTTTGACATCACCAAAGTCACATTTGGTTACTAGCTGACTCAATCAAGTGCAATATTGATCAACTGTCTCATTTGCTTCTTGCTTGGTTCCTCATAAAATAATTGATTCATATATTTCATAGAGTGCATTTTTGCTGAGTCGTAGTCATCTTGTCCAGGCGTAAGTGTCTCAAAAATATTTTTCAATTCTTCACCCCGATAGTGGAGAAGTAAGGCCTTTATTATCTTATTGGTGATTCCAAGGCCCACCATTGCAACCTCAAATCATCATAGCCATTCTACCAACATGGGAACACAGATCAGAGCTCAGAGTGTCACAAGGTGATAGGTTGGGCATACCCATTGTCATCTTGATCGTCAGTATGGTGATAGTGCGTGATCAAGAATTCAGGATAGTGTTCTGCAAGCACAATCACACAGACGTTCTCAAAAGTGATAATTGCAGGTGGAAGAAACAAATGTACATTTTTTGGGGTGCTACAATCCTGCAATAAATTCTTCTCCAAGGTTTAAACAGACCAAACTACCCTTTCATTGGTACATGAGACTAAATGGTTGTCCTGCATTAGGTGCAGAAAGATACAAGGCCTGCCCGCAGGCCACCCGCACTAGTAAAATACCAGCAACAGTGGGAGGGGACCTTAAGTGGTAGTTATTTGGCCACTTAAGAGATTTGATTGGTCTGGGGTGGGTGGGCCATTTCTCGCTGCCGCCGGCCCTCATAACATTGCAGAGGGGGGTCGGAAGGCATTGGGAATGGCATCCCCCACCTTCCACTTAATGTTATGCCCCCACACCACCACCACCACCACAGCACCAACCCGCTCCTGTGGGGGGGGGGGGCATACAATTCTGGCCCAAGTAATTAATTATCTGGGTTTGGATAACAATTCTGTTTCGTCCAACTTCAGGCTGAACTCGAGTGTCAAAATGGAGCAGCTAACCTGATACTGTAGCATTAAATAAATCAGGAGAATACTTGACACTGACATCATAAGGAAAATACATGAATGTGCTAACCTTGCAGCCAATTGTTTAATACAGGTGTGTATTTGAAGGGTGACAGTGAAAATGCAGTTCATCAAAATTAAAAAATAATAACTTGAGATTATCATTTAAAAGACTAGTTATTGGAACTGGTTTCACAATATAAAATGTATTATCTTTGTCTTAACTTGCTATTAAGGATTAATCTAAAAACTGCATTTCAGCAGTTTGTGCTACATTAGGCACAGCCTATTCAAACCCCAATGCCCCTTTGCCAGGCAGGCCCACACATTTTCTAGAAGAGGGTGCTTGATAGTGGTCAGGAACTGAAACTCCAGCTGAATTTTTGTATATCTAGCCTAGGACACGACTGCAACTAAATCAGTAGAGGTCAGATATTCTAATCTCTCTCTTTGGCACAACTATCAAACTGTATTCTCGTAAAAGTCAGCGTCTTCAGGAGAGGAAGGAGAGAATGGGAGATAACCTGACATAATTTGTTCAATGCCATGGAATACTAAACCGTTCAAACAGAATCATGGCCCCACAATGGCGATACCAAAAGAAATCCCTACAACTAGTATATTAGGTGATCTCTCGTGACATTGTTCATGGGCAAATGAACCAGCTTTCATTTTGTTCCACTCATCTACCAGTTATTATTTGGATGCATATCTCTCTGCTCCATACCCACTTATTATTTTATCTCTGTATCCTTATTTATCTACAACTCTTTTTCTCATTCTATACAGTCAGCTGTCTGACTTTTCCACAGCCAGCGAACTCTTTGTATGTATGTAGTTTCCTATTTTTATCAAATAGCCACAACCAGCAGTTCCATCCTCTTTATCTTTCTCAGTTTGTTACTCTTATCCAGGATACCTATATCTGGTGAAATAGGTCGATATGATATCATAGAAGAGGGACATTGGGTAGCTGAGAGTTATAATTTCTACTATAAAAATGTATTTATCCACAGCGGGTAAGGAAAACATAGTCATAGCGTCATAGATTCATAGAGTTATACTGCACAGAAACAGGCCCTACAGCCCATCGTGTCCATGCCGGCCATCAAGCACCTATCTATTCTAATCCCATTTTCCAGCACTTGGCCCATAGCCTTGTATGCTATGGTGTTTCAAGTGCTCATCTAAATACTTTTTAATTGTTGGGAGGGTTCCTGCCTCTACCACTCCTTCAGGTAGTGTGTTCCAGATTCCAACCACCCTCTGGGTGATAACATTTTTCCTCAAATCCCCTCTAAGCCTCCTGCCCCTTACCTTAAATCTATACCCCCTGGTTATTGATCCCTCCGCTAAGGGAAAAAGTTTCTTCCTATCTATCCTATCAGTGCCCCTCATAATTTTGTACACCTCAATCATGTCCCCCCTCAGCCTTCTCTGCTCTAAGGGAAACAACCCTAGCCTATCCAGTCTCTCTTCATAGCTGAAAGGCAAAACATGTCAATATCTCTGTGGAGATCTAGTACATATGTTAGCAGATCTCAAAGCTTATGAGTCCTGCATCTAGCATATATCCATCGCTGGATCACACAATGGCTGGAATTTTACTCCACCCCAGCGAGCTGGATGGTGGCGGGGGGGTGGTGTAAAATAGAGTGGGAGGCTCCAGGAGACCGACCTGCTCCCGCCTCTGCCCCTCTTTACGTAGGGCGGGGAGGGGGTGGGGGTGGTGCGGAAAACAGGCCACCCGCCCCAGGCCAAACAAGGCCTTTAAGTTGCCAATTAATGGCCACTTAAGGGCCTTCGCCCGCCTCCAAGGGGATTTTACCCAGGGCAAGTGGACGTACTGGAGCCAGGAAAGGCTGCCTGGTGAATGTTGACGGCCTCAGTGCCCTGGGGAGGGGGGGCCCTGACAATCAGGCACAGAGTGCCCGATTGAGGGCCGCCCCTGCTTCCCCAACCACCCCCAGGACTCAAGACGCACCCCCCCCCCCCACCTTACCCCCCACACGATCACCCTTGCCCCGGCCCAAACGATTTCCCCCGGCGAGGCAACCCAAAATTACCAGCACTCCTGGCTCCATGTCCTCGGCTGGGCTGCAGTCCTAGCAATGACCACCGCTCCTGGTGGCACTGCTGGGACTAAGAGCTGCCGGCCCGATGATTGGCCAGCAGCTCAATGAGGCGGGCCTTCCTAACTCAAGCAGGTGGAAGTACCGTCTTGGAACAATTAAAGCCCGGGGACCCGTAAAATGCGGGACGGATCCCCAGGCTAGGCAGAAGAGGGTTCGCCACCGACTTTTATGTTGGTGGCGAGCTCCCGTTTGCCCAACGTAAAATCCAGGCCAATAATGCAAATAACTTTTTAAATGAAATAAAAAGAATCTCAGTCATTAAACTGGAGCTTGAGATTTGCAATGGTTTACAGTTACCTGGATTTATCCATTAAGAACAGTACTCTTAAAGTTACAGACTTGACTAACAGCTAAATATTACAACTATACTCCAGAAACCAAAGCAATGCCACTAAAGATCTATTCATCTTGCAAATTAACACTTGTTGAAAAGCTTTCCTCAGGAATTTGACTAAAATTAGTTGCACCTCAGTGTCCATTATTGATGATTTATCTCATTCCACAGATCAATGAGCTCACCCGGAATGAAAAATTCAAGAATATACCAAAATATGTGTTAAACAATATAGATAAAGACACCAAAAGATACTCTGCTGAAACGGGAAGGAAACAAGTGACTGATGAAGAAATAGGTGTGGGTGAGAACAGCTGGTGGAGGAATTGAGAGGAAAAGAGGAGGAAGCTAAAGGAAAGTTAAAGACTGGACAAGAGTTGAGAAGGAAGTCAAGAAGAGGAGCATATGAATGCTAAAGAGTGGAAGGCGAGGTGAGAGGAGAGATTTTTAGATAAAGTTAATATGTAATGTCATCCAGGCCCCCACCTGCCAACAATAAGGCACATTGGTTTTGGCATATGAACATTGATTTTTTTAGCTGTTGCTGGAGCAAGGAAATGGCTTGTTGAACAGATCAACTGTGGCTGGAAAAAATATTTGCATACTAACAGATGGTGCTTGTCTAGACAAAGGACTATTCCCTGACACATTCAACCCATAATGGATGTTGATCACTGGACAGTGAGGGGGTCAGGAAGTGCATTCCAGGGCCCGCTGTGGTGATGCAATCCACAGGGGCCAGGACTCGTTGGACCAGCTGGTCACATGACTAACTGGCTGTTCCAGGATTATTTTTTTTGAACGAGCCACAGCGAGTTTGAGAAGAAAGACTGTTTGCTCCTGGACTGAGAAGATCCCTCCTGTCTGCTCCCATCTCTTTCTCACGGAACTCCAAATCCACTGAAGACACATGAATCCCAAGAAAGAAAAGTCTCCTACAGCGAACAAGGTTTAAGAAGAATACTGGGCCCCAACGAAAAGCAAGATCTACCTACAATCAAGGACTCTACAGTGAGCTCGAAGATCCATAACAAAAACCCTCTTCAGAGATTGCCTCATACTTTTTCACTTTAATTCTTCTGCTCTTTTCTGTCTCTATCTGCATGTGTGTATCGCGTATGCATGCTAGCGTGGGCGCATCGTGTATCCGTAGGCTTTAACCGAATTAGACTTTAAGTTGAAGTTTAAGTTTAATAAATTTCAACTTGTCTTCTTTAAATCTAAGAAAATGTATTTGTGTTGGTTTCTTTGCCTTATAATTGGAAAGCAGTGAACAAGGATTCACCAAGGGGGAGCTCAAAACACAGTGTGTTTAAAAATAAACCCTGTTACAGTAATGTGAAGGCTGAAAGGGAACCCTAGACCACTTTCTCACCTGGTCGTAACAGGAGGTTAGTAGGAAGGGAAGGGGGGTGACTCTCAGCAGGCATTAAGTGCCTTTTAATCAGAGATCCACCCCACCCCATCCCCAGCAGCCGGGAAGCAGCCGCACAGTTTTTCATCTCGTGCTTCCTGCGTGGCGACAGGGCTGCCTGCTGCACAACTAATTGCGCCTGCAACAGGAAGAGACCCTTAACTGGGGTTAATTGCCCAGTTAAGGGCCTCAATTGGCAGCGGGACAGGAAGGCCATTCACAGACCTTCCTGCCCAGACTAAATTTCGGCAGAGGCAGGAATCACCCCCACCCCCTCACCACCATCCACTTGATTTTATGTTCTCCCCTCCTCCAAACCCACTGCAGGGCAGAACATAACATTCCCCCCATTTTGACTATAATTTCAGAGCGTAAATGTCTAATGTACAAATGTCCTGAGACTAGACTGTGCAAAACATCATTTAGTTTTAGATCTGCCAGCAAATGTATTGTGTGAAGATACTGATGGTTATTTTGTCATGTGTTACTTTAAAATAGTAGCAAGGGTTAAATTGTCAAATTTCTGTTTGTCTGCTTTCTTTACTGACTGCTCGAGAATATTGAACTCAAAGTGAATACTGTTAGTAGTCGGGAATTGAATATTTCGAGTTGTGGGACCCAGTGTTAGCATCAAGCAGTCATAGATCAGATACAGTATTGTTGGATGCAAAAAGAAAGCTGCTTCTACTCTACACCAAAAGTGTGACTCAGCTCAAATTAAAAAAAAAACACTTGTTACTTTATGTGATCCAGTTCCAGTTGCCATACCAATCACCCTGTCATCTCTGAGTTAGACTGGCAATTTACTGCTGTAGGCACATACCCATTAGGAACTAGACTTAAACTGCTCAGCTTCATTTCTCACAAGATACATATGGCCAACTGACTGCAAATATTCTGTGGGAAATAAGTCTGAGCAGTTTCCATCTCGTTCCACTCATCCCATCTCTTAGAAGCTTGTCAAGAGTGCTTCACTTGTAATTAATTAGCCTGAAGTGGTGTTATAACCCTCACATCCCTTGCAATTATCCCTTTGCTGCTTAATATTTAGTCATACAATAGTGTGACCTGGTGTGGAGTATTCCATGAAATCCCTTCTTGTATGAACTGGATGCTGTAATCCTGTATGTACTACCAAGTGCACTTCTCTAATCTTCAAACAACAGATCTAATGAACACTTTAGTGAGATGAGGCCAATTTAAAATCAACAGCTGATTTATTTTTAGAAACAATAAGTAAACAGAGTAATATTTCCAGAAAATCTTGCCTGACTTCAACTTAACTTTATAACACATTTCCTAACAGAGATATAGATTAATGACATGGGCTTGTGTAAACGGATTGTAATTTCAAAATTTGTAGTTGACACAAAACTCAGAAATGTAGTAGCCATTGAGGATTGTAACAAACTTCAGAGGGTATCAGCAGACTGATGAAGTAGGAAGACATGTGATAAATGAAATTTAATACAGAGAACTGTGAAGTGATCCATTTTGATGGGAAGAATGAGGCGAAGCAATATGAATTAAATCGTACAATTTTAAAGGAGGTGCAGGAACCGAGAGACCTGGGGAAGTACATACACAAATCTTTGAAGGTGGCAGGACAAGCTGAGAATGCTGTTAAAAATCATATGGAATCCTTGGCCTTATAGAGTACAAAAGCAAGGACGTTATGCTAAACGTTTATAAAATACTGGTTAAATCTCTGCTGGACTCTTGTATTCAATTTTGAGCACAGGCAGTTTGACAGGTATTGTCAAGGAAAGATGTCAAGGCTTTAGAGAGGGTGCAGAAGAAATTTGCGAGAATGGTACCAGGGATGAAGGAACTAGAGTTATGTGGTGCGATAATGGAAGCTGAGGCTGTTCTCTGAGCAGAAAATGTTAAGAGGAGATTTAATAGAGGGGTTCAATATCGTGAAGGGTTTTGATACATTAAATAAGGAGAAATTGTTTCTGGTGGCAGAAGGGTCAGTAATCAGAAGAGACTGATACAAGGTGAATGGCAATAGAACCAGAGGCAACTTGAGGATTTTATTTTAATTCAGCTAATTGTTGTGATCTGGAATGCACTGCCTGAAAGTGTGGTGCAAAGAGATTCAATAATATCTTTCAAAAGGGAACTGGATAAATACTTGGAGGGAAATTATTTACAGGGCTATAGGGAAAGAGCATCATAGTGGGATCAATTTGACAACTCAACCAAAGAGCCAGCATAGGCACGATGTGCTGAATGGCCTCCTCCTGTGCTGATAGGAACACAATACTGCACAGTGTCCCTGTTAGTACCGCGAAATGCACTCTTCCAACCAGAAATTTCTCTCAAGCTCTTTGACTCAGAATTTAGAGAACACTCTCACTCTAGGCCGGCATTTTCTGCTGGATTGAACTGAATTTTGTGTTTCATTATTCCTTGGCTGGATAGGAAGACAAGATTTGACTTGTCCAGCTCTTTGTGTCCAGAAATTGGGGAGTTGAGCTGCCTGTCAAACTGGTTAACATCCTCCGAGGAGTGGATCACAATGAGACCACCTCAGCATATCATGTGTGAATGTTTATTGGAAGTATTGGAGTGTGATAACAAGCTACCTATTGTTCCAAACTGTTAAGGGAAACCGTTTTGATGGCTAGCTCATTTCCTTTATTTCCAGACACATTGCCCTTTATTGTTTCAGCAGCTCCAGTTTTTTTATCAAGAAGAAAGGGTGCTGATTCTTAAGCAATTAGCTTCAGAAGAGTGAATGTGATTCCAAAGTCATCATATAGCTTAAACCAAAAGTTCCTTCTCAGCAAAATGGTTGAAATCCTGAAATATGATGTGGAGTGACTGCTATGTCGGCAAGCACAGTGGCTGCTTGTGCACTGGAAGATTCCACAAAGGCCAATGAAATGAAATTAATGGAACAAAATACAGAAAATGCTGGAGGTATACAGCAGGTCTGTCACCATTGGTAAAAAGAAAAGACGGGGAGTTCAGGGAAAACACTTAATCAAAATTGTAAATTGAAAGAAAAGCAAGTATCTAGGGGTGGAAAGAAAGCATTATGATTTCTTAATGTTTGGTGAAAGTGGAATGTTGGTTGGACACTTCAAGAGACTTGTTTGAATATTTACATGGGATTCTTAGTCCACCTAAAATACCAGATCAGATGAGACAACCGAAGAACAATCTGACAATCAACATTACCTCATCAGTGCATTGGAGCATTAACCTAAATCATAAATTAAAATCTTGGAACGGAGCTTAAACCCACAACCACCAGATTCAAAGGCAAGGACCCTGCCAACTGGACCAAGTGGACTTTCATCTTGTTAGTCTGTGTTGAATCAAACCTGATTCCCTGAGGCGACAAACGTGTGTCCAATGCACTGCACCTTCAAGAATCAATTGTCTCCTTTTATTCAAAAAAGCAGAACAATTCCAGAGGTCTATGAAAAGAATTTGTCAGACAAATACATTGACTGTGTCTCGGCGGATAAAATCCCATTTTTATTTGTGCTGCTAACACAGATGCGACCTTTAGATTTTGGCTGGGAAAGAATAGAAATGTAGCTTTTATGTGCCCAAAACAATTTTCATAATTACATAATTGTATGGAGACCTTTTATGTGAAGAAATGAAAATTGTTCCTGTTTTTGTTGGTTATTTTCTTCCATTTGAAGCAATTACTTCCTTGCAAATGCAAATGGCTCTAATGCACTGGCTTTCAGTTAATTGCATGGAACAAAACACCATAATCACATGAGACATTAGTTTAGAGTTTATTCACCGCTCTACAACAACTTTTCACCATCTTATAAATAGATCTTGGTTCTACAACCTCCTCTTTCCAGTAATATCAGACTTGTTGAATTACAGGAACAATATGAAAAGTCCATTCGGTTCAACAAGTCTGTTCTTTTTTGCCTAGATCAACTTTTGCATAGATCTATCTTCTCTCAATAGTTCCAGCTGACCTTTGATGAAGAGGAACTTCCACTCAATCTGACACTCGCAGCTGCCAGCTTAGATACTGGCATTGCACGTGTCATAGAGCATAATATATAAGCAGGATCTGCACGTGGTGAGTCATTGGGCATAAGTGGGCTGCAGTCCCGGCTTGGGGGAAAGAATAGGTTGTGTGCCAGCTTACTGGAGGGTGAGGTCACAGACAAGTTCTGCTGCAGAGGACTCATGCAGACTTTGATTAAGCAGCCAATAGAGAAGCTTCTGAGCCAGTTTGTGAAGAAGACACTGAGTCTAGGATGCTTTGGTGGAGATTGTTTATTGCTTGCCACAGCTTACTTCTGCTCTCCAAACAACACCCACAACCTGTGCTGGCTGGCTTTTATTTTCTTTATATATACACACTTGAATACAATTAACTAATTGACACCCAACACCTGTTCACTCTATTACTTTGAACTACCAGGTATTTATCATACATTAACAGAACTTCAGGCCCTAAGATATAGGAGGACGCTGATGGTCATGCACATCAAGATTCTTGGTGCTTCTTCTTCAGAGGTCAGGTGTCTCTTTCCTCCTGAGGCTGCACTGACTTGCCAGGTGGCAGTTCTTGAGTAACGGAAAGCATAAATGCAGAAGAGGAGGATTGAGGTGAGGGAAGGAGATGGGGTGAAAAGCAGGAGATCCATGGTCACACCATCTGCAACTTGCAATACATCCCAGTTTGCAGGATGAGTGTGAGGTGGGATTTGAGAAGGGGCACACATCAGAAACATACCATCATACTGAACGTTCTCAGTGATGCCAGATGCAGCAGTCTCAGTAACAGATGGCCCAATTATGCAGAGCACCATCTTCTCCAGAGGGTTCAGAAAATGTAAGCTTGCCTGTCCCCTGCCAGTGTCTGCCACTCCCTATGGTTATGAGCCACCTTGTCCAGCAAGAGAGAAGGAAGAATGTTAGTGAGTATGTTGAAATGTGTTTGGCTGATGTGCCTCCCATAGCTGAATAGTTGGAGGCACGTGGAAGCATTGAGAGGTGGTTGTGAATCTGGCAGCATTCACAGATGTGTGGGAGTGAAGTGGAGTATCTGAATGTTAGGCATCAGTTCTGATTGCTAGAGATTGCTGATGGGTGAGTAATCGGGGTGTGATACATTGAGCAGCATGAGAGGTTGATGGTGCAGTGGGTAGGAGATGTTATGTGAGGATGCATTCATTGACATTGACCACCCACATGAGGTCATTGAACTTCTTCCAGCACTGCAGCCAGGTCCTCAGGACCAGACTCTGGGAATTGACCTCCTTGGCCATCTGCTCCCATTTGCTTCTCAAGGATTACCTTGAGGGCCTCCTGGCCCCCTGTAGAAACAATGCTTCTCTCCTCCTTTCCATGTCTTGGACTTATGCCTTTAGTCCCAGAAAATCTGGGCCCCCTCTTGCTTGCCTCTTGCTCCATTTTCTGTGCTTTTCCTTCTCTCCAAGTCTTCCACAGACAATCTGTAGCAGCTTTTGTACAATGCCTACAGCTCCCCTTTAAGAGGTGCAGGTTGCATTTAGTATGTCCAGCTTAGTCATGTGTGTGCTAGCTATGTAGACTGTTGGACCCCTCTTGAGCATGTAATCAGTGTCAGCAAGAACATTTAGGATAGTGGTATGTTATCAGTCAGCAGTATGTACAGCGTTGAGGTGCACACGGAATTCATTTTGGGTGGCAGAGTGGCTAGCACCGCAGCCTCACAGTTCCAGCGACCTGGATTCGGTTCTGGGTACTGCCTGTGCAGAGTTTGCACGTTCTCCCTGTGACCACGTCGGTTTCCTCCCACATGCCAAAGACTTGCGGGTTGATAGATAAATTGGCCATTGTAAAAATTGCCCCTAGTGTAGGTAGGTGGTAGGAGAATTGAGGGGTGGGGATGTGAGAGGGAAAAATGGGATTAATGTAGGATTAGTATAAATGGGTGGTTGATGGTCGGCACAGACTCAGTGGGCTGAAGGGCATGTTTCGGTGCTGTATCTCTCTATGACTCTATGACTCTATTTAGATGAGGAGGCAGCACAAAGCGATGAATGACAAAATAGCATTTAACATGGTCAAATGCAAAATAATAGAGTAGATCTTGGTCTTCGTTGCATAGGTGGCCATCTGGCAAAGTCGATAACCCACCCATTGAAACGAATGGAATGAAAATCTGGTGGGTTTTACAAAGGGTAGATGATCTGTTCTGTTAGATGGTTACCATTGCAGGGAAGAAGAAAATCTACCTCTGTAAATCGAGCAATAGGAATATAAACTGTATTAGGCTATATGAAAAGAGGATCTGGTAGTATTTGTAGATTGCTCACTGAAACCAACAGTATAAAAAGGAAAACTAACCAAACCTTGAGCTGTATAACCAGCAGGATAGAACATAAATCTTTGCAGGAGACAAAACTGAGTCTGTACAAGACACTACTACTGCCATGGCTGGAATACTGTCTACAATTTGATTGCCAGACTACAGTGATGATACTTGGAGGATGTGCAGTAAAGGGCACCCATTCCGGCACCTAACTTAAAGCATCTGAGCTATGGGGAGTGGATTGGAGACTTGAAGGTATGAGACTGTTTACTCTGGAGTGGAAAAAGCTTGGGGGAGGTATTAGTCCAGTATTCAAGATTCTTAAGGGTGTAGATAAGTTGGACCCTGCTAACATGTTTGAGATTGCCACAAACTTTAGCCCAAAGAACATGGAGCAAGCTTAGAAAGAAGATTTACAGACAATTTAGATTTAACTATTGAATGTGGAAAAGGATACAGATATAACATAAAATTGCAGGGAAGAATAGGCTAGATATTTGATGGAGTGGACAACTATAGGGCATTAATTTTTGAGTTGATGAAATGGATTGTAGATTCTTCTCCCGTTCTGTACTTTCCTCTGGTCCTATTACTTGGAGTGAAAAACAAAATTAGGGAAACCTTTCCTCAAATATACAATTAGTAAGCAATGCACCTTAACCAGACTTGAACATTTTATTAGCAAGCAGAGTTGTGCCAATAAGTCTTGAGGAAGAAAATATTTTTGCTTCAGTCAGACTGAAAGCTTCATGATTTGCAAAATAGGCTCCTGATAAACAGCATTCACCACAATATAATTTATTCATAGGTATATGCTCAGTTTGAGAAAAATAGATTTTCAAGTAAATGCAAGTTGTAATGCAATTTACATCTTCACATCTAACAATGTCATTGTCTTTGATTAATTAACCAGAGTGAGGATTGTGATGTGTGAAGAATTTGTGGAATAGCAATGAGAATAATGGTAAGGTATTGTATCTTGGATATGCTGAGCTTCAAATTAGATTAATTCAATCATACCACCAGCGCTGAAAGAATTGTGTTATATTTATTTATGATATGCTTATTTGTGACCTTAGTCAGTGAGTGGAAATGCGGTTTTGTTTTTCCATTTTTTTTTCTCATCAATTTTCTCTTCTTCCACCATCTCTGCCTCCCTTCGCCTGAAGGCACTAATTTATGTTATTCACCTTCAAGGGGAATATCATAGCAGTGCTCCATAGTGTCCTTATCTGATGCCCATTCACCACAACTGGGACTGAAAACATTGGTTCATTTTCCCCTTCTATGTCCTAGGGTATTTAGACCGCTACCATTATCCAAGCTGTAATCAGGTCAATCAGTACAAACCAAAGATTAAACATAGGTCTGATCAAGGGTCACTGACCCGAAACGTTAACTCTGCTTCGCTCTCCACAGATGCTGTCAGACCTGCTGAGTATTTCCAGCATTTCTTGTTTTTATTTCAGATTTCCAGCATCTGCAGTATTTTGCTTTTATTAAACATTGGTCTTCCTGGTTGGTATGATCACTCCAATGGCTCATCATGTTTATCCTTGTAAAATGCAGTGATTTGATTGATTGCCAAAATGGGTACTAGCTCAATAGACTTGGTAATTATGATTGAGAGAATCAGCCTTGGACCGGGTGTAGTCTGGAACTGCCATCATCCATTACAATACCGGGGACCCTCTTTGCCCTCCATCCCTCATATAATTAATGGAAATTTACCGGTACTCACGATTCTGAAAATGTTGGTCTTATACATATAATAGCTTGGCACAGGAATGAAAACATGTATGATACAAATGAATTTAAACAGTGAGAAAATGATATTAAATACAAAGAACAAAAGAAACAATATAGTGACGTGGCATTCTATACATCGCGCAAGGTTTTGCGTGTGTGAAGATTCTGACAGATAACAAGGATGATAGATAATAGAATTATGCATTTTGCTGGTACACCATAGTATGGAGTTGGTAATATTAAAAATGTATATATTTCTACAACAAGCTAGCAGTGTAATGGCCTGGGAAAAATTATCTCCTAATATACAGACAGTGATCAACACAATGTAAACATAATGGAAAATATCTTACTTTGTTCTGGTAAATGATGCTGGTTATTCTCTCTTGTCTTACCCCACCAACCAACTTTATTTTACTATATAGGCTAATACAAAGGAGAAACAGAACATTTGTTGTTCTTCAATGGCCATATGAAAGTCAATATTGTACCATATTGTGATGGAGGTTCGCACCCTCAAATCCCCAATAGAATATGCTCTCATGATGCACATATGTTCACTAGATTAGTAATATGAGCAGAACTCTGACTGGTTTTCTCTCCTTCTAGCTTTGGAATACCAAGGTCACTTTTCACAGCCTAACTGTTGCCAGCCTCGATCAGATTAAGTCAGCAAGAGCAGGAATATAAGGAAACCATATTTTTCCT
Organism: Heterodontus francisci; assembly: GCF_036365525.1. NCBI lineage: Eukaryota > Metazoa > Chordata > Chondrichthyes > Heterodontiformes > Heterodontidae > Heterodontus > Heterodontus francisci. Next base: position 36,596,735 of record NC_090385.1, on the reverse strand, counting down.
GGTTTCAGCAGGCAAAGATTTTAAATGTATTTTTTCTCTTTGCTCCAGTTGACACTGATATCACATTCAGAACAAATGTGAAATTTGAAAATACTGGAAGTACTCAGCAGGTCAGGCAGCAGCTGTAGAGAGAGAAACAGAGTGAACATATTGGATCATATTGGATATTCGTCAGAATTGCACATGAACATCTATTAATATCTCTGCAACACTTGTGATGGTAGTCAAACAAGTTGGAATATAAATTGAAAATAAATGCAAAGATAGTGAATGGTTATCAGAAAGAAAGACACATCCTAAAAATAACCTCAATGGACAATGTTGGAATAGATCAAGTTGATTACTTAGTCTAATGAAGTTAGACGGTTGAAGTAACAAAGAAGTTAAACAGAGGATAGAAATTGCAAAAGAGGCAGTTAACAACTTGAAGGAGCTTCTCTAGAATTGTAAAATCAAACTGGTGATAAGGAGTAGAATGTTTAAGTGTTCTGTGCAGTCAGATGTGAAAATTGGACCTTGAACACTGAAATAAGAAAATTGGAGGCGTTTGAGTTATGGTGCTGCAGTCATATGCTGAAAATTAGCTGAACAAGAAGAACAACTAATGAGAGGGTCCTTGAACTAGCAAATGAAAATAGAAGTATTGAGATTGATTAGGATGAGAGGAATAATATACTATGGACACATCATTTGTGACTCACAAATAAATTTTGGAGGTTATTGCCATCAATATTTCTTGAGAGTAATAGATACAAAGGCAAACAAAGAACAGTGTAGATGAGGCGACGAATGGGCAAGAGTAACTTCAGTGGCTGATATAATCCAACTGTGTACAGGATGAAAAAAAAAGAATATCTTGCCTTTCTTGACCATTGGACATCCCAAAGCGCTTTACAGCCAATTAACTACTTTTTTGTAGTAGGGTCACTGTTGTAATGTAGAAAATGCAGCAGTCAATTGGCGCACAGCATACTCCCACAAACAACGTGATCATGACCAGATAATCTGTCTTTGTGATTATGATTGAGGGATAAATATTGGATAACTCACCTGCTCTTCTTCAAAATAGTGCCAGGAGAGCTTTTATGTTCACCTAAGAGAGCATATGGGCCTCGGATTAATGTTTTATCTGAAAGATAGCAACTCTGAGAGTGCAGCACTCCCTCAGTACAACACTGGATTATCAGCCTAGATTGTTGTGCTCAAGTCCTGGAGTGGGACTTGAACCCACAATCCTCTGACTCGGATGTGATAGTACTGCCAACTGAGCCACAGTTGATACAAAGTATGATGTGTATTGGCTGTCAACCACCAGAGTAGAGAAGGTATATTGAAGTTATATAGATTGAGAGCTAGAGAGTAAACTAATGATATGTGGTGCAAGAAAGGATTAAAATAACTATAATTCACTTGCGAACATCTGAACTTTATTACAATTTTTAACAAATATTTTATGTTCCAGGAAAAGTAGCTTGCACCATTTGTTTTTATTATCCCTGACAGTAATTAGAATTACCCATCAGTGTTACTATGTTGACAAACTACCTTGTTTTGATTCAAAGTACAGCATATGTGCTCAGAAAGATCACTGTAGTGCTGTAAATTGCTGGGCTTGAACATCAGAAAGAACATAGGAACAGGAGTAGGCGATGCAGCACCTCAATTCAATACGATCATAGCTGATCTGTACCGTAACTGCATTTACCAGTCTTTGCTCCATATTGCCTAATACTAAAATCTATCTGTCTCAGTTTGTAATTTGTAATTTTTCAACCGACCTAGCCTCAACAGCTTTTTGAGGGAGAAAGTTCCAGATTTCCACTAATTAAAAAATAAAAACAGAAAGTGCTAGAAATACACAGCAGATCTGGTAGCATCTGTGGACAGAGAAACAGAGTTAACGTTTCATAAAAACATAGAAAATAGGAGCAGCAGTAGACCATTCGGCCCTTCGATCCTGCTCCGCCATTCATAAAGATCATAGCTGATCGTCTAATTTAGTACCCTGTTCCCGTTTTCTCCCCATATCCCTTGATCCCTTTGACATTAAAAAATATATCTATCTCCTTCTTGAGTATATTTAATAACTTGGCCTCCACTGCCTTCTGCAGTAGAGAATTCCACAGGTTCACCACCCTCTGAGTGAAGATATTTCTCCTCATCTTGGTTCTAAATGGCATACCCCATTTCCTGAGACTGTGACCCCTGGTTCTGGACTCCACAGCCATCAGGAACATGCTCCCTGCATCTAGCCTGCCGAGTCCTGTTAGAATTTTATAGGTTTCTATGAGATCCCCTCTCATTTTCTAAACTCTGGTGAATATCGGCCTAGTCGACCCAATCTTTCCTCATATGTCAATCCTGTCATCCCAGGAATCAGCCTAGTGAATCTTTCTTCACACTCCCTCCAAGGCAAAAACATCCTTCCTCAGATAAGGAGATCAAAACTGCACACAATACTCCAGATGTGGTCTCACCAAGGCCCTGTATAACTGCAGTAAGACATCCTTGCTCCTGTACTTAAATCCTCTTGCAATGAAGGCCAACATGCCATTCGCCTTCCTAACTGCTTGCTGCACCTGAATGCTTGCTTTCAGCGACTGATGTACAAGGACACCCAGGTCTCGTTGCACCTCCCTCTTTCCCAATCTGTCACCATTCAGATAATAATTTGTCTTTCTGCTTTTACAACCAAAGTGAATAACCTCACATTTATCCATGTTATTCTGCATCTGCCATGTATTTGCCCACTCACCCAACTTGTCCAAATCATATTGGAACCTCTTTGCATCCTCCTCACAGCTCACATTGCCCCCCAGCTTTATGTCGTCTGCAAACTTGGAAATGTTACATTTAGTTCCCTCACCCAAGTCATTAATATATGGATCTTTCAGCAGAACCGCTGAACCAGATTTCCACTACCCTTTGTGTGAAGCCTTTCTTCCTGACATCAATCCTCAACAGTAATTTTAAGGTTATGCCCCCTCGTTCTGAATTTCCTCCACCAGAAATAGTAATTTGTCTCTATATAACCTATCAAATCCTTTAATCAAAAGCAAAATACTGTGGATCCTGGAAAAATTCTGACGGAAGGTCATCGACCTGAAACTTTAACTTTGTTTCTCTCTCCAGAGATACTGCCAGTCCTGCTGAGTATTTCCAGCACTTTCTGTTTTCAAATTCTTTAAACATCTTCAATGAGATCACTGCTTAATCTTCTACAGTCAAACTTATACAAACCTAGTCTATGCAACTTATAATAATTTAACCCCTTTTAGCCTCTGGTGAATCTGTGTTGCACCTGCTATAAAGATATAGTGACCTCTGTGGTGCCAGTTTGAATCTGGTGCCATGTCAAGGGGTTCTTCAGGTGTCCAGCAACAGTGATGGCATCAAGCAGGGTAATTAGCCAATCACATTGAAGTATTCACAATTACAGCAAACCAGGAAGTAAAAACCACTGAATCCCTTCACTTTTAAATTTTACAGATAGCGAAATAGATCATTGGGACATACACATGGGATTAAGATAGAAGCTAAAAAGATCAAACACATTTTTAACAAAATGTTAGATTTCTTATCATGTTGGAGAAATTTGACATTCAGCAAATATAAAATTACTCTTTCGGCGCCAGTGAGGCTGTTTAGCAGTAATCATGAATTTAGTAGACAGTTAAAAACCCAGTTACCTCATTCAGGTGCAACTTTTTCAAGGGTTTTTACAATGAGACTAAGAGGGGAATTTCTCGTCAGTTCAATGATTTCTAATTGATTGCGTTCTGCGGGGTCCTCAATAGCGCATCCTCTGGAGAAACATAGAGTTACTTACAGCAACTTTGGGATTTCTGTAGTTGACTTAGCACATGCAGGGGGAAATTTTATGCTGGCAGTGGACGTCTCGATGTCGGGAGAAACTGACACCGAGATCCCTGCGTCGCCTGTTTTCCAGAAGGCCCACCGAATTTAATGCCAATCAGGCACTTGAGTGGACAGTGGCAGGCCTTCCGTAGGATTTAGGACGCTGCTGCTGCTGCAAGTCACACCCTTGAAAACCTGCCAGCCAATCAGAGGCCGACAGCTGTCGTGCCACCGCGGAGGCAGTGACTATTGCTGGAAGTGACCGTCCTAGAGGCCAAGGAGCATTGCTGGAACCAGGCCTCAGGTACGTCAGGGCAGGAGGGATCTTTGGGGAGGGGGGGGTGGGTGGGAGTGGCAGTGGGGAAGGGGCGTCGCCAGCAAAGGCAGTGGGGTGGCCCTCACCAGGGCCCCCCACCCCTAACCCCCAGAGCCGGAAAGCAGCCCGCACAGTTTTTCCTGCTACATGGGTAGTTGCGGCTGCGGTGGGAAGTGGCCCTTAATTGTGGTTAATTGCCCATTAAGGGCCTCAATTGATGGCAGGGGGAAAGGCTGTTCACAGGACTTTCTGCACCAGACTAAATTTTGGTGGAGGTGGGATAGTGGCAGCAACCTCTCCGCCTCCATCCCATCCAATTTTATGCTGTCCCTGCTTCCAAACCCACCATGGGGGAGAGCATATAATTCCACCCACAGACTTCCAGAAGTTGCTGCCAGTTTCAGAGGAGTAATGATGGCTAATGCTGACAGTTTTGGTCTCATTACTACTGCAGAATTTGGGCTATTGGGCAACTTTTTTCAAGGTCAGTAATGAGCAGTGTTGCTTCATTACTGACCACAAAATCCAGCCCATCATGTCATTCCTGAGCTGTAACATTCAGAACTAAACACAGTACTCCAGGTGCAGTCGAACCAGAGATTTATACAACCATAGCATAACTTCCACCACTTTTGTATTCCAGCTCCCTTCAGATAAAGGGTTCAATTAGCATTTTAAATTATTTTTTGCACCCGTATGCTAGCTTTTACTGCTGTCTACACATGGACCCCTAAAACTCTCTGCTGCTGCACAGTTCCTAGATCCTAGATGTGGAAGGAGAGGCAATGGTTTTTGTCGAGGTTCATCCCGAGCAGCTGTGTGCTATACGGGTTGTTCCTAGGGACACACAATGAGATAAACATCAACTGTTGCTGGAGGACCATCAACTCGGTGAAAGATGCTCTTTGGTCTGCCTGAAATTTCCTGATCTTCCAGAGCAAAGAATTGTCCACGACTGAGTGTTGCAGATTGGAACATTCCAAGGTCCAGGACTACCTGCTAAGGGACGCACTAAAGCTTGGGGCAGCCACCGAAAAGGCTCAATGGGGAAAGGCCACTGCGTAAGGACCATTTAGAAAATACTCTGATCTATCTTTCTTAGATCCAAAGAGGATGGCTTCATATTTCCACACATTGAACTCGAGCTACTACAGTTTTTTCCACTCACTTTAAGCTATCACTGTCTGTTTGCAACTTTCTGCTTCCATCTACACTACTTACTGTCCCACCTAACTTAATGTCATCAGGAAACTTGCACACATTCCTGCATCTAAGTCATTGATAAATATAGAAAAGCTGAGGCCCTAATACAGATCCCTGGGGAACACTACGGGCTGAATTTTACTGATGTCAGGGGTCGTGGTGGGGTGGGGGGCCTGGAAGTCCCTCCGGGAGAGGCCTGCCATGGGTCTTTATGTCGGGAAAGCCCCGTCTCATTTTACTAATATTGGCGAGACCTCGGGGCTGTCCCCCGCCCCCCCCGTCGTTGGGCAAAAAAAAGTCACTAACATATTTAAATGAAGTATAATCACTGCATAATTACTTACCTTTTCACGACATCTGTCCCACACCGATATTCTGGCTGGTTGCTGGAAGTCCTGTGCCTTCAGATCTCTGTTTGGAGATCTGCGGCGTAACACTGGTGGGGAGGGGGGAGGAGTGAAATTTTCAGGGCAGTGGGGAGTGGGGAAAACTCCTTCTAATGGCTGATGTGATGGTGGTAAGGGGTTGAAGGGCAAAGGCAACAAAGTTTGGGGTGGAAAGTTGGGAATGGGAATTTAATTTTTGTTGTGTGGAGAAGACAATAAATGGTCATAGTGGGGGGGTTGGGAGAGGGGCTTTGATCTTTAATTCAAGTTATAACTTTAAATGTTCACTCCATTTCTGTTTAAATATTCAAATTGCCGGTAAGGGCTTGAAGCCCTTTAAAAACGGCACCTGTGTGGTGGCGCCAGACAATGTTGCTGGGGACCAAGTACCCGCCCCCTCTATGTCATCGGGGGCGGGTGGCCCGCCCCCTCCATGTTAATGAGTCGCCGTGCGAAATATCGCAGCGGCTCCGTGGCACACGCCTCCAACGTGTGCCGCACGGTTCCAGCGGCACGCTATTAAAATTCAGTCCCACTAGTTACATCCTATCAGCTGAAGTACATACCCATTGCACCTACTCTCTGTTTCCTACCTCCTACCAATTTCTTACCCTCTGAATATATTTCATTCAATTCCATGCACTTTCATTTTTGCGAATCATCACTTGTGTGGAGCCTTATTAATTGCCTTCTGGAAGTCCATATAAATAACATCCATAGGCACTTCATTTTCTGCCATGTTAGTAACCTCCTTAAAAAATGTAACTGTTAGTTATAAAATGACTCACTCTTTACAAATCTATGCTGGATCTCTCTAATCAGTTCATATTTTTTTGAAGTGTTCAGTCACTCTGTCCCTAATAACTTACCTACAACAGACATTAGACAAACAGGTCTACAATTTCCCAGTTTCTCTCTTCCACCTTCTTAAATACTCAGTCAGTAACAACCACTCAAGTTAAAATGTGATTGGACATTACAGAATGGCTTATTAATCTTTTCCATCCATAATTAGAGAAGGTACTATTTCTGGATTCCTTTGATCAAATGCAATAGAATTGTTAGGGAATTCAAAACTGATTTTAGTTTGGATTACTTTCTTATTCCCTCTCCCCAAAAATCAATGTTGGATTGAACCATTTTTCTTCAGCCCATTATTGTGAACCTGTTAGCAAAAGAATTCAACAGCCTAAATCAGTTTTGCCCAACAAATGGATATGAATTGGACAGAACTGACTGCAAATTGAGTTAGAGATCTGTTGCAATGGATAATGAGTAACTGTTCTCTGCCCATTTAGCCTTGTGCCCAGTCTTCCAATATTACATTTCAAGTGCAGCAAAAGCATCTGCCAGTTTGTTACTGGATCCATGCAAATTAAATCAAAATGATCTAGCACTATGCAAGCTGTTTACCCTTGCTCATGTGAGTACAGCGTTGTTACATAGATATAACAGTATACAGTGGACCTCCAGCTAGGGTGTGAACAATTTATGGAAGTAGACTAAAAGAGCCTTGTAAGAAGATTGTTATAAGCATTCAGAATATACTTCTGCACTGTTTTTCTTGTCGCTTAGATTATGGGAATCATCTGTGACAATTGTTTAAGCACACAGAATTCAATTACCAACAAAACAGTGATTGTCACAAAGGGTATCTATCCTTTGTGCTTTTTTGGAAGAAAATAAAACCCAATGGAGGAATGGCATCAGAATCTCTAGGAAGAAGACACATATCTCCATTTGTCAGAGGATTGAATCCTGCAGAGGCGTCAATTTACAAGGGAAAACATGACAAAGTTGTGACCCATACTTCAAAGCGACCAGTGGACAATCTCTTCCATGCACAGCAATGAACCTCACAGATATTAATTGGAAGATGCAAAAGGCACATGTTGCATTTGTGGCCCCATGTTGCTATTTAGGTTTTTTGCCAAGGCCCCTCACAAAAAATCTGGATTAAACAGTTGACAAAAAGCAAGCTTAGCATTCGATTTGGACACCTAGAGCATCATGGCAGAAGCTGCTCTGCATAGGTCCTTCCACTTTGTTAAATGCAGATCACTAATGAGGCTAATAAGCAGACTCTAAAAGTTAGGATGATAGCTGCTAGCTGGTATTACCTGAAGAAAAGGCATAAGAACATATGCTCATATCAAGAGGTCAGTGTTTAACATTGCAGAAAAACAAGCAGTTGCTGGTAAAATTCCACATCTCCAGCTAGTGGAACCAGCATTTACTGGTGTATGGTGTGTGTCCATGCTATTTTCAGCAGGAAGATAGCAATGCTGTTACGTAACATGATGAGTTGTAATGCTCACTATGCTGCCTGTGAGGACATTTTGGTACCTGCTGTCAGTCTAGAGCTCAAAGCCATGGTCATCAGTTGATCACAACTAGCTGGTGACCATCATGGTTTGGTGTTGAGATGGATTCAAGGTGACACACCAGGTGATGGAAAGTCAGAATTAAGTTGACTTCATGTGGTTGCCTTGTTAAACTTAAAGCAAAATGCTGGAAATCTGAAATAAAAAGAGAAAATGCTGAAAATATTCAGTAGTTCAGGTAGAATTTGTGGAAGGAGAAAGTGTTAACATTTCAGGAGGTGACCTTTCAAAAGGTTGTCGACCTGCTACATTATGTAATTCTCTCCACAGATGCTGCCTGACCTGCTGACCTTTTCCAATATTTTCTGTTGTCTTGCTAATCTAATAACTGAGGTATGTTTACAGTAACCCAGGGCACTATTGATGACTTACTGGCTAACCTGGCACACTAATGGAATGTGAAGGGATTACTCTGTTACTGGGGCTTGGAATTCTTCCCACTTGGCTCCAGATAGCTCTGCAAACCAATGTTCAGCAGATGGATGTTCCTAGCTAGACAAGCAGCAGGAAGCTCGATCATGCTCTATGTGGCAAGCTGCACAGTTGTCCCTACTTAAATTCAGCACTACCCTTGCATCCACTTAGTTCTGCCAGCCTGCACATGAAGAGCTGGCAATTGTCCCTGCTCTTTCCCCATAGCCCTGTAATTTTTTCCCCTTTAAGTATCTATCCAATTCCCTTCCGAAAGCCATTAGTAAATATGCCTCCACCAGCATAGCGCATTCCAGATCACAACAACTCACTGTGTAAAAGTGTTTTTTCCTTAAATCGTCTCTGGTTCTTTACCCAATCACCTTAAATCTGTGTCCTCTGGTTCATGACTCTTCTGCCACTGGAAACTGTTTTTCCTTACTTACTCTATCAAAACCCTTCATGATTTTGAACACCTCTATCGAATCCCCTCTTAACCTTCTCTAATCTAAGGAGAACAACTCTAGCTTCTCCAGTCTTTCCAAATAACTGAAGTCCCTCATCCTTGGTATCATTCTAGTAAATCTCTCCTGCACCACTTCTGTGACCTTGACATCTTTCCTAAAATGTGGTGCCCAGTTTTGAAAACAATACTCCAGTTGATGGCTAATCAGTGTTTTATAAAAGTTTAGCATAATTTCCTTACTTTTGAACTTTGTGTCTCTATTAATAAATGCAAAATTCACATATGCTTTTTAAACAGCCATCTAAATTTGTCCTGTAACCTTCAAAGATTTGTGTACATATACCCCCAGGTATCTCAGTATCTGCACCCCCTTTAAATTTGTACCATTTAGTTTCTATTGCCTCTCCTCATTCTGCTGACCAAAATACATCATTTCATATTTCATTGCGTTAAATTTCATCTGCCATGTGTCTATCAATTTCACCAGTATGTCTATGTGCTCCTGAAGTCTGTTACTATCCATCTCATTACTTACTACATTTCTGAGTTTTGTGTCATCTGCAAACTTTGAAAATATACCCAAATCCAGGTCATTAATATATATCAAAAAGCATTGATCCCAACAATGGCCTCTTAGGAACACTCAAGTACACTTCCCTCCAGTCTGAAAAACAATTGTTAACTACTACTCTCTGCTTTCTGTCCCTTAGTAGTTTTGTACCTGTGCAGCCATTGCCATTTCAATTTTGCTAACAAGTCTATTATGTGGTAATTTATCAAACACCTTTTGAAAGTCCATACTCATCAGCTCTTTCTGTTACTTCATCAAAGAATTCCATCAAATTTGTCAAACATGCCTTTAACAAATCTGTGCTTGCTTTTATTTATTAACCCATATTTTTCTAAATATGAATTAATTTTGTTCGGATTTTGTCCCTATGGAATAACATTTGCTTCTGCATTGGGCAAACAGAAATTCCATCTTTATAGATTTCACAGTAGCTGAATTCAAAGACTGAACAAAAAAAAAGTAAAAAAAAGACAGGAGTCTATCAATCCACCCCATCCAGACATGATGCCATCTTGTTCACCATAAATCCACCCCTTCTCATACAACTGTTCTGGAGAGGCAAAAAAAACATTTGAAGCCAATTTATGTAATTCCTGGGAAATTCCTCTCTTACTCCCAAAGACAATCAACTAAGCTTCAGGAGGCTGCATAAAACAATTACCACTAATCCCAACTACCCACAATCTACTTTTCTATAACTTGAAATGTCCTTTTCTAAATCAGAAACTTGTCTACCTCTCTTTTGAAGTTCTGCTAGGAATGCATGCTTTGGTGATATGTTCCAGAGGGTGATGACTCCCTGTGAAAGGAAATATTTCTTAGTATCTAATCCAATGCTCTGCCTTTGTAATTTATATTCTTGCTGCCCAGTTCTCCGATCCATAACTTACTCAAATAACATATCCAATTGGCCAAAAATATCTGTGTAAGAAAAGTATAATAGCTATTTCTTGACGATGTGTCACTTCAGGAGATGTACTACAGGAGGTGCAGTACTTTCAGTTATGTATATATATTACAGCAACTATTTCAGATTGCATTAACTCTAGGATTAAGTTGATTCTGACCCCTCAAAAGCTAACCTTTTGTCATCATGAATATGCTTCTTTCTAGTTTCCTTCTGTAGCCAATTTACACATTTCCTTTGGGAAATGTCATGACAGTGACAGTGCTAACTTTCTATTTTTTTTCTTATTTCCAACTCATAAAAATGCCAGTGGGAGTTTTCAAGGAATTTTGCCACTTGAAGGGAAAGTGCAGGTTCCAGATGGCTTTTATTTGACACAGAACTTTTCTGCAGTATTTTTTATTCCATAGCTTCGTTTGTGTCATTCTATCTGTACAATTTTTAAAAAGCTGCATTGGATTAACTGAAGTCAGCCATTTATTATTAGGCAGATGTTGTGAGTAGGCTTTCACTACAGTGGTTGCTGTTGATTAGTTTATTTGAAAATGCAATTCTGTGAGTTTTACGTTATTTTTCTTTTGTTGAAGTTTTAATCCATTTAATCTACTAATAATTTAATTATTAGTCAAGCATTTATTTTTGACAAATGTTACGCCTGAGGTGGGAGGAGTGCACTTTCTTTCTCTCGTTCCACTTCTGCATGGGTCACAACATATATTTAAATGTTTACCCAGTTACCAATACAGCCAATTATATACTCTATTTTTAGACAACAAAATTATTAATTTATTATAAAATAAAACTTATTCAGTAAATATGCAAAGCATTAACACACAGATTAAAAATGAAAGTTCCCTTTTAAATTAGCCCAACACACACACGCACACACATAAACTGGTTAAAGAAAAGATAAAGATGTTTTCTCTGCAGAGATCTCGTTACAAAAATAGACAAAAAAAATCCTTTGGCCAAATACTTGTTAATTCTTGAAGGGAAAGGATAAGATATGGAATGATATCAGTTTTGCCTTTATTCTGGCGTCGCAAATACACATAGACGGCTGTCACTGGGATCTTTTTTGAGCAGTTTTCTTCATGCGACATTGAGGCTTAGTCTGGCAGGCTTTCCAGGAGAAATGTGACATCAGGGGTTTCAGCTATCACACACTGGATTCTCAGGGTTTCTCAGAGAGGTGGAGAAAGGATGAACTGGTCTTCTCTGTTAGCAGACTGACCCCCAACTGACTCAAAACAATCCAAATCGAAACCAATTCTTGACCACCATAAATCTTGACATGTCACTTCTCTGTAAGCAACTCCCCCTAGTCGCCAAGGCTCCTGTTGTTTACTTAGCTTAAAACACGTGACATCCAGTGGGTGTTATTTTTAAACAGAAAGCTCAAGTCCTTCCAGTGACCTTTTTTTTTAAAAAGCCAAGTCCAGCATCATGGACAAAGACGAGAGTGGTCCTAAAGGAAGAGTGCTAAATTGGGGGAAGGCCAACTATACCAAAATTCGGCAGGAGCTGGGGAATGTAGATTGGGAGCAGCTGTTTGAAGATAAATCCACATTTGATATGTGGGAGGCTTTTAAAGAGAGGTTGATTAGCGTGCAGGAGAGACATGTTCCTGTGAAAATGAGGGATAGAAATGGCAAGATTTAGGGAACCATGGATGAAGGTGAAATTGTGAGACTAGCTCAGAGGAAAAAGGAAGCATACATAAGGTCTAGGAGGCTGAAGAAAGACGAAGCTTTGAAAGAATATTGGGAATGTAGGACCAATCTGAAACGAGGAATTAAGTGGGCTAAAGGGGTTCATGAAATATCTTTAGCAAACAGGGTTAAGGAAAATCCCAAAGCCTTTTATTCATATATAAGGAGCAAGAGGGTAACTAGAGAAAGGATTGGCCCACTCAAGGACAAAGGAGGAAAGTTATGCGTGGAGTCAGAGAAAATGGGTGGGATTCTAAACGAGTACTTTGCATCGGTATTCACCGAGGAGAGGGACATGACGGATGTTGAGGTTAGGGATAGATGTTTGATTACTCGAGGTCAAGTCAGCATAAGGAGGGAGGAAGTGTTGGGTATTCTAAAAGGCATTAAGGTGGACAAGTCCCCAGGTCCGGATGGGATCTATCCCAGGTTACTGAGCGAAGCGAGAGAGGAAATAGCTGGGGCCTTAACAGATATCTTTGCAGCATCCTTAAACACGGGTGAGGTCCCGGAGGACTGGAGAATTGCTAATGTTGTCCCCTTGTTTAAGAAGGGTAGCAGGGATAATCCAGGTAATTATAGACTGGTGAGCCTGACGTCAGTGGTAGGGAAGCTGCTGGAGAAGATACTGAGGGATAGGATCTATTCCCATTTGGAAGAAAATGGGCTTATCAGTGATAGGCAACATGGTTTTGTGCAGGGAAGGTCATGTCTTACCAACTTAATAGAATTCTTTGAGGAAGTGACAAAGTTGATTGATGAGGGAAGGGCTGTAGATGTCATATACATGGACTTCAGTAAGGCGTTTGATAAGGTTCCCCATGGTAGGTTGATGGAGAAAGTGAAGTCGCATGGGGAACAGGGTGCACTAGCTAGATGGATAAAGAACTGGCTGGGCAACAGGAGACAGAGAGTAGCAGTGGAAGGGAGTTTCTCAAAATGGAGACGTGTGACCAGTGGTATTCCACAGGGATCCGTGCTGGGACCACTGTTGTTTGTGATATACATAAATGATTTGGAGGAAAGTATAGGTGGTCTGATTAGCAAGTTTGCAGATGACACTAAGATTGGTGGAGTCGTAGATATTGAAGGGGACTGTCAGAGAATACAGCAGAATATAGATAGATTGGAGAGTTGGGCAGAAAAATGGCAGATGAAGTTCAATCCGGGCAAATGCGAGGTGATGCTTTTTGGAAGATCCAATTCAAGAATGGACTATACAGTAAATGGAAAAGTCCTGGGGAAAATTGATGTACAGAGAGATTTGGGTGTTCAGGTCCATTGTTCCCTGAAGGTGGCAACGCAGGTCAATAGACTGGTCAAGAAGGCATACGGCATGCTTTCCTTCATCGGGCGGGGTATTGAGTACAAGAGTTGGCAGGTCATGTTACAGTTGTATAAGACTTTGGTTCGGCCACATTTGGAATACTGCGTGCAGTTCTGATCGCCACATTACCAAAAGGATGTAGATGCTTTGGAGAGTGTGCAGAGGAGGTTTACCAGGATGTTGCCTGGTATGGAGGGCGCTAGCTATGAAGAGAGGTTGAGTAGATTAGGATTATTTTCATTAGAAAGACGGAGGTTGAGGGGGGACCTGATTGAGGTGTACAAAATCATGAGAGGTATAGACAGGGTGGATAGCAAGAAACTTTTTCCCAGAGTGGGGGATTCAATTACTAGGGGTCACGAGTTCAAAGTGAGAGGGGAAAAGTTTAGGGGGGATATGCGTGGAAAGTTCTTTACGCAGAGGGTGGTGGGTGCCTGGAACGCGTTGCCAGCAGAGGTGGTAGACGCGGGCACAATAGCGTCTTTTAAGATGTATCTAGACAGATACATGAATGGGCAGGAAGCAAAGAGATACAGACCCTTAGAAAATAGGCGACAGGTTTAGATAGAGGATCTGGATCGGCGCAGGCTTAGAGGGCCGAAGGGCCTGTTCCTGTGCTGTAATTTTCTTTGTTCTTTGTTCTATGCAATCACTTCAGTCTTCCAAATGAATCCATCTCCACTATCTTCAAACACGAGTCCTCAAAAAGTATTAAACATGGAAGTACTTTCATAACATAAAATTGCATTATTTAATGGAGTAACAACAATATCCATATATTCCATATGGTCAAGTCTTGTATCTTCAGGGTCACTATTTCTACATTCAATAAACTCAGTTATTGGAATCAAATTGACAGCTTTTTCTCTTCAAGTAATACACAAGGGAAACAGTGATGTGGATTGGTCAGGGTTGCTATAAGAAATGATGTCTTTTCAGTACATTGATGATGTCTATTTCATAAATTGTTATGAAGAGGAGTGATTTCTGCCTTCCACAGTTTGTGAGTTGTCTCTTGTTCTCTTGGTATTCAGTAATATGTATTACTAAAGAAATGTACACAACTACAGGTAAGACTCTGGGGCAGCCTCTTAAATTGCAGGACAAGTGCCAAAAACCTTTTATGCTGGCACCTGATGTTTCATTGTGTGAAAGCACCTCATAGAGTTCCCTGTATTTTGCAGCTAATACTTTGGCTGCTGTAACTGCACACCGACCGTAATATCATGGAACAACCATGTCACTAAATGCAAGCAAAATCTCCACACTGAGGCCCAATAAAGGTATGGGAAGTCAGAGGTTTCAGCCAAGATTTTGACCATGATTCATTTCCCTTTCAGCTTTAAATACCAGGAAACTAAAAGTTCTGGAATTGTACTAGTAATTGTAATCTTGTAAGCCAAAATGGAGGGTTTCTGAAAGTTATGTTTGATGAAATCATGTTGTTATGCAGGAAAAAGCACTTGGAACACATGATGATTAAATTTCATTTGACTCTTGTATTGCACTGAACACCAAGTATGTGAAGAAAGAGAGGGAAAAAAGCCAAAAAGGGGAAAAAAAACAGTTATCCAAAGAAACAGGCAAAAGCATTGTTTAGAATGACATGTATGATAAGCACTGGCTGCAGTCATATACTTAGAGAAAGCCTTGATTATAAAAGATACTGACAAAATGATGCAAGTATGACAGCAAATAGATTTTGATATTAATCAAAAGGGAGGGAGGGGAGATATTCAGGGGTCTCACTCTGCATATTGGGAAGGAGGAGGGGGGATATTCAGGGGTCTCACGATACATACTTGGAGGGAGGGGGGATATTCAGGGGTCTCAGCTCTGCATTCTTAAAGGGAGGAAGGAGGGGGTCTGGGATTACTGGACGGAAAGCTCTGCACGCAGGAAGGGAGGTGCTGTGTACCCTCCCTCCATAAACAGTGTACGCTCTGCATTTCTTTGTGTTTGTGAAGGAGCAATGTCACTCTAGTCACCCTGTGTGTGGGGAGGGTGCCAGAAAGGGTAGGAGCTTTAAGGTTCTATGGATGGTGGGGGAAATCGATGCAGCTGGTAGGATCTTGATGTGGTCATGCTGTGCCACTCTGAGTATTGGCCAAGATGGGCAAACCTATGGCATGCCACATAGTTGATCCATGAAAGCACCTGATGTACCCGGCAACACTGATCCCTGCCCTGTTAGGAACCTTCGAATAAATGAAGGGTTCCACTTTATTTATCACATGGAAATGGGTCTGGCTCATCCAAGATTGCGTGATCCTCTGTTCATGAGGATCCGTATGCGACAGAGCTAAAATCAACAGGCAGGTGCGGTCCACCTAGAGGCCCCCGGTCGTGAGCAGCAGCCCCCCAAGGGGAGCTCACTATTATGGTTCGCCGTGCATCTACAGTTAACACATGACATGCCATCGGATGTCAGGGCACCAGTGTCAGAGGCAATTGCGCATATAGAAAGGGTGGTGACATGTCTCTGTGCCCTGCTCAACAATGACCTGCAGTCCATGGGCTTTGGTGGCCTGCGGTCCTCATAGTGGCAGCAGTTCTCAAGCTTGACGCCTATGCAGCTTTTCAGGGGCCCAGTGGAGACCTTTGTAGGGTTACACAGTCAGTAGTGCATCGCTGCATCAGGGACGTCACCGATGCCCTCCGCTTCAGGACAGATTCTCATAGCCAGGCCCAAAGGGCCATCTGTTTCGGCACCATTGCCGGAGAACCATACGTTTTAATGTTCATAGACTGCACCCATGTGGCCATGAGGCCTCCCACCAGGCTACTACCTGCAGACGTCACCATTAAAGGAATCCTCTCAAAATTGTTGAAGCTGGTATGTGATCGGCGATGCTTAATGCAAATCTGTGCCCACTTCTCAGGTAACTGCCTGGACATCTGGGTCCTGCGCCAGTGCCAGCTGCTACCACTGTTCACTGAACTGGCTCAGATGGAGGGGTGGCTTCTTGGCGATTAGGGCTATCCTTTGCAGACATGGCCCCTGACACTAGTGAGCGACCTCACCACTACTGCAGAGGAGAGATACAACGCCAGCCAGCATTGAGCAGGAGAGCAGCATGCTGAAAGAGCGCTTCTAATGCCTGTATGGATAGGGTGATGCCCTGTACTATGGGCTGAAAAGGCCAGCTCCTTTCTTTACTGCTCGCTGTGCTCTGCACAACTACTCACCCAATAGGGGGCTAGACCTGGCATGATGAGGAGAGATGTCAACAGGATTCCTCCTTGGACTAGAGGACGCTGAGGACCTACAACAGGTAAGGTGCATGGGAGGGCAGATGGCACCCAGGCTCTGCACGCAGGGCTAGCAGGGAGTTAGGGATGTACAGCAGTGGCTTATCAGACAAAGGCTCTCTGCTCCATAGGAACCAACATGAACTCTGCAAGCCACACATCACCCTCGCTCACCTGCTGTGCGGCTGTCCACATCTGCAGCATCCTTTTGCAAATCATTAGAGGCAGCAGCTGACTGAGCCAATGTCCATGTCACTGCATCCATGGAGATGCTCATGAGTAATGGTGGCATGGCAATGATGTTATTGCATACGTTGGCTCTCCTGAAGGGCCAAAGGTGCAAAGGGATGTGACATTGGCACTACATGCTGGCACACATCATTCACACAGAGAAAAGGGCACACACGTTGGTGAGGAACAGTTAGTGAAAGACGTATTTACATTGCTGTGACACGTGGGCATTCCCATATGTGTCAGTGTGTTTTCTGTAAATGCTAGCGAGTGCCCCTTCTTGGTGCAACCTCTGCGCTAGCAGCCTGACTGGAGGAAGGCTGCTGATCTGATTGCCCTTTGGCTGTGGATGACTTTAGCGCTCGTACCTAGAGGGGCCCGGCTGGCTGGGGAAGTGCTTGTTCATTCCCTTCCGGCGTTGGAACCTTTGATGCCGGACGGCCCCATGGCTACTCACCTCCTCTGCCATCTCCAGCCAGACTGCCTTGTTCAGGTGGGAGGGCATCTCCTTACCATTACTGGATCTCCCGCCTTGCCCACACAGCCTGGAGGAGAGTGAGCAGGGAGGCTTTGCTGCACTGTTGGGCCACCCTAAAGCACCCCTCTGCCATCCTCGGCTTTTAGTGTGGTCCTTTAAATACAAAGGTGACGTCACTGTGTAACTGCTCTAACTTCTAGCTGCAAGGTTTGTCTTGCACATGTTTGAAAACCAATGCAGGACTAGTGAGGAAATCTGTGCTGTTGTCATGGTATTTCAACTATTACACATCGACGCATGTTCACGAACACTTTGCTTCTGCAGCAGCTGATCATATTTATTGGTGTAATATTTCGACTGCAAACGCGACATGAAGTTCTGTGACATTGATCACAAGTCTTGGGAGTCAATTACCAGTAATCGCCAGAGCTGGCGGGCAGCCATAAAGGCGGGGATAAAGTGTGGCGAGTCGAAGAGACTTAGCAGTTGGCAGGAAAAAAGACAGAAGCGCAAGGAGAGAACCAACTGTGTAACAGCCCCGACAACCAATCTTATCTGCAGCACCTGTGCAAGAGTCTGTCACTCTAGAATTGGCCTTTATAGCCGCTCTAGAATTGGCCTTTATAGCTTCACAAACCACTGACCACCTCCAGGCGCTTACCCATTGTCTCTTGAGACAAGGAGGCCAAAGAAGAAAGAAGAGAAGATTTCTAGTTGGCAATGCAGCTAGAATATGAACATATTTTCCTGTTTTTGAACAAAGATCGTTTAATTGCTGTTACATGTATTTTCACATAACAGTTAGTGGAGAAATGAATACAGATTCTAAATGCATATTAGTCTGCGGCTTTTCACAGTCAGATTATTAGACGCCCAAAGTATGTAAATGTTCTTCGATTATGATTTTATTTCTGTTGTGTATTTACATTTTATGGTACATTTAAGTCTCACGTCTTAGACTGTGCAAAATTAAGATTATTCAACCAGGTGTGGGATGACTACAAGAAGCCTACATGTAACACTTGAGTGGAAGAAGAGGATCGCAACTTCACAGGACACTGGGACACAGCAGGGTAAGTATGTGGCGGCAAAGCAGAAAGTGCTGGGGAAACTCAGCAGGTCAGGCAGCATCTGTGGAGAGAGAAGCAGAATTAACTTTCAGGTCTGTGAACTTGGTAAAGTTAACTCTGCTTCTCTCTCCACAGATGCTGCCTGACCTGCTGAGTTTCTCCAGCACTTTCTGTTTTGCTGCCAGATTGACAGCAGCCCCACTCTTCAACAGTCAGGTAAGTATTTCTTTGACAGCTGTCAGGAAGCAGGTGTCCCCACATAATATGGAAGGGGGGGCTTGTCGCAGTGATGCTAATGAGCCCCCGTGCGCAATATCGTGGGGGCTCAGCAGCGGCCGCTGAACATTAGACACAGAATCCTAAAAGCATGTGTGAATATGGGCTTTACTCAAATACAAAAGAATCTGCTCAACAGTCAGCCACATTGAAGAAAGATATATGATGAATACTCTGGGCATTGCAGTGCACCTGGGCAGTTGTCATAGCAACCCAGAGATAAGGCTAGCCTGTTTGGCACCACCATTGTCTTAACATGCTGTGTGTATGAGATTAACAGTGAATTGCCCAGTACAACTTTCTCAAGTGATTGAACGCATCGTTTTCGACAACCTAACATCTCACTTAACAAATATAATGCTCCTGTCATTCTTTGCTTATATCATATCTTACATTTTCAACAAATAGATTATTAAATGGATAAATCTTTAACAATCATTTATCAGCGCGATCAGAGCACATGGACAACCATTTCTCTGACATACACCATAAACAAAGCCCTTACATAAGTAGGTATTAACTCATCTTAAGTTACTACATCATTTCAGTCCATGACAAATGACATACTGCACTTATCAAAACAACGAAGTAATACGTTATCTTACCTATAAATGCTGGGTTGGGAGGCCAGATAATTGATGCCCTGCTCTGTGTGGAGGAGTTGTTCAAAAGTGTTCAAATGTATCCACAACCCTATGCGGACTTTCCCATTTCTTTTGCAGTGGTGGGAGGGCGGGTGGGGGCGGGGTTGGTGGGAGGTGGGTGGTTGTGGAGTATCAAGCTGAGGGGGGAGGTTAAAGTACAACTGCCCTGTTACAATGTCATGTATATTGCAAGTGGGAAAGGAAAAATACACATCTTATGTTTGCTTTCATAAATTGGGTATTCCTTTGTTACTCTAACAACTGACATTGGAGGAATGGTGTCCATGTTAAATGCAAGATGTTTGGAGTTTAAAAGTTTTAATATGTTAATTCAACCTCTGGGACTGCCCAAATAGATGGCTACTGACTTTTCTGAGCCTATATATCCCCATGTTCTTGTTTGCTGAATAACATTTGAAATAGGTATTTTTTTCAAAATTGCTTTCCTTTCATTTTTCTCCCTTAAGTTTATTTCACTTCTCTTCTGATGGTGGTGAGTCTTGTTGGGATGCAGTTGAAAATGTGTTGAGAGCCCTCTGGTGCTTTGCCCTCGCAGCCCTTAACTATTTATGAGCTGGGACAGCAATTATCAATAAGCTGTTTGAGCATGGAGATCATCACAATCAATCACAATCCTGTCTTCATCCATCATTCACACAGCCACACTTTCCAGCAGAACACATTAGATAATCGGAAACATGAACTTTGGCTATCTTTGCCCTTTCCTAGTCAAGAAGAGTTACGCTAATTGTAGGGACTCAATGGTTTTCCATGTTAACATCAACTACCTCAGCATAGACTAACCTCAAATGGAACCTTTCTGTTCTGTCTGGCTCAGTTCCGATTCTGTTCCTGCTAACCTGGAAATTTCTACCCATTCACTTTAATGGATGGAAAATTAGGAAATGATGAGTACAGATTCAGAAAACCTTGGCTTTGCATGTCTTTGATAGTATAAATTTTGCAACCTGTCTGACATCAGTTCTTTTTCTCCTGAATTCTGCAGTCATATTCTTAAGCCTGTAACAATTTTCTCATAATAAAAATGTAAATATTTCCATTTAATCATTTTGATGGTGTAGGCCCTGCATGTTAAGCAGGTGACATATTTCAAAATGGTTTTAATCATACAGAAATCCAAGTAAACTATCACTATCACAGTAATAATCTCTATGTGATAAATATCACGCGTCAAACCAAGCTTCTAATGTTGGATATAGCAGCTAGATGAATAATTTGGGACTGCAAGTCTCCTGTGAATTTTAAGCCCTGAAAAATCATTATTTATATTCTTTGGTTGAATATATTCCTATTTCTGCTCTACTAACCAGAGATTAATATGAGAGACACAAAGGCACAGTGGAGTTTCACAATGTTTATCTAAACTCATTGTTGAGAGACAAATGAGCCAGTCACAATGTTTAATATATTTATTCCATATGCTAAAGCTTGGATAACAAGTTTTTCCACTGAAATATTTTCTTAACTAAAGTGTGAATTATGCATTGGCATTCTTCCATTGACTAATGACATGATATAAAAGTTTGCCTACATTAATCTTTGACCTATGCAGACCATTACCCCACAGAAATGCTGCAGGTTATTATCAAAAGATATTCTGCATAGACTTCAATTACTAATATATGTCTGGCTTTCTTTTTGGCAATTTTCTCCTCTCCTCTGCTAGGAAATGGCTCTGCAGGCTCCAGCAGTACTCGGGTATCAGGTTCAAGTGCCCACTCTTCCTAATTTTTCTTGGCAAAATATTGAGGGAGTGGAACTGACTGAATAGCTCCGTGGAAAGCCGACATGAACTCAATGGGCAGAATAGCCGTGTTCTGTGCTGTAAATTACTCTGTGGCTGAATTTTATTAGCATGCTGCACATTGCAGCCGTATGCTTTGAAGTCGTCAGCCTTCAGGTGCGGATGCGCCGCCACTGAGCCTCTGCAATATTTCACACAGAGGCTCATTTAAATGGAGGGAGCAGAGCAGCTGCCCCCGATGACATAGGCGCCGGTGCCATTTTTAAAGTGCTTTAAGCCCTGAGAAGAGATTTTAATTTTTAAAGTTATATTGTGGTACATGGTTTGCAAAACTTTAAATAAATGCTGGAGGCCTTTTCCAAACCAAGCCCTGCCCTGACCACCCCCACCACCCCCCCCCCCCCCCCCCCCGTCCAAATGTTTGTTTTCAGGGCAATATCAACAAAATGAAATTTATTCCCAACCTCACCTTTCCCACCCAACCTCATAACATTTGCCCTTCAACCCCTTCCCACTATCTCCACAGCCAATAAAAAGTGTTTTCCCCACTCCCCGCCCTGATAATTTCATTCATTCCCCCTCCCCACCAGTGACTCGCCTCAGAACCCCAAATGGGGTTCCGAAGGCGCACGAGTTGCAGCCTGCAGCCGTAATATCGGTGTGGGACAGCTGCCGGGACAAGGTAAGTTAATTTGCATGCTTTAAAATTAATTTTAATATTTAAATGAAGGCCACACCACCTGGTAAAATGCGGTGAGGCCTTCTTGACGTCAGGGGTTGTGGCGGGCCACTCCCGTAAGTATTTTACGGGCCCCCCAGCCACGACTCCTGATGTCAAGGGGCTGGTAAAATTCAGCCCTATGACTCAAAAATTCTATTTGATCACAAAATCCATTATAGTCAAACTTAATCCTTCTCTCAGCTGATAGTGATCAGCAATAGTGACCCTGCCTAATTTCACTCTACCAAATACAATTAGTGCTGATCTTGTTGCAGCGCTCCTACTGGCACCATGACTGAAATCACCTTACATAGAGCAAATGAAAAATCAGCCTAGATCCTTCTCGAGTGTGTGGCTCAGCGCTACTCTGGGCATTGCCTTTACCCATTGGATCATCAAAACAACTTCACATTAGAATTTGAAAAGCAATGCTGATTGACTACATTTTTTTTGAATACGTAACTCTATTTCTAGTTTTCACTCAAAGATATCCTATGTTGTTTCAATAACTTTTCATGATGCACAGTTTTGTTCTTCTGGGGATAATCAGTATCAGTTACCCTACTAAAAGAAAGCATTACCTGAGAAAGAGGAATGGGAAAGTGAAGGCTGGACCACTCATTATGCCTCCTCTTGGTCAGTTGCATAATGCCATGGGCAGAGACTGGGAACAAGTCATCTGTTCACTACTGTCACAAATATAGTTCAGGGGATCGTTTGAGAAGAAAAAAAATAGAAGTGGAAATAATGGACAGGATTTTATTCTGCCCTTGGAGATGGGCACATAGGCGGGGTGGGGCACGCGGTGGGGCTGCAAACAAAATGAGGGATGCCGTTCCTGAGGTTGTCCTGAGCCCTCTGCCATTTTGCTGGGGCAGGGAAGGCCGATGAATTAATGTCCACTTCAGGACCTCTTACCGCCTCCACTCCAATTCTGTGGAGTTCAGATGAGCCCACCACCGCATGGAGACGCTGCCAGGTGAGATCTGGTGGCCTCCTAGCGGTGTCAGGTGGAGTTCCTCTTTTAGAAGATCTAAGCTCAGACACATCTTTTGGCTTTGGGACATTAACTATTGCCTCTAGCTTTTCTTTGACTGGCTGTAGTCCTTTTTCATGAAATTGCAAGCCAAGTTACACTACCTCAGATTGCACAAAAGCACACGTGCTCCTTTTCAACTTCACATTGTGATCACTGAGCTTTTTTAACACTTGAAGATTCTCTTCCTCTATTGTGATCATGATCAACGCATCATCCTCGTTACACAAGCAATGTGGCACTCCTTGCAAAATGTTATCCATTATAGCTTGGAAGATTTTTGGAGAAAACTTCACACCATAGGGCAGTTTCGTGAAGGAGTATAACCCCATGTGTGTGGTAATCGTGAGATACTGCTGACTCTCTCAATCCACATTGAGCTGTGCATAAGGTAACCTAGGCACCGCCACAACAACCAGGAGATTTATCAACTGCAAGAGATATTTGTCCATCAATGCGCATCTGGTGTGAAACCATGAGAAGAGGTTCATGCAGGTCTGAGCCAGATTCCCTGGGAGCTGTCATGATGCCTTCATACTGCTGCAGTCCAACATTCCAGACCTTTTTGTTCCATGAAGCAGTGTTGATTTGTAGGAAACTGCCTTCAAAATTGATTCATGGCACCTGTGAGGAACCTGACGAATGAACTGCAAGAGCTCTACATTGAGAGCCACATGGCCACCAAGTTTGTCTTCGAGCAAACTATCAAATTGTTGAAGATTCTTTTCAGGCACCTAGGTAGGTCTGGAGACATCCTTCAGTACTCACCCAGTGAGAGTGCCCAGAATAACAGTGCTGTGCTGCATCCTGCGTAACATTGCACAGCATCGAGGATTTCAGCTGGAGGAGGATGGTGCTCATCGGGCATCTTCAATGAGAAGAACATTGAAGAAGAGGAGGAATATGAAGATGAGGCATCCATTGCCAGGCCAGCCATGTATAATGCTGCCCACATTGCTCGAAAGGTTAACTAATGGCAACTCTCATGGGGAAAAAAAATCACAAATGAAATCATCCAGCCAGCTCCCAGCACCAACCCCCTTGCCTTGAGCATTGAACAGTCCTTCAACTACCCATCCACCTGTTACACATCTGCCCAATGGGTTCCATCAAGCATTGAACTTCATTAGGAAACAATTCAAAAGGCAAGTTGATGCTTGGGTTGCAATAATGGTGAACATGTGGAAGTGACACTAATCAGTACATTTTTAGTGATGTTTAAAGAAAGGAAACTTAACAGCATAATATCTTGTCAAACACCGACGTGCATACCCTTGGTGAATTACAAAAGTTCCCTCCCACTTCTTCATGGCGCATCCCGTGTGACTTCAACAAAGGTAGAGGCAGGCGGTCAGATCCCTGACCTAGCTGTAGAAACATTTTTGACCTGTGGCCTCTAGGTTTCAGAGCCCACAAGGTCTCTGCCAATGACTGCTTCACCTACACTTGTGCAGTTACAGAGTCTGCCATCGAGAGACGCGGCAGCATGTCGGGTATTTGTGGATCTGGGGGAGGTCAATAGGTGAGGAGTGGAGTTCCCACTACCATTTCCAATTTCACTGTCATCCTTCTCTTGGGCCATTGCCACATCACTCTGACCTCTGTGCTGCAGATCGGCCTGGTGAAGATCAGTGCTGTGTTGTAAGGCCAGGGATATGGTATGTCATCCTGTTTAAGGCAGAAGACTCGTTGTCATCTAAAGTCTGCATGGCTATGGTCATGGCCTGCATGGATTCATTTGAGAGCCTTTCCTGAAATTCCATGGATGTGGCCATTCTCTCCATGGTGGGCATTCTCACAATTCCCTGTGCCACCAATCCACTCGCGATCGAGTTGGACACCTCCACCCTCTCCATTATTGTGGAGAGTGTACATGGCATGCCTATCAGTACCTGGCTAAGTTGCTGATGCACCGCAAGGATTTTGCTTAATGATTGCCCCTGCAACTCCACCATTCCCCCCCACCCCTGCCCAATTCAGCATTTGTGTCCAGATGAGCAAAGCTTGGAAAGGATTATGGCCCCAATCTGTACTCTCCACAGCTGGCCCTGCCACCAGTGTCTGCTTGTGTCTTGAGGTGTGAATCACTAGGCTAAATTTTATCACCTCAAGGGATGGGCAGAGTGGCAGCGGGCATAAAATAGTGAGGGAAGGTTGGCGAGGGGGGGGTGGTGGAGTGCCCATCGCCTTCCCAACACCATTCAATTTTTCCAGTTATGGAGAAAGTTGAGGACGGCTTTCCCGCCCAGAGGCCAATTGAGGCCATTACGTGGTCGTTAATTGGAGTGGGATCTTATCCCTAAAAGGGGATGGCATCCCCGACGGCAGGCAGTTAATTACCTGCCCGCCATTGAATTTGGCTGGGGGTCTGATAAAGGGCAGAGGTAGGGTCCGCGCCACCACTTTCCCTTCTGGCCCATCACCGGGGCCCCGTCACCAAAATAAAATCCAGCCCACCAGGTGAAAACATAACTAATCCTCTGACTGAAGTATGCGTATTTTCATTGTTGCATAGTTGTACGTTCTGTGACATTACACCCTCAGAAGGAATGAGGTCTCTAAAGAATGAACCTCATGGATGTCCTGAAACAGTTGGTACATTTGAAGGCCCTGCAAGATGAACAAAAGGGATATGAATTAGTTGTGACAAAGTAATGAGCTTGACGATCACCATACTCAGTCTTCTCATAGTTCAGTGGATGTGAGGAGTAATGTGATGGAGTACAAGATGGTGTGAAAGCAGGTGGGGCTTAAACCATAAAATGTAGGTGAATTAGCAAATGCATTCTCTTTTCCTGACCTGGTTAGATCATTAAACTGCTTGCTGCATTACATTCAAGATCTGCTGTTCACCTCCAATCAGATTTCTTCCTCCCATTGCTGGGGAAACATATGTTCCTGCTGCTCCTGAATGCACACAACAGCCTTGGTGCTCCCGTTGCCCTCTGTGCATCCATCCTAAACACATTATGGTTCCTTCAAATTCCATTTCTACATTGTCCCTACATTAAATAGACGTGAGATCACGTCATGTGAGTGCACATTATGCCTGCTGCGTGACTCGCAGGAGTCAAAATTTATTGCTTCAATCAAGCTGAAATCGGTGATTCAGACCCGCTGACTTTATTTGTGGGTTTCAACCATGCGATTCCACCCACCCCCACTCAGAACCCACTTTCACAATGATATCTGGGCCAATTAGTGTGTAAATAAGAAGATCAGGAGGAATTTGAGGTAATTTATATCAAGATGTCTCCAGTAAGTTAAATTTAGTTCACAATGGATTAAGTTCACAGAACACACACATTCTGCGAATGCAAATTAGGCCCAAGTGAAGCATCTGTCCAGGATGATATTTCTGACACTGATACCACATCAGTTTGAGATAATGAGGTTTGTTAACACATTCCTGAGAGGAAATTGTGTGGATTTTTGAAATGCCTTGAAATTTATGAGCTGAATGGAAAGTTAGGGGTTGGAGGGATGGGTGGTTATCATTGCACAGAAGCTCATGCCTAAGAGGATGGTAGCCCCATTGATTAGCAACAGTTTTCATGTCGTCCTTTCTATTTGAGGTTCCATTCACTAAAATCCTGAAGATGTGATTAAAATGTTAACTATTTCCTGAGCCACTGTGCTTTGCAGGAGTCCAGGAACAAGAAGCATTTATGTAGATATTTAGGCAGTTTTTATGGTGCCACCCTCCATCGTTGAGAGTAATGAGAACTTTGCAGGGAAGATTAGAGGCATGTCATACATGAATATGGATTGTCTTTTGTTAGGGTAGGTCAGGTGGCATCCACTGTCACAATGCAGCTGGTTCAGATGCAAATCTGTACTGTGTTACAGGCATGCTAGTACAGAACGTTGTTATGAGATATGAGCAGCATAGAGTCGTCTGACTCCATGTGCAGCAGCCTCTTAATTAAGGCAAACTTCTTCAATGTGTTGTATTTCATCCGGGAGGGTGACCTCTTCACTGGAGAAACTGCATTCACCTGCTCTGTCACCTCCTTGCAGACAGATCTGACTGCTGGCTTTCTAATGAAGGTGCTTCTTCCAGTCAACAACGGCAGCACATTTTGCCATCACTGCCTTCAGCGTGACTTTCAAGGCACTCTCAGAAAAAAGAAATATCCTCCCTACTCCTTGAGGATCTGGCAAACCCCTGTCCCAACTCAAACAGTAATCTGCAGAAGAAGCAGAATGAAGCCAATGGAAAATGGAACCATCTCCTTACGGAGAAGCATTGCCACATTTCTGCATCTGTACAAGAAAACTCAGTCCCTTCATCCAGCTTCCCAGTGCAGTTTACATCATACAATGGGGACACACTAGCAATATGAAAATGAGGAGATCTTGGAAAACCCAAGGGGTCCTTTCTCTACACCAGGAATGTGAAATATACTCAAGCACAAACACTTGTTCCATCGCTAACCCTCCCACTAGAGTTTTAACCCCTTGAGTTGAAAAAGTTAGTGCATTGTATTTAGCACTCATTGGATTGCTTCAGAACATTTTCTGCAACATAATCTGCATTATCTAAAATAGTGGTAAGAAATACTGGAAAGTTTATTCATTATGCAATCACCCCAGGGAAATCTTATGATTAAACTCTTTTCTCCTAACAGTGAGAAGACAATTTTGAAACAACACCATAATAATACAAAATACCTAGTTTAGAAATGATATGAAGTTTCTTTTTAAATGAAAAGGGTTTCCTCTGGTATCACACTGGTTAATGGCTTCATGAAAAATTCCCTTTACTGTTGTAAAATCATTAACCTATTTAAAATAAATACATTAGTGACCATGATTAAATTGTGCACAATGTAATTTTACAGAAATGCATTAGGCAACATGATATTAGTGGAAGTAAAACCCAAAATCTATAACTACCCCCTCCTCTTACATATAGAAACAAATTAGAGGATTCTTTTTGAAAATGTAAAACAAATTGGCTTTCAGTTCCTAAAAAACATCTCCACTGCCTGAAGAATTTCTGATTCTGTTGAGCATATGGTACAACTGTGAATTCACTGTTGATTAAGTTGTAGCTTCAAACAAAATAATTTTTGAAGGATGTTGCACTTATGACACGGTAACATTTTTCAATATTGAAATAAATTAGAAAAAGCTTGAAATTTTGGAGTTAAAAGCAACTGTTGGAAATATACAGCAGAGGTAACAACATTTGAAGAGAAAAGACAGGTTCATGTTATGGGTGTAAAGTCTTGATTGGAATGGTCTACACCTATCATTCACTTCACAAGTGCCACAATGCATTGTGTGCATTTCGAGCGTTTCCTGCTTTGTTTTAGAGTTCCAGCATTTGTAGTTTTTTTTTTGTTCAAAAAATATATTATTTATAATATTATTTATAACTATTTGCCCTTTCCCCCAAAACACTTACCTTTTAAATGTGACCTTCCCCCCCCTCCCCCCCCCAGACTGCACAAAGTTTAAAGTTCACCCCTTCCCATCACCCACTGCACCCATTACGTTTATTTGACTCTGTCCCCCACCCCCAGCACTGAAAATCTTAACTCCTTCCCCCTCCCCACCAGCGTTACGCCTGCTTACCCCAGATGGGGAATTGAAGGCGCAGGAGTGCCGGCCACCGCACTGAAGATTGTGGTGGGCCCGCAAGGTTAAAGGTAAGTCTATTTGAATATATTCATCCCGTTCATTTAAATATTGTAATTCAGTTCGGGGAGGGAGGCCGCCACTGAGCCTTGCCACTGCTGGGCGGATTGGGCCGGACCCTCCCAGCGTTGGCCTCCATGGCGGGCCTCTGCGAGAACAATCTTCTGGTCCCCCCGCTCCTCCCCCACCCCCGTCACAGAACCCGACATTGTGGGCTTGGTAAAATCCAGCCCTCCAACTTCTCTCTCTCCATCCCTATCTTGCACTGACTTCCTCTCCCTTACAAACGAACTGCATTTAAATGCAGATTTTTCTCTCTTTTTTACTTTGTGCTGTCATTTTTCCCCAGGACCTCAAAATCTGCAATTCCTTACATTCCTCAGTTTTCCATTCCGTAGTCTTCAAATTTTTATAATCCAAACTTGTTGTCGCCTAATCAGTACTTTGATTCATCTCTTTTATTTTTTTCTTTAAACCTTGATTGGGTGTTGCACTGTGGGTTTTGGCCTTTCATCTTTCTATCACCTTTGTGTCATATTTACCGGAAAAAAACTTGCTGAGGTTGTTCATGGTGGTACACAGCACACTTGTACTTGATGTTAAATCATTAACTGCCTTTGTCTCCTGGTACAATATCCTGTGGTGCCACATTTCTGACAGCCTCAAATATATAGGGTATAAAATTTAGTTTTAGTGACCATGTAACTAAATTCATGGCAATAATCCAAACAAGGGATTCAGATGCAAAGACTTTATTTCCTTAACCGTAGGTTGCAGTTTTACCTTCTGTTTCACCTGGTAGATCTGAGTTCAACACAGACTATTGAACATAAATGTATACACAAATGTTTTATATGAAATGCTCTTGAAATAGCATTGTTCCTTAACTTACTATTGGTTCTATCAGTTCATAAGCAAACAATATTGTTCAAATTGATAGGAAACGACAGATGCATATGAAAATCCTGAGGTATTTTGAGGATTGAGTGGTCAGTTGACTAAGCTGAATGGTCAGTGATTAAGTTATATGCAGGGGATCTGCGAACCATTCTTTTTCCACAGGCCTTGTACAATTAACATTATAGTGGAGTCTACCCAAACTTTTAGGGGTAATTCAACGGCAGTACGATCACTGAATCCCCCAACATCAACATCCTGGGGGTCACCATTGACCAGAAACTGAACTGGAGTAGCCATATAAATAATGTGGCTACAAGAGCAGGTCAGAGGCTAGGAATCCTGCGACGAGTAACTCACCTCCTGACTCTCCAATACCTGTCCACTATCTACAAGGCACAAGTCAGGAGTGTGATGGAATACTCTCCACTTGCCTGGATGGGTGCAGCTCCAACAACACTCAAGAAGCTCGACACTATCCAGGACAACGCAGCCCGCTTGATTGGCACCCCGTTCACAAACATTCACTCCCTCCACCACCGACGCACAGTGGCAGCAGTGTGTACCATCTACAAGATGCACTGCAGCAACACACCAAGGCTACTCAGGCAGCACCTTCCAAACCCGCGACCTCTACCAACTAGAAGAACAAGGGCAGCAAATGCATGGGAACACCACCACCTGCAAGTTCCTCTCCAAGTCACACACCATCCTGACTTGGAACTATATTGCCGTTCCTTCACCATCGCTGGGTCAAACTCCTGGAACTCCCTTCCTAACAGTACTGTTAGTGTACCTACCTCGCATGGACTGCTGTGGTTCAAGAAGGCAGCTCACCACCACCTTCTGAAGGGCAATTAGGGATGGGCAATAAATGCTGGCCTAGCCAGTGACACCCACATTCCATGAAACAAATAAATAAAAAATAATTGCTTCCTAGGGTAAATTCATATTCCTGCAATCTCAGTGGGAAGTCAAATTGCAGGAAGCACAGATCAGATATAGAGTCCAACACTGCCACCGCAGTTCACTGGCCTGCGTTTCCTGCAAGTGTGTCTCGGCACTGGGAGCTTAGGATTGTAGAATTACCCTATCGTACCCAATTAGGCAGAATTATCGAATATATGGTTATCCCCATATTTCCACTATTGAATCTCATTCTGCTGTCTTCTCCTCTCCCAGTTCCACCAGCAGAAGAACAATAAACTTCCGTGGCATGTCTGATAATACAAACTTGTAATGAATCAAAGTTATTAGTTATCTTGGCAGATGGTGTTCAATGTGGGAAAGTGTGAGGTAATCCACTTTGGTTGGAAGAATAAAAAGGCAGTTTATTATTTAGATGGAGAAAGACTACAAAATACTGTAGTACAGAGGGATCTGGGTGTTTTTGTGCATGAAACACAAAAGGTTAGCATGCAGGTGCAACAAGTAATTAGGAAGGCAAATGGAATTTTGGCCTTTATTGCTAGGGGATTAGAGTTTAAAAATAGGGAAGTCCTGTTACAACTGTACAGGGTGTTGGTGAGGCCACACCTGGAGTACTGCGTACAGTTTTGATCCCCGTATTTAAAGAAGGATATACTAGCATTGGAGGCAGTTCAGAAAAGATTCACTAGGCTGATTCCTGGGATGAAGGGGTTGTTATCAAGTGCGGCTAAACAGGTTAGGCTTTTGTTCATTGGAGTTTAGAAGAATGAGAGGTGATCTTATAGAAACATATAAGATTTTAAGGGGGCTCGACAGGGTAGATGTTGAGAAGATGTTGCCACTAGTGGGGGAATCTTGAACTAGGGGACATAATTACAGAATAAGGGGGCACACATTTAAAACTGAGATGCGAAGGAATTTCTTCTCTCAGAGGGTGGTGAATCTCTGGAATTCTCTGCCTCAGAGAGTTGTGGAAGCTAGGTCAGTAAATGTATTTAAGGAGGAGGTAGATAGATTTTTGAAATTTCGGGGCGTCGAGGGTTAGGCAGAGCAGGCCCGAAAGAGAAGTTGAGGACTGGGACAGATCAGCCATGATCTTATTGAATGGCGGGGCAGGCTTGAGGGGCTGAATGGCCTACTCCTGCTCCTATTTCTTACGCTATTATGTTCTCATGCATTTACAGTTTTTCCTTTTTATTTTGTTAATTATCCTTGAGCTGAGGTATCATGAGCAATATCTCCATTCAATAACTGTCCCAAAATTGCCTGGATTGTCTATTTCTTGGTTCCACAACATAGTGACTGGGTGGCCCTCAGCGAACAGATCAATTGGACAGCAGTTTTTCCCAGCAAGATCTTCAATTGTATTATTGTGTCATTGACAGTTTTTTTTTCTGCTACCAGTGATGGTTTATACCGATGTTTTGACTGCTAATTTACAACAGTCATGGCCAATGGATGTCTTAGTTCCAATATATTTGACAACTACTACTTTATAGAGCAGTCCTCATGCTAAGAAGTGCACCTGAAATGCTGTAGAGCCTCTAGGACCATCTATATCTGTGTTCACAGTTTTAAATTTACCATAATCACCTGCAATGTTACTTCAGATACTTAGTTAAAATGTTTAACTTAGGCATCCCTTACTATAGTCATACTTAGTTCTGTTTCATTAATTGTGGCCACAAATGCTGACTTGTGTGTAACAGTGGGAGAATGCAAATTTAGTTCTGCTGGTCCCAGATGGTGAGTGATGCTAGTAATTTCTTCCCTTTTTCCTCAAAGTGTTACGTTTGAATGTATGGCCAGGAAATTAAGTGATGGAGGGGAAAAGCAGACTGATTGACACTCCTCAACAGACTTGACAGAGTTTTACAATGACAGAGGAAGCTGAAAAGCATATACCGGCTTGGAAGAGGCAGCTGTCTGAAGCAAATGATTGATGAGACAAAAGAGTTTGTCCCTGGATTGTTCACGCGCACACATAAGCCTGACAGACATCAGTTACTTGGTGTTGGAATTAAATCAAATGAGATTCACATAGATCACAGTACTGGGGTGAATTACAACCTCAAAATTACCCCTGGGGAAGCAGTTACACCCCACTTCCATCAATGGGTCTGGTTTGTCTCTGTTCAAACTATAAACTATAAACCATCTTTTGCAGGGAGCTGGAATTTGACATCAGCAGTTTGACACATAGTACTGGGACTGTTTCCAAAATGCACCAACTGTCTTCTCATTGGCTGTAACTCAGGACATACTTGAAATCATAGACTAGTGACAGTACATGCAAAAGTGCCAATGTTCAAACATCCAGCTTACAGTATAAAATCAGTTTTATAAACATACCTCTCTGGGAAGCAAAACCCATTTGTATTAAACGTATTCCAGTTATCTTTAATTCATTCAGGCTATTGGTTGTAGACAGGGAAGGCTCTGAAAATGTGTTTAATAGGACAAACTTAATGAGGTGTTGCATCCTGTCACCCATTGGACAACAACAAAGTTCATATTTTGTCATGAAGTATAAAATCAAGTACCGGGGTGCTCACCAAAGATGACACTTAAAATTTATTGGGTGTTAGTTTTCAATTTATTCCCAGAAATTACAGTTTGCGATGTTAGCATACAAATGTTTATACATCCCTTTGTGCATTATTTTACCACTAAACTGTTCAAAAAAAAGATTCACCACTCCATTAAAATAATAAAATGTTAAATCATTTCAGTCATTTCAAGGCAATACTATTTACAGATTTTAAACGGCAAAGCTTTTAAAGCTGTTCACCTACTGATGTCTCTGAAAATCCCAGTTACATTGGTTTTTGAAAGGGAAAAATAAAGGCACTTCAATGTGGACAAATTTCATTTCTGCTGTCGACAGGAAAGCTCCAAGACCTAGAAATGTTTGCTTCCCAATAGAATACATCCAGGTATATTGAGGGGGATAACTTCAACCTGTTTCAACTTTTGTTTATCTAGCACCTGTCTCGAACTCAGCACATCCCAAAGTGCTTCATAGTCAATGAAGTAATTTTGAAGTGCAGCCACTATTGTAATGTGTTAATGACCAGATAATCTGCTTTGGTGATGTTGATTGAGGAATAAATATTGGCAGGGCACCAATGATAACACCTGCTCTTTCTCGAAATAGTGCCATGGAATCTTTTATGTCCACCTGGGAGGGTAGATGGGGACTCAGTTTAACATTTCATCCGAAAGGCAGCAGCTTCGACTGTGCAGCACTCCCTCAATGCTGCACAGAAATGTCAGCCTTGATTTTTCTACTCCAGTCTCTGCAGAGGTACTTCATTTAGCTTCCCTTTTCTATCTGTCTCTTTCTCTCTCTCTCTTTCTCTACCTGTCTCCCAATGACAATTATCTAACTGTTTAACTGTAACTTTCCTTAACTATTGACTGGCTGTGAGACCTCCGAGAAACAGTGATGTAAACTTATTTCCAAAATTGTAGGATGCCCATTCAACTGACGACTGTTCCATCCAGCAGCAAGTAGTTTGAGTAAGCAAGATAACTTGTCTAGTTAAAGATACAGTAAAGGTGGCACTCTGAGTTGAAATAAATCCCATTAGAAGCACTAAAAAAACATTCAGGTCAGAGAATTTCTATTGACAAATTAAGGGGACCTGGGGAAAAAATAAAATAATGTTAACTGACATGGGGCCAGCCACATGAAAGGCAAGAATAAATTATAAGATGGGCCTTTAGGAGGCCTAAATTAGTGACAAAACATTTTGAAGGCCCTCCTGCTAGCAGGCCCAGCTAAGGCCTTGTTTCTTTTTGGTTTTCATAGACCTCCTGGAAACTCAGAATTCAGCATACACATGGCTGGAGATTGCCATGGTGCCTTTTCCCATCCCTTTTTACATTCACAAATGAAACTCCCATATGATTGTGATCAGAAGTTCCTACGCTAATACGCTAAGCCTCATGCCTGACGAAGATTTAATGGGGTAACTGGAAAGTTGAAGGTACTCCTGCCAGACTTTGTTGTCTCTTAACTAGTCTCTTGGCTGCTCATCTCCTTCTATGGAAATAGAACTGCTATTGAGATGCTGTGAATTTGAATTAATGAAGTTAAAACAAAAATAATTAAATGATATAAACAGAGGTCTGTCATTTATCTTCCACTCCCCAGCCTCAATCTGAACAATGTATTTCTTCCCTGCTATAATAGTTTTGTGCCTGGGGTCCCGACTGGTTATACTGAATTTGGGTGGTCTCTTGAAGCCAATTTTTATGATGCAGTGTAAGCAAATAAGAAACACAAGAATTTTCTGTGTAGTACCCATGTTTTTAAACAAACATAAGGTACTTGTAATATTACTTGTTCCTTTGGTGTGTGATCTATTGTAAGATTTGCAGGACTACAAGTAATACCCAGGGAAAACAAAGGAATTTATTATAACTTAACTGGAACATAGATACATAGAGAGAGAGCTATTACACAAGCCACATATAAACACATCTCACTCTGTCCAGCTCCATCCACAACTCGAAGAAGGGTCACTGACCCAAAACGTTAACTCTGCTTCTCTTTCCACAGATGCTGCCAGACCTGCTGAGTGATTCCAGCATTTCTTGTTTTTGTTTCAGATTTCCAGCATCCGCAGTATTTTGCTTTTATCCATCCACAACTCTCTGGTCATCTGTGATGTGACATCACTTCCTCTGGTGATCCTCACTTGCAGCTCTTAAGGTCATCCTCTCTTAAGCTGGTCTCTTCTTAAGGTTGTCCCACAATACCAGATTTTTTCAAAAGATAAAAAAATGTACAATACACAATGATATTGCAATTCAGACTAACTACACAGGATTAAAATAAATGTTATATACAATACAAGTAAGTAAGCTAAACACTCTCTAAAACATTCTGGTGACTCCGAACGCTGGTTGGCATGTTCCTTCTCTGTGCTAATAGCCTCTGTACATTCATCTCCAGACTTCGTCTTTGAATGTGTCTGCAGTGCCACAGGGTTGTCACAGGACTGTTGTCATACAGCTCTCTTAGTTGACTTTGGTTCCATCTAAGAATCGCACCATTGGTTGTCTGGATCCCTTACGATCTAGGCTGGTTGCGTAACCTAGCAACCTCTGCATGATACCAAGTTCCTGGCGCGTGATTGAGGACGCTGACCTTCTGTTCTACTCGCAATCGAGTTAATTGTGGTTCTGCATGCCTATCGTATGCTATCTTCACCTTCCCTTGTTTAGAAAGCTTAGAAAATCATGACTGGCAACTTCATCAGTCACCGACAATCCCTCTGGCCTTCAGATACTTGCTGCCAAGAACTGAAGCCGGAGGAGAGATTCCCAGTCACATTGCCTCTTTGTGTCCAGACTCCCAGTCTTTTTGTCATTCGTTGCATGGATTAACCCAATACACTTGACCTGGGTATTTTCTACCATCTTCGGTACGTTACTGACTTCATGTTTTGTAACAATTTGTAGTGCTGTAGTGGTCTTCAGAAAAAATATATCCCAAATGTTGCCACCATATAATATTATTTGTTCCTTTGGTGTGTGATCTAATGGAGGACTCACAGGATAACAGGTAATATCCAAAGAAAATGTGGGTTTTATTATAACTTAACTGGAACGTATATATATATATATACAAAGAGCTATTACACGAGCCACATATAAACACATATCACTCTGTCCGGCTCCACGCACAACTCCCTGGTTACGTGTGATGCAACATCACTTCCTCCGGTGATCTTCACTTATAGCTCTTAAGGTGGTCCTCTCTTATGGTGGTCCCTTCTTAAGGTCATCCCACAACAGTATTTAGAGCAGGATTTCTTTAAAACGGCACATAATGTGAAGGGGATAAAAATAGCTCAAAGAATGTGAATTTTTGAAGAACTTTAAATAATATTGCATATGTGTATTTTAAGGTGGAATTTATTATAAATTATTTTATAGATGCTCTTAAAAGGGAAGGACTTCATTCTAGTGTTTGTTTGTATGTGTGTGTGTTTCTACATATAGTACCTGGGGACTGAGATGGTCAGAAAACCATAATTCTATCCTGGTGAAAAGTGCCCAAGTAGTGCAATTAACTTTATGGGTCGATAGAAAGTTATCTTAAACTTTTTCTATTACTATAACAATGGCAATGTTTTCACCATGCTTTTCTTATGTATAAAATATTCTGAGTATACATGCACAGCACTCCTTTGGAATTGACCTCCCTGCAACACCGTGCAGTCAGCAGTATAACTGCAGCCGAAGCTTGCACTCTCGTTGACAGCTGGTTCATCGAGTTTA
Organism: Heterodontus francisci; assembly: GCF_036365525.1. Taxonomy (NCBI): domain Eukaryota; kingdom Metazoa; phylum Chordata; class Chondrichthyes; order Heterodontiformes; family Heterodontidae; genus Heterodontus; species Heterodontus francisci. The sequence goes on along the minus strand of NC_090385.1, from coordinate 36,559,954 downwards.
AGATTTTCTGTATGAGAAAGATCAAATTAATTTGCTGAATGATGCCAAGTAGCAATTGTGCAGGGACACCTCAGGTACAAAATTTTCAATTTCAGTATAACTTGGTTGACACGGTAAATTTTGGAATTATTTTTCCGCTTACAGCAAATCTCCTACAAATTGAAATACAGGTGTAGAAATAAAATTGCATATCCAATTTAAAATTTTTTTGCTTTTCAAATTATACCAAGGATTTTATTAACGCTGATCTATTTTATTCATATTATCATTGATGTTTTACAATGTTCTTGACTTCAAAAGCCTTGGAAACCAGGAAAGATTTTGCCTGTACTCGTGGAGTCATTTGCAGGAGCTGAATAGGAAGAATGATTAATGAGAGGACCCTTGAACTAATACAAGAGAGAAATGTTGAGCTCATTATGATGAGAAGAATGACATATCGTGGGCATTTTATTTGGAAAGGTTGATGGTAATGGATCAAAAGAAAAGCAAAGAATAACATGGCTGGACAATGTGATGGAAGAGGCAGGTGTAACTTCAGGATGTAATGCAAGGAACCAGGGAGTGGACTGCGGATCACCTGCACTGGAAAATCACAGGGAACAGAGAGAGACAAAAATGGAATCCAAAACTGCAGAAACCACTAAAACTATAGTCTAGAAGCTGAGCATGTGCACTTTCCAGTGTCTGTGGAATAAAGTCAGAGACTGACAGTTTAAAGACAGTGGAGGGGGTGAGACAGGCAATGGTGAGGTACAGCTGCGTATCGTCAGCATACATGTGGAAACTGGCACTGTGTTTTTGGATGATGTCGCCGACAGGCAACAGGTTGACGAGAAATAGCATGGGGTCAAGGTTAGATCCTTGAGGAACAACAGAGGTAATGGTGTGGGAGTGGGAAGAGAAGCCATTGCAGGTGATTCTGTGGCTATGACTGAATAGATAAAAATGCAACAGTCGAGCACAGTCCCACCCAGCTGGACGACAGTGGAGAGGTGTTAGTGCAGAATTTTGTGGTCAATCATGAGAATGGCTGCAGGCAGGTCGAGAAGGATGTGGAGGAATTGCTTACCTTTGTTACGGTCATGTGGGATGTCATTTGTGACTTTGGTAAGTGCTGTTTTGGTACTATGGCGGTAAATTCGATCCTGTACACAATACTCTACTGTGCTCTTACTAAGGTTTTATATTAGCCCATCATTACCACAGGACATTTGTATTCTACAGTTTTTATTAAATTTGGAATCCATTAGCTTCTTTATTGATGGCCTTATCAACCTGATGGTACTGCTTTTAACATCATATGAAGCTGTACTCTTCCACAGCATCGAACCTATTTCCATTCAGAATATAATTACTGCTGTTATTTCTTTTTACCAAAATGCAACATTCAATCATAGAATTATAGAATGGTTACAGCAAAGAAGGAGGCCCTTCAGCCCCTTATTTCTGCATTTCTGTGCTGGCTCTCTGCAAGAGCAACTCAGTTAATCCCACTCCCCCTCCCTTTCCCCATAGCCCTGCAAATCTTTTCTGTTCGGTCCTTATCCAATTCCATTTTGAAAGCCCTGACTGTAACTGCCTCCAGTAGCCTCTCAGGTAGTGCATTCCAAATCCCAACCACATCTAACATTACTGACATTGAATATTGGACTGAATTTTAATCGCATGCCGCGGTCCTCGGCGGCTCGCTTTCAGCTCGGCAGCCTTCTGACACAAGTGCAGCCGAGGAGCCCCCACGATATTACGTGCGGGGATTCATTTAAATAGTGGGGCGGAGCGGCTGCCCCCGATGACGTTGAGGGGGCAGTCACCTTGTCCCCGGCAATGTCGTCTGGTGCCACTGCGCAGGCACCATCTTTAAAGGGCTTTAAACCCTGAGCAGAAATTTTAATTTTTAAAGGGACTTGGACTTTTATTTTAATTTAAAACAGTACATTTCACATAAAAGTGCCATTTCCACCCCTCCCCCAATGATCACACAATAAATTTATTTCCCTCTCCCCCCCCCCACCAAAAACCATTCTTGACAGTCTCGACCTTTAAACTGCAAACTTTGCACTCTTTACCCTTCAACCCCTTCCCACGATCCCCACAGCCAATGAAAGATGGTTTCCCCGCTCCTCCACGCCTCCTGCCCTGAAAGTTGATTTCTTCCCCCCTCTCCACCAGGTTCCCACCTCAGAACTCCGTATGGTGTTCCAAAGGCGTGCAGGCTGCGTTCGGAATCAGTAAAATCGGCGTGGGACATCTGCTGCCTGCAGGTAAGTTTATTTGCATCCCATTTAGGTTCATTTGATTATGCAGATGAAAGTCCCGCCGCCAGGCAGCGGGGAGGCCGCACCGAGGTCCTCCCGCCGCAGGTAATATGTCGCGGGTCGAGGTGGGCTTCTCCCTGAAAAGTTTTACCGGCCACCGCACTGCGACCTATGGCTTCAAAAGGCCAGTAAAATTCAGCCCATTGTCTGTCAACTTAGCCCATTCCTCTATCTTAATAATGTCTCTTTGCAGTGTCTTTAGTCATCTAAAGTTTGACTCTTTCTCCTAGTTTGTTATCTGCAAATTCAACACCAGTGCCTCTAGACCTATATCCAAATCTTTGATACAGAAATGATCCTAAATTAAACCTTGTGGAACACCTCCAGCCATTTCCAACCAATCTGGAAAATTTGTCCCAAACTCCTACTCTCTGTTTAATCCCTACCAATCAATTTTTAATCCAGTTTGCTGTCTTCCCCCAATCCCTTACCCCTTAATCTTCTCCAGTAATCTACCTTGTTAAAGGTTCGTCTAAAGTTTGCATACACTGCAACAATTGCATTTCTCCTATTGACCATGTCTGTTTCCTTCTAGATGAATTCAATGAGATTTGTCATGCATGATCACCCATTTTGAAATTGCTGCTAGCTGCTTCTATTTTCTTCTTATCTCAGTGTGTGGCAATTTCATCCTTAATTAGTGACTCAAATCTTTGCCTACCATAACTGTTAAAGTAATTGGCCTGTAATTATCTGGATTAACTCTGTCTCCTGACTCGTTGGCCACTCTCTAGTCGTCCGGCCCATATCCACTCTGAAATATAAATTCTACAGCCTCTGCAATGTCCTCCCTCAGAATGCTAGGACATATCCTGTGTTGATTATGTGTTGATTCCTTGAGTGGAACTAACTTATCTAAAATTTTACAAATATGCATCGTACTATTGCTCAGCTCACTCTGAATCACTTCCTCTCTGATATCCTTTTCAATAAAAAATGGATGCAAAATGTTGAATAAATTGCCCCACCATTTTTGAGCACCTATCAATTCATAATCTTCTCCTCTAGACAGGAGAGTTGGGGGTTGGCAAGTGGTACCGCCTCTATTTTAACAATTCTATTTTTACTAATGTATCTGTAAAATATTTTACTGTTCCCTTTGACATTGAGAAAAATAATCATGCTACCTCTTAGGTTTCCTCATCCTGCTTATAACTTTCTAATTGAATCTTAAAATCATTTCATATTGTGATCTTTACTTCCCAGGAGCTTTCCTACATTTAGCTCACCTACCTGATCTATTTTTACTACTCATAACTAAATCTACCATCACCTCAATGCTTATAGGCCTACTAACATCCTGCTGTGGAAAGGGTGCATGTATACATTTTAGGAACTCCAATCCCTTTCCTCAATTTACTTCCTCTCTGTCTGAATTGATAAATGGATCATTAAAATCTGTGTCTCTCCTCCTCCTCTCTGTGTCTGTCTCTCTCTCCCTCCTCTATGTGTGTGGGTCTCTCTCTCCCTCTCTCTGTGTCTCTCTCTTTCTCCACCCCCCCCCCCCCCCCCCCCCACCAAACTCTCTGTGTCTGTCTCTCTCTCCCCCTCTCTGTGTTTGACTCTTTGTCTCTCTCTCCTTCCCTCCTGCCAGGCCTAGGCCACAGGCCCAGGCACCTTCACTTCAATCAGCATGCTGTCGGTTCCTCAGGCTGACCCCAACTACTATCCCTGTTGTGTCCTGATCCGCTCATTAACCTCTGGGGTTGCGCAACTGGGCCACAGCCAATTGTCATGCAGGCATGTGGTGCTCTCTGGGAGTTGTTGTCCCAGATTACAGATTCATCTATAGGGACTGGGGAGCAGGGGGACTACATTTCCCAGCAGGCATTCTCTCACAGAAAACAGCAGGGGCAGCTGATTGTAATAGAAATATTTGGTGGGCCAGAAGAAATTTCAATCCCTGAAGCCGAAAGCAAACTGCCGAAGGCAAAAACTGCGCAGCAAGGAGGAGAAACGGCCAAGTACAGTTTTCATTCGCAGGCCGGTTGGAAAACTTTGGAGGGTCAACTCTGGCCTGCAGGCCGTATGTTGGACAACACTGCTATAGACAGAGCTAAGCTTTCCCACAACCAAAGGATCATATCAAAGCTCTGCAGTCCTGCCACATCCAGTCGTGAATGGTGCTGGAAAATTACAACAACTAACGGGAGGAGGAGGCTTCACCAACATCCCCCATCCTCAATGATGGAGGAGCCCAGCAAGTCAATGCAAAAGACAAGGCTGAAACATTTACAGCTAGCTACAGCCAGACGTGCTAAGTCAATGATCCTTCTTGGCCTCCTCTACAGATCCCCACCATCCCAGATGCCAGTCTTCAGACAATTCGATTCACTCCACGTGATATCAAGAAATGGCTGAAGACAAAGGCAATGGGCCCTGACAAGTCCCAACTGTAGTACTGAAGACTTGTGCTCCAGAACTAGCCGTGCCCCTAGCCAAGCTGTTCCAGCATAACCGGAACACAGGGATCTACCCAACAATGTGGAAAATTGCCCAGCTATGTCAAGTCCATAAAAAGCAAGAAAGTTCCAATCTGGCCAATTACCACCCTATCTGTCTACTCTCGATCATCACCAAAGTGATGGAAGGTGTCATCAATAGTACTATCAAGCAGCACTTACACAGCAACAACTTGCTCACAATGCTCAGTTTGGGTTCTGCCAGGACCACACAGCTCCAGACCTCATTACTGCCTTGGTCCAATCATGGACAAAAGAGCTGAATTCCAGAGGTGAGGTGAGCATGACTGCCCTTGACATCAAGGCAGCATTTGACTGAGTGTGGCATCACAGAGCCCTACAAAACTGGCGTCAATGGGAATCGGGGGGAAAAGTTTCTACTGGTTGGAGCCATACCTAGAATAAGGAATATGGTTCTGGTTGTTGGAGGCCAATCTTCTCAACACCAGGACATTGCTGCAGGAATTCCTCAGGGTAGTGTTCTAGGCCCAACCATCTTCAGCTGCTTCATCAATGACCCTTCTTCCATCATAAGGGTCAGAAGTGGGGATGTTTGCTGATGATAGCACAGTATTCAGTACCTTTCCCAACTCCTCAGATACTGAAGCCATCTTTGCCTGCATGCAGCAAGGCCTGGTCAACATTCAGGCTTGGGCTGATAAGTGGCAAGTGACATTCACACCACAGAAGTGCCAGACAATGACCATGATCAGAAAGAGGGAATACAACCTTCTCCCCCTGCCATTCAATGGCATTACCATCACTGAATCCCCCACTACCAACATCCTACAGGTTACCATTGACCAGAAACTGAACTGGACCAACCATAAAAGTACTGTGGCTACAGGAGCAGGTCAGAGACTGGGAATTCTGCAGTGAGTAATTCACCTCCTGACTCCTCAAAGCCTGTCCACCATCTCCAAGTTTCAATTCAGGAGTGTGATGGAATACTCTCCACTTGCCTGAATAGGTACAGCTCCAAAACCACTCAAGAAGCTCGATACCATCCAAGACAAAGCAGCCTGCTTGATTGGCACCCTATCCACCACCTTAAACATTCACAGCCTCCACCACTAGTGCACAATGGCAGCAGTGTGTACCATCTACAACATGTAATGCAGCAGCTCACCAAGGCTCCGTCGACAGCACCTTCCTAATTCACGACCTCTACCACCTAGAAGAACAAGGCCAGCAGGCGTATGGGAATACCACCACCTGCAAGTTCTCCAAGTCACACACCATTCTGACTTGGAGCTATTTCACCATTCCTTCACTGTCACTGGGTCAAAAACCTGGAACTCCTTTCCTAACAGCACTGTGGGTGCACCTACACTACATGAACTGCAACAATTCAAGCAGGTGGCTCTCCAGCACCTTCTCAAGGCCAGTTAGTGGTGGGCAATAAATGCTGGCCTTGCCATCGACGCCCACATCCTTAGAACAAATAAAAAATCCATGTTGACTATTCTTGACATTTTTGGTCTCTAGGTGTTTTTCTATTTTGTTCTTATTTTTTAAGTGGAACATATTTTTCCTGAACTCTTGTTGAATGTCAATTTTAAATGTTTCCCATTGCTGTTCTATATCATTGTTTGCCAATATTGTTGTCCATTTCATTTTTCCAAGTTCTATTCTCAGCCCCAGAAAATCAGCTTTTCTCCAATCTATTATGTTGCTCTTCGTCATGCTTTTAAATTATTATCTTTAAGTGTATTAGATTAGAGATACAGCACTGAAACAGGCCCTTCGGCCCACCGAGTCGTTGCCGAACATCAACCACCCATTTATACTAATCCTACGCTAATCCCATATTCCTACCAAACATCCCCACCTGTCCCTATATTTCCCTACCACCTACCTACACTAGTGACAATTTATAATGGCCAATTTACCTATCAACCTGCAAGTCTTTTGGCTTGTGGGAGGAAACCGGAGCACCCGGAGAAAACCCACGCAGACACAGGGAGAACTTGCAAACTCCACACAGGCAGTACCTGGAATCGAACCCGGGTCCCTGGAGCTGTGAGGCTGCGGTGCTAACCACTGCGCCACTGGGTATTGTGTTATGGTCACCGTTGCCTAGATGTTCCTCGACTTTTACTTCTCTTGTCTGCTGGGGTTCATTCCATATTATTAATTCCAGATGGGCTTCTTGCATACTGGCTTAGAAAGGACTCCTATACACATAGTTGGAACTCCATTCCCTTAATCCCTTTACCTACTTCTTCTGGCTAACTAATTCCAGGGTAGTTGAAATCCTTCATGATTATTAGTCTATGTTACTAATTTCCCTAACTTATTTGCATACTTCTTCCTCCACCTCCCTTCCATGATTAGGTGGTCTGTAGACTGCCCTTATTAATGTGATTGATCCTTGATTATCTCTATCCACATGGTTTCTAATTTTGTCTGACTAATGGTTGTATCACTTTTTCCGACGGACATTATATTATCTCCAATAAGTACAGGTACTCTACCTCCCCTTTTCACACACTATCTTTTCTAAATATGTCATACCTTGCAATGTTTAAACTCCAATCCTGATTTTCTGTAACCACGTCTCAGTGATCCCTACTATATCTAGTACCCTGTTTTATTACAAACACTGTGCATTGCTATACATAAGGTTGAACTCAATTTAGTAGCAGTTCTTATTTTATTTTTAACCAACTTTTTACACTCCTGTTCTATAACTCTATTTATTCCCTGGCCATTTATGTCCTCACTTAGTTCAATCTGTTCTCTGTTCTCCTTTCCTGTTTCATTTATATTTAGGCTTGTTTCATTTCTTATACATCTTGTAAATTCCTTCTCCCGTCTTTCTATTTTAAAGCCAGTGTGACTTCCCTATTTACCCTTTCCATTAGTTCCATTCCGATTCAGGCAGAGCCTGTCTCATCGGTTCAACTGCTTCCTGTCGCAGTACTGATGCCAGTGTCCCATGAAATGGAACCCCTTTTTCACACACTAGCCCTTAAGCCATCTGTTAATTCTCTTGATTGTCTCGCTTTGCAACTGGCTCAGGCAATAATCCAGAGATTATCACCCTTGAAGTCCTGCTTTTTCATTTAGCTTCGAACTACTTCCGACCTCTGTCATTTGTTCTGACATGGATCACAACATCTGGATTTTACCCCTCCCTTTCCGAACTCCTCTCCAGCTGCCTCGAAATTATCCCTTACTCTAGCTCCAGGTAGGCAACTTTTTTGGACTCTCATATGTAGCTACAGAGGATGCTATTTCTCACCCTAATTATAGAATACCCCATCACTACAACAACCACAGAACTTGCATTTATATAACATGTATTAAACATATAAAAATGTTCCAAGGCAGTTTACAGGAGCATTATAAAACAAAATATGACACTGTTACACACAAGGAAATATTCGAGCAGATGACCAAAAGCTTGTTCCAAGTGGATAGGTTTTAAGGTGTGTCTTAAAGGAGGAAAGTGAGGTAGAGAGGTGGAAAGGTTTCGGGATGGAATTCCAGAGTTTGAGGCCTAGGCAACTGAAGGCACAACCACCAATGGTGGAGCATTTAAAATCGGGGATGGTCAAGAGGCCAGAATTAGAGGAGCGCCAGTATCAAGAGGGTTGTGGGGCTGGAGGAGTTTACAGAGATAGGGAGGAACAAGGCCATGTGGAGAGATTTGAAAACAAGGATCAGAATTTTAAAATTAAGGCATTGCATAACCAGGAGATTGCATAGGTCAGTGAGCACAGGGGTAATGGGTGAACGGGATTTAGTGCGAGTGAGGGCACAGAGAGCAGAGTTTTGGATGACCTCAAGTTTAAGGAAGGTAGAATATGGGAGTCGGGTCAGGACTGCATTGGAATAATCAAGTCTAGAGGTAACAGGTGTGAATGAGGGTTTTAGAAGCATATGAGCTGAGGCAAGGGAAGAGTTGGGTAATGTTACGGATGTGGAAATAAGCAGTCTTAGTGATGGCTCAAATATGAATATGTGGTGGGAAGCTCATCTCCAGCTCAAGTATAATAGAATCATAGAATGGTTCCAGCACAGAAGGAGGCCATTCAGTCCATTGTATCTGTGACAGCTGTCTGCAACAGCAACTGAGCTAGGCCCACTCCCCTGCCTTTTCTGCATAGCCCTGCAAATCTTTTCTCTCCAAGGAATTATCCAATTCCCTTTTGAAAGCCACAATTGAATCTGCCTCCACCACATAAGAACGTAGGAAATAGGAACAGGAGTAGCCTAGAAGGTGGTAGGTGCTCAACCATTGAGTATACTCAAGGCAGAGATTGATAGATTTTTGGATATGAAGGAATTACGGGATATCGGGATAGTGCGGGCAGTTGGATTTGCGGTAGAAGGTCAGCCATGATCGTACTGAATGGCAGAGCAGGCTCGAAGAGATGAATAGCCTACTCCTGCTCCTATTTCTGATGTAAGTTAGCTTATCTTTATCTTTTGCAGACACTTTGAGTGGAATTTTATGCTGACTGAATATTTTCAGGAGTCAGGACTAATTCCAGGTCCCTATCCCTCACGGGTCTACGGTGCGCACTCCAGCATGATCTTCCGGGAAGCAACCTGCTAATTGGCCACCTCTGCATCTGCCGTCCAATTAAGGACAGCAGGCAGGTTCCTGAGGCTGCAGACCCAATCAGAGAGCCCGCAAGATGCCTTGCTGGTGGCCTCGCCAAGAGAGGTGAGTGCTGCTCAGGCAGGCAGGCAAACGCATGGGCACCTCAAGATGGAGGTGCCCTCTGAAGAATTATGTTGTTTTAAATAATCAGTGTGGCCGCAGGAAGGCCTCTGACTGCGGCTGTTGTCCTCTGTCCTGCCACCAGGAGGCCATCTCTATGGAGCTGCCAGGCTTGGCAATCAGCTGGAGTCTGCTCTGCTGCCGGCAGATCCCAACAGAGTCCTCGTCATCCCTCTCAATTAGGCTCGTAATTGATCATTAATGGCTACCTGCCACTGCTGGGTGGGTATTCGCTGCCATTGTTGACTCGCATCTGGCAAAATCGCCCAGAGGCATGAAAGCGTTAGCCCACTGACCCAATGCACTAAGCTCCAAATTTGCTTTAGATCCTGCCTTCAAACCTCTGCGGGATGGGAAATATTCTGCCCTTTATGTCCTCCTCACAGCTTACTTTCCCAACTGGTTTTGTATTATCAGAAAACTTAGATACATTACAGTCAGTCCCTTCATCTAAGCTATTAATATAAATTGTAAATAGCTTAGGCTCAAGCACTGATCCTTGCAGCACCCCATTAGTAAAACCTGCCAACCTGAAAATGACTCATTCATCGCTACTCACTGTTTTCTGTCCTTTAACTAATCCTCTATCCATGCTAACATATTACCCTCAACCCAATGCGACAAATGTTTCTGCGGCACCTTATTGAATGCCTTTTGAAAATCTAAATATACTACATTCACTGGTTCCCCTTTATCTAACCTGCTAGTTACATCTTCAAAATGTCTAATAGATTTCTCTTTTATGAAACTATGTCGACTCTGCCTAATCATATTTTGATTTTCTAAGGGTCCTGTTACCAATTCCTTAACAATGGATTCCAGCATTTTTCTGATGACTGATGTCTGGCTAACTGGCCTGCCCCTGTCTTCTCTCTCTATCCTTTCTTGAATAGTAATGTTACATTTGCTACCTTCCAATCCGGAAATGGTACCATCCCAGAATCTAGGGAATCTTGGAAGATCACCACCATAGCTTCAGCCGCCTCTTTTAGACCTTAGGATGTAGGCCATCAGGTCCTGTGGATTTGTCAGCTTTCAATCCTATTAATTATTCCAGTACTTTTCCGTTACTAACATTAATTACTTTAAATTCATCACTCTCATTGTACCCTTGATTCCCCCAATATTTCTGGTATATTTCTTGTGCCTCCTACTGTGAAGGCAGCCACAAAACATTTGTTCAACATCTCCGTCATTTCCTTATTTCCCATTATATGTCCCCCATCTCAGCCTTTAAGGGACCCATGTTTACTTTACCCCAGTTAAACGGAAGCTACTGGAAAATCTCACACTTGTTGATACTTGGTTTAGGTCCTTTCCTTGTCTTCGTCTATATTTATTGATAGGTAATTACCGTATAGTATATTTTAAGTGTTTCTTGTGTTTGTTTAACACACAAACTTGCACAAAGTACTAAAACATGTATATACTTGCTGCCTCAAGCTTACACAAGCCACTCCAACCACTACATGTAGGGCCCTGATCTGTTAACCTTGGAAGAGCATATCTCATTGAACCAATATGAATTTTTAGTCTTCTACCTGCATGCCTTCGCTGAATGAAATCACCAATTCATGCCAAATTACGGAAACTTTTAGGCTGTGAATTTCCAACCATTTGAACATTTTCTGCTCAGGACCTTGAGAGCTGAAAAAATGTATCTCACTGGAATGGTCCCAGGCATGACAGAATGGTGCAAAGCATGTGATAATGCAATTGGACTTATTTTTCAAAATAAAATCTCTACAGGGAAAATATTGACTCAGTGTTGAAAAATGTTCTTTGCTCCAGAGTGTTGTCTGGCCAGATATTTTTGCAAGCCAGTACCACCAACTCACTCCCCCGTCCCCAACTATCCCTCTTATAAACAAACAACTCTATCAGTAAATAGTTTCTATGGAAATGGAAATCTTCATTCCTTTTTTTTTAGAATAAATTCATGGCAGGCAAGAAAAGGACAATGTAAGTGATTAGGTTACCATTGTATAGGAAAGAGAGCATTATTTGAAAAGATTTCTCCGTCATTCCCCAATTAGTACAATTTAATCAGATCAACAGCAGGAAAATCATTACTTTCCATCTCTTGCGAGGGAATACTTACTGTCAAGGAAAAAAAAAGTTTCACTGTCCAGGACCTTGATGAGCGTAGAATTAACAGAAATGTCCTGTTTTACCGACAGTAATTAAAGTAAATAAATAAAATTTGAAACTTTGCAAAGTCAGATGCTGCCTTATCTAATTACCATTTTACCATAAAATTTCTTCTTGAGAGTCCATCAGTATTGAAATAATGAGGTTGCTTTGCAAGTATAGGCAATTTTAGCAAATCTTACTGCCATAATTTGGCTATTCATGTGAAAAATTGCCACTTGAGAGGAATTTTGAATGCACAATAAAACAGTCCGACTAACAAATCTTCACCGGAAAATTGGATTCTCATGAGAATCATCATCCTCCTTGCAAACTACATTACAACATATAATTAGCTTATGGTCAGCGCTATTCTTTTTTAAATTAGGCTGTCAATCTGCAACTTCTCTAGATTTAAATGAGAAGAGCCAGAGACCATGATAATTATAATGCTAAAAGATTCTTAAATAGTAATGATAACCATTTTTAAAAATGCCTTCATGCTGTATCTAATCTATTCATTTATTAAGTAATTTTCAGTTAGAACCCGAGTGTTCAGGTGTCTAATGGTAGGCCTAGTTGTGTTGCATAAATTATTTAACATTTGATAGATCTTGTTTAGTTCCTTTAACTATCACTACTACTGTACTTAGTTGGAGTTTTGCATTTTTAAAAAATTATAGTAGTGAAGTCTGTTACTTTAAACTCAGACAAAATTGCATCATTTTACATACACAATGTCACAGAGAAATCAAGTATTAATTGAGTGGTGAATTCACTTTCAGCTGGTATTCATTATTTAATCTATCATCGTGATACTTGTTAGCAATGCATAGCCAGATGTTATAAAATGAGATAGAAAGTTCAGTTTCATTCTTGGGGGCTTCTTTTAACCTAAGCCACCCAGCGGGAAACTAACATGATCAGATCAGGCACCTGATTTACGCTCTGCCTGACTTCACTTTCCATTAAGGATGTCAACTCCAAACAAATTTCTTGATATGGTAATAGAACAGGACATGAGAACTGGTTCATATTGTGAAGGACAAATTAAGGATTGAGCGAGAGAGATGATTAGATGCTGGACCAGTTTGCATTGAAGTGTGTTCAAGGCCAGGATACTGGATCTATTAAAAATGATTTGATGTTGCAATGGGAAGATGGTAGCGTTGGCATTCTGGAAAGATGAGATCAAATGGTCTGAAAGGTAATTTTTATCTGTGATTATGTGACCTTATATTATGAATAGTTGTACATTGCTTAGGCTAATGTAATTCAGGACTACATTTTTTATTAATCAAGGCATAAATTCACTCTACATATCTTGAACACTTAACTGTCCTGCATACCTTACCTTCATGAACATCCTATACTTGAATATAACTGCAGCTTGAGTCATAATTTTGTTTCCCGTTGCATTTTGATTGTAACTCTTTCTACAACATATGTGGGGCAGTTTGGTTTCACTTTATATCATAGTTATTAATTGTCTGCAGTCCAGACTCCACTTACCCAACTTGCATTAGGGGTCAAAGACCTGTGCATGTTTAGATCAGTGAAATTGCTGTACAGTATGTTGTGTATTATCCATTCTGCACATGCACAGAAGAGATAAGGTAGAATGTACTAGACAGCAAATATATCAGTCCCCAAAGCTCTCACTTTGAAATGACGTGTGAAGTGATGCATTTTGGGAAGTTAAACCAGGACAGGACATATACAGTGAATGGCAGGGCCCTGGGGACTGTTGTTGAGCAGAGAGACCTTGGGGTGCAAGTACATAGTTCCCTGAAAGTGGCAACACAGGTAGACAGGGTGGTAAAGAAAGCGTATGGCATGCTTGCCTTCACTGGCCGAGGCATTGAGTACAAGAGTTGGGACGTCATGTTACAGTTGTACATGACGTTGGTTCGGCTGCATTTGGAGTACTGTGTGCAGTTCTGGTCGCCGCACTACAGGAAAGATGTGATTAAGCTAGAGAGGGTGCAGAGAAGATTCACAAGGATGTTGCCTGGTTTGGAGGGCTTGAGTTATAAAGAAAGATTGGATAGGCTGGGTCTGTTTTCCCTGGAGCGAAGGAGGCTGAGAGGGGACATGATAGAGGCATATAAAATTATGAGAGGCATAGATAGGGTAGATAGCCAGAGTCTGTTTCTCATGGTAGGGGTGACTAAAACTAGAGGGCATAGATTTAAGGTGAGAGGGAGGAGGTTTAAAGGGGATCAAAGGGGTAAATTTTTCACACAAAGAATAGTGGGTATTTGGAATGAGCTGCCTGAGGAGGTGGTGGAGGCAGGAACAGTAGCGACATTTAAGAGGCATCTGGACAGGTACTTGAATGAGCAAGGCATAGAGGAATATGGAATTAATGCAGGCAGATGGGATTAGTATAGATAGGCATTATGGTCGGCATGGACGCAGTGGGCCGAAGGGCCTGTTTCTATGCTGTACTACTCTATAACTCTATGACATTCCATTCCCTCAGACTCTGATTACTATATGGTGCACCTTCTCTTCCTCTTGTATAAATGGTAATAATGACAGGCAGTAATGTGAATAATAAGCATGAGATATTGACAAGCAATTAGTTTGGCAATGATTTTTTTGTAAACCATTGTACCTCATGATACATAGGCATCCACCTGGGAACATCACTCCTGGGCTTGTGAGCAAAGAGTGAGGCCCTTACTGTGGCTGACTTTCCAGGGGTTCTTCTCGTTCCACAAAACATATTGAAAGGAAACTCCAGAAGGGGCAATTCATGAGCACAGAACCTTGAGGGTCATTGTGGAATGTGGAGAGACAGGGTGTTGCAATTTGTTTAATTACTGTGTGTTCAATCGGCTCAAAGCCACCCAGCAACATCACACAGAACCTCTGCATGAAACACTTTCAATCTGCTTCTTGCAACAGAAACTTTAAACCAAACTGATGAAAAGAATAGTACAACTATTCATAATATAAGGTCACATAATCACAGATAAAAATTACCTTTCAGACCATTTGATCTCATCTTTCCAGAATGCCATCTTCCCATTGCAACATCTAATCATTTTTAATAGATCCAGTATCCTGGCCTTGAACACACTTCAATGCAAACTGGTCCAGCATCTGATCATCTCTCTCGCTCAATCCTTAATTTGTCCTTCACAATATGAACCCATTTTCATGTCCTGTTCTATTACCATATCAAGAAATTTGTTTGGAGTTGACATCCTTAATGGAAAGTGAAGTCAGGCAAAGCGTAAATCAGGTGCCTGAGCTGATCATGTTAGTTTCCCGCTGGGTGGCTTAGGTTAAAAGAAGCCCCCAAGAATGAATCTGAACTTTCTATCTCATTTTATAACATCTAGCTATGCATTGCCAGCAAGTATCACTATGATAGATTAAATAATGAATACCAGCTGAAAGTGAATTCACCACTCAATTAATACTTGATTTCTCTGTGACATTGTGTATGTAAAATGATGCAATTTTGTCTGAGTTTAAAGTAACAGACTTCACTATTATAATTTTTTAAAAATGCAAAACTCCAACTAAGTACAGTAGTAGTGATAGTTAAAGGAACTAAACAAGATCTATCAAATGTTAAATAATTTATGCAACACAACTAGGCCTACCATTAGACACCTGAAGACCCAGGTTCTAACTGAAAATTACTTAATAAATGAATAGATTAGATACAGCATGAAGGCATTTTTAAAAATGGTTATCATTACTATTTAAGAATCTTTTTGCATGGTAATTATCATGGTCTCTGGCTCTTCTCATTTAAATCTAGAGAAGTTGCTGTTCTAATGAAGACCTGAAATGTTAACTCTGCTTCTCTCTCCAGACTTGCTGAATATTTCCAGCGTTTCTTGTTTTTATTTCAGATTTCCAGCATCTGCAGTATTTTGCTTTTATCATTAATTTTTTTGTTGTTTTTGTTTCATTTTCTTAGTTTTCAAGTCTTGAAGAGGTTTTTCTACCTTAGCATATTTTAATCTTTTACTTTGTCCACACATGCTATTATTGCGAGCTGAAAGGGCAAGGTGTAGATCCTGCTCCTGCTCCCCATCCAAGACCCATTGCCCATCCTGCACACTGCATATCGTGAAGACTTTATCCATCCTGCATACCTTACCTTCATTAACGTTCCACACTGCTGCAGCTCGAGTCATAAGTTTGTTTCCCTCTGCATTCCCATTTATAACTCTTACTAAAAAACAAACTGAATTGTGAAATGCGATCTCAAAACACTATAAAAAAAATCCTGAAATCCAATATAATTAAAATGAATGTAACTTATTCAGTAAAAGTGAGGCAGTGGCCATGGGCATAGGGCTTATTCGGATCTGTGTTTGTTTTGTATTGTTTTTGAGTTTTCAGCTTTTTTGGAGCTGTGTATCAGATCTTCCAAATTTTGTCATTTTGTATTCCATGTTATGTACAGTTAACATTCAGCATTTTAGCCTCTGCTACCAAAATTCTTTTCATGGGTAGAGCAAAGTGGATTAAACTGGTTATTTAGCAATACATTTTTAGATTTCAAAGGTAATGTATCTAAATTTCTTCCTCAAACTGATGAACACTGACTTCTTCTCCATACATCAAACCTGGGTGACTGTGGAGTACTAACATGTGATGAAGCCTTCCGTAACCTGTAATCACAGAATACTGATGATTTAATTGTCAAATACAACCAAGTTGTTATTTGATCTTATCACTACGTATTTTTAATTTGGGCAGGCTGTCTGTTTTTTATTGATGGTGTCCTCCTTTTGGGGAAGAGGGCATTTGCAGCTGTTCTTTTTTTTTTTAGAATTAGAATATTACAGCGCAGTACAGGCCCTTCGGCCCTCGATGTTGCGCCGATCATCTGACCTACACTATTCCATTTACATCCATATGTCTATCCAATGACCACTTAAATGCCCTTAAAGTTGGCGAGTCTACTACTGTTGCAGGCAGGGCGTTCCACGCCCCTACTACTCTCTGCGTAAAGAAACTACCTCTGACATCTGTCCTATATCTTTCACCCCTCAACTTAAAGCTATGTCCCCTCGTGTTTGCCATCCTCATCCGAGGAAAAAGACTCTCACTATCCACCCTATCTAACCCTCTGATTATCTTGTATGTCTCTATTAAGTCACCTCTCCTCCTCCTTCTCTCTAACGAAAACAACCCCAAGTCCCTCAGCCTTTCCTCGTAAGACCTTCCTTCCATACCAGGCAACATCCTAGTAAATCTCCTCTGCACCCTTTCCAAAGCTTCGACATCCTTCCTATAATGCAGTGACCAGAACTGCATGCAATACTCCAGGTGCGGCCTCACCAGAGTTTTGTACAGCTGCATCATGACCCCGTGGCTCCGAAACTCGATCCCCCTACTAATAAAGGCTAACACACCATATGCCTTCTTAACAGCCCTATTAACCTGGGTAGCAACTTTCAGGGATTTATGTACCTGGATACCAAGATCTCTCTGCTCATCTACACTACCAAGAATCTTCCCATTAGCCCAGTACTCTGCATTGCTGTTACTCCTTCCAAAGTGAATCACCTCACACTTCTCCGCATTAAACTCCATTTGCCATCTCTCAGCCCAGCTCTGCAGCCTATCTATGTCCCTCTGTACCCTACAACACCCTTCGACACTATCCACAACTCCACCGACCTTCGTGTCATCCGCAAATTTACTAACCCACCCTTCTACACCCTCATCCAGGTCGTTTATAAAAATGACAAACAGCAGTGGCCCCAAAACAGAACCTTGCGGTACACCACTAGTAACTAAACTCCAGGATGAACATTTGCCATCAACCACCACCCTCTGTCTTCTTTCAGCTAGCCAATTTCTGATCCAAAGCTCTAAATCACCTTCAACCCCATACTTCCGTATTTTCTGCAATAGCCTACCGTGGGGAACCTTATCAAACGCCTTACTGAAATCCATATACACCACATCCACGGCTTTACCCTCATCCACCTGTTTGGTCACCTTCTCGAAAAACTCAATAAGGTTTGTGAGGCACGACCTACCATTCACAAAACCGTGCTGACTATCTGGTGCTATTAAACCAGCCATTCGATCAGCCTGGAAAAAGGGTAAATATATTGAAATTCTTCATGATGGACAACACAGGATAAAAAATACTTTGTGCAATGAAGTTGTTACTTAATATCTTTCCTGGTTTATGAATTTCAGGTTGGAGAGGTATACTTTCAGGGACCATTTCTACAGCTTGTAACTTGATTACTGTGCTCTAAGGTGTTAGATCTGTTATTTACTATGGTTACCTCTTTTAGGAAGGCTTGTAATTAATCTTGTGATGGCTCAATGCCACCATTTTCCACCCTGTGAAAATACGTCTCTTAATTAGGCCCCTTAATTGATGAATTTTTGCCACCCAAATGTAATAAAGGATATGGGACAAAGGAGTTAGGTCACAGATCAGTCATAATCTCATTGGATGGTAGAAAAGGCTTGAGGGGCTAAATGGTCTACTCCTGTTCTTATTTTTCAACAACAGGTAAGCCCTTGAGTGATCATGTAGTCTGAACACATGGTGTTGACTGTTCTGTGAGAATCTTCCCATTATCAGGGGCACTACAGCAGATTCACTGGATCCAATTTTCATCTTCAGGTGTAAACAGTTCTCCTTGTGTTTAAATTGCTTTAAGACGTGCCTGAATCTCTGATCTAAATTTATTTGCTTAACTACTCACCACTCCAGGTGCAAACACACATGGTAGAAGGATGACAGTATTTGTAGGAGACTAACATTATCATTTTCCCAAAATGTGCGACAATAAGGAAACAGCAAGAAACTTTCTTACTGTTCTCTTCTTTTTTTCCTTAGGCCTCCATATCTCAAGAGACAATGGGTAAGCGCCTGGAGGTGGTCAGTGGTGTGTGGAGCAGCGCCTGGAGTGGCTATAAAGGCCAATTCTAGAGTGACAGGCTCTTCCACAGGTGCTGCAGAAACATTTGTTTGTCGGGGCTGTTACACAGTTGGCTCTCCCCTTGCGCCTCTGTCTTTTTTGCTGCCAACTGCTAAGTCTCTTCGATTCGCTACACTTTAGCCCTGCCTTTATGGCTGCCTGCCAGCTCCAGCGAACGCTGGCAACTGACTCCCACGACTTGTGATCAATGTCACAGGACTTCATATCGTGTTTGCAGACGTCTTTAAAGTGGAGACATGGACGGCCAGTGGGTCTGATACAAGTAGCGAGCTCGCTGTACAATGTGTCTTTGGGGATCCTGCCATCTTCCATGCGGCTCACATGGCCAAGCCATCTCAAGCGCCGCTGACTCAGTAGTGTGTAGAAGCTGGGGATGTTGGCCGCCTCGAGGACTTCTGTGTTGGAGATACGGTCCTGCCATCTGATGCCAAGTATTCGCCGGAGGCAGCGAAGATGGAATGAATTGAGACGTCGCTCTTGGCTGACATACGTTGTCCAGGCCTCGCTGCTGTAGAGCAAGGTACTGAGGACACAGGCTTGATACACTCGGACTTTTGTGTTCCGTGTCAGTGCGCCATTTTCCCACACTCTCTTGGCCAGTCTGGACATAGCAGTGGAAGCCTTTCCCGTGCGCTTTTTGATTTTTGCATCTAGAGACAGGTTACTGGTGATAGTTGAGCCTAGGTAGGTGAACTCTTGAACCACTTCCAGAGCGTGGTCGCCAATATTGATGGATGGAGCATTTCTGATGTCCTGCCCCATTATGTTCGTTTTCTTGAGGCTGAAAGTTAGGCCAAATTCATTGCAGGCAGCCGCAAACCTGTCGATGAGACTCTGCAGGCACTCTTCAGTGTGAGATGTAAAGCAGCATCGTCAGCAAAGAGAAGTTCCCTGATGAGGACTTTCCGTACTTTGGACTTCGCTCTTAGACGGGCAAGGTTGAACAACCTGCCATCTGATCTTGTGTGGAGGAAAATTCCTTTTTCAGAAGACTTGAACGCATGTGAAAGCAGCAGGGAGAAGAAAATCCCAAAAAGTGTGGGTGCGAGAACACAGCCCTGTTTCACGCCACTCAGGATAGGAAAGGGGTCTGATGAGGAGCCGTCATGTTGAATTGTGCCTTTCATATTGTCATGGATTGAGGTGATGATACTTAGTAGCTTTGGTGGACATCCAATCTTTTCTAGTAGTCTGAAGAGACCACATCTGCTGATGAGGTCAAAGGCTTTGGTGAGATCAATGAAAGCAATGTAGAGGGGCATCTGTTGTTCGCGGCATTTCTCCTGTATCTGACGAAGGGAGAACAGCATGTCAACGGTCGATCTCTCTGCACGAAAGCCACACTGTGCCTCAGGGTAGACGCGCTCGGCCAGCTTCTGGAGCCTGTTTAGAGCGACTCGAGCAAAGACTTTCCCCACTATGCTGAGCAGGGAGATTCCACGGTAGTTGTTGCAGTCACCGCGGTAACCTTTGTTTTTATAGAGGGTGATGATATTGGCATCGCGCATTTCCTGAGGTACTGCTCCCTCGTCCCAGCACAGGCATAGCAGTTCATGTAGTGCTGAGAGTATAGCAGGCTTGGCACTCTTGATTATTTCAGGGGTGATGCTGTCCTTCCCAGGGGCTTTTCCGCTGGCTAGAGAATCAATGGCATCACTGAGTTCCGATTTTGTTGGCTGTATGTCCAGTTCATCCATGACTGGTAAAGGCTGGGTTGCATTGAGGGCAGTCTCAGTGACAACATTCTCCCTGGAGTACAGTTCTAGGTAGTGCTCAACCCAGCGGTCCATTTGTTTGTGTTGGTCAGTGATTGTATCCCCTGATTTAGATTTGAGGGGGGCGATCTTCTTGATGGTTGGCCCAAGAGCTCTCTTAATGCCATCATACATTCCTCTGATGTTTCCGGTGTCTGAGGCCAGCTGAATATGACTGCATAGGTGTTGCCAGTAGTCGTTTGGGCAGCGCCTGGCTGTTCTTTGTTGTTTGCTTCTGGCCGCTTTAAGTGCTACGGATGTTAAATCGCTGGGGGCTTTCTTGTAGTTCAACAGTGCAATGCGCTTAGCGGCTATGACAGGTTCCAGCTCTTCATTATGAGATTGAAACCAGTCTGCATTTCTCTTCGCACTTTTGCCATAGGTGGTCAAAGCTGACTCATAGATGGCGTTTCTGATGTGGGCCCACTTGGTTTCAGCATCCCCTGAAGGGCTGTTACAAGTGTATTTAGAAATTTTTGTAACAGCTGTGGATGAGAAATTCTGCTCGTGTTGATGCGCGGGTGGCCCTTCTGTTTGGAATGATGCAACTTCTTTGGTCTGAGTCTAAACTTGCTGCACACCAGGGAGTGGTCGGTGTCGCAGTCTGCACTGTGGAAGCTGCGTGTGATTTGAACACTGTTTAAGGAGGCTCGCCTTGTGACGATGAGGTCTAGCTGGTGCCAACGACGCAATCTTGGGTGCCTCCATGAAACCTGGTGACACGGTTTAGTGTGAAAGAACGAGTTGGTGATGCAGAGGTTATGATCGGTACACAACTCAAGCAGTCTCTGCCCGTTCTCATTCATCCTTCCAACGCCATAGCGCCCAAGGCAGGAGGGCCATGAGTCATGTTCGGCCCCAACCCTGGCATTAAAATCCCCCAGCAGGAACAGGTGTTCGGTGTTGGGGATGCTGCTAATGATGTTATGGAGTTCCTCGTGGAACTGATCTTTAGCTTCAGATGGGGAGCAGAGTGTTGGAGCATAGATGCTGAGTAGGTGTACTGGACCAGAGGTGGTGAACAGTCGGATGGACAGTCTGCGTTCCGAGCCATTTGAGGGAGGCTCTATCATGCTGAGCAAGGAGTTTCTGATGGTGAAGCCCACTCCATGCTGTCTTGGTTCTTCAGGATCCCTGCCCTGCCAGAAGAAGGTGTAGTCTTGCTCTGCTAGAGATCCACTCGCGGGGAGGCGTGTCTCCTGAAGTGCTGCAATGTCTACATTGAGTCTACTGAGCTTGTTGTTAATGATGGCGGTCTTCCGAGAATCGTTGATTTGTGTAAGGTCTTCCGACAGGCCAGGACACATAGTTCTGATGTTCCAGCTTGCAAAGCGAAGGGCTGGTACCTTCTTTCCTTTTTTCGTGTTGTTTGGTGCGGTGTTGCAGTCCACATTTCGGGCAATGACCCTGAGCTCCAAGCACCCATTGAAGCAGGTAGGCTGTGGCGGGACAGAACCTTCTTGACCGGGGGCTGCCCGGTTTGAGGCGGGCGGTAGCTGTCCAGTGAGGTGTGATGACCTCTCCCACCAACAAAGGCAACCCGTGGCGCCCAGTTTCTACGCCAATTTAGCTGGACTTATAACCCGTAACTGCTGCCTTCCCTGTTGTTTCGGTCGCTGTGAGGCAACTATAGAGTGACCTCTCCATGGCGCATGCCTGGGCGAATTTATGGAGATTGAGAGTTGCCCAATCGTCAAAACCCTCCTCTCGGCCTTTCTGGTGAGGTCCAAAGGAGTGCAAAGCACGATGGTATGGCTGCAGGAACTGCCGGAAACATGCCAAAGATGACACATGACCGCCTACGGGGTTCCGCTCCGGATTTTCTGTTAGGGTTTACCCCCTTAGCCTTGGTCTCTCCCGAGACGCCCACAAGGCAGTGGGGTTGTTACTTAAAACCCAATAGATGGAGCTGCATTGATAGTTTCATGAATAAAGGTAACTGCCCACTGTAATACTCTGCTATACAGATCAGAAAGTCTCAGATTTGATTGGCAGGGCAGGATTTTAAGCCCCTGCCAGGGCTGGGTACGGAGGTGGGCAGGAACTGAAAATAGCCTCACTGGCCGGCGTGCAGGTTTCTCAGCTGCAAGCTGCCTCCAGGCCATTTGTGCAGCGACGGGATGGGGGCGTTGGGGAGGTGGCTGGGCCACTTAAGGCCAATTAAAGGAGGCCGACTAGGATTTTCCAGTCAGTCTCCAGATTCCCGCAGGCAGTGGGGGAAAGCTTAGGTGCCTGGATGCAGCCTCCCAGCGGCAGACTGGTGGTGGGGGAGGATCAACAGTCCAGGCCTGAGGCCCTCCCTGCCCTGTAGAGGGGCTCCCACAATGGTGGCCTGGCTGCAGAATCCATTTTTGATCCATCTCCATCTTGAAGCACCCTCTCCCTTACGTATCTTCCATTGCAACCTGCTGCTCTTTTCAAGCTGGAAGGCCTTTGATTGGCCCTCCTGCTTTAAGAGCCTGCCTGCTGTCCTTAATTGGATGGTGCACTTGCCCTCTGGCCATTAATTGGCTGCCCCAGGGAAAATCCAGAGTGACTGTTTCCCACACAGTGCAGGCTTCTGACCCACATCTTAGTCTCTCGGCAAGATTCAGAAACCCGCAGGAAAGATCTTGTCCCCAGTCTTTGCTCTCTGTTAGCTGATTTCAACCAGGCTAGCAATTAAGGCACTGCAATTTGCCTCAATGTCCCTGTGTTAGAGAGGAGCATATCAGCCAGGTTCCTCCTTCTGATCTCTATTGAGTTATTGCTGCTGAAATGTGTGTGTGTTCAAAATCATAAGGGGTCTAGACAGTGTAGGTAAGGAGGTACTGTTCCCATTGGTCGAGGGGTCGAGAATCAGAGGACACAGATTTAAGTTGATTGACAAAAGAAGCAAAGGCAACTTGAGGAAAAACATTTTTACTCAGTGCGTGGTTATGATCTGGAACGCACTGCCTGAGAGTGTGGTGGAGGCAGATTCAATTGTGACTTTCAAAAGGAATTTGGATAATTACCTGAAGAGAAAAATATTGCGGGGTTACAGGGAATAGGCAGGGGAGTAGGACTAGCTGAGTTGCTCTTGCGGAGAGCCAGCATGGACACGAAGGGCCGAATGGCCTCCTTCTGTGCTGTAACCATTCTATAATTCTACATGTGGACATCAGCTGTGATGTTGCAATGGCTTGCAAATGCTAACCAAAAAATGTATACTATCTCTTCTTGCACATTCCACCAATAAACATGGGTGCCATGTTGTGCACTTACCATTTGATCATAACAACCAGTTGAATCCTTCATGTTCTTTCAGACTGGCTGCATCTGTAAAATGCATGGTTATGGATTTTAATCCTGTTTTCTTGTGTGCACACCATCCATCATTTTATTCACTGCTTTTGTTAATTGCTTGAGCACTGTGGCCGGAATTTTATGCCGCGCCAGTGGGTCAGATGGTGGCGTGGGAGCAGTGGAAAATTGAGCGGCGGGCTCCGGGTGGCCTACCCGCCCCACTTCCGCCTCCCAACTAGTTTATGGCATCGGGCGGGGGGGTGGGAAACAGCCCGCCTGCCCGAGGTCAATCAAGACCCTTAAGTGGCCACTTAACACCACTTAAGTGCCCTCTCCCGCCTCCACGGGTATGTTATCCATGGCAAGCTGGCGTACTGGGGACGTGAAAGGCCACCCAGCAATAGCTGCCGGCCTTTCAGCGCCCCGTTGGGGGGGAGGCATCGCAGTCGGGCGCAGGGTGCCCGATTGTGGGCCGCCCCTGCCTCCCAACCCAGCCCCGGGACCCAAGACACCCCCCCCCACCACCCCTGCAAACGACCACTCCAGCCTCACCAGGGAAGGACCGATCCCACTGGTGAGACATGCCCCTACTTACCTTCCCTCCTGGATCCATGGCATCGGCTGGGCTGCAGTCCCAGCAGTGGCCACCACTCCCAGTGGCGCTGCTGGGACTAAGAGCTGCCGGCCCACTGATTGGCTGGCAGCTCACTGAGGGGCTCTTCCTCCCACAAGTGGGTGGAAGTCTTGCCTCGGGACAATTAAAGTCCGGGGACCCGTAAAATATGGGATGGATCCCCGGGCTAGGCGGAAGCGGGTTCACCACTGACTTTCAAGTCAGAGTCCGGCTCCCATCCATCCACCGTACAATTCTGACCTATAATTCTTTAGCAATTTGTAAAGACGACTGGTTTCTGCAATTGATTCACCCCCCTCTTCTGTCTCAGCAAGGGAAGAAATTTGAACTAAAAATAAAAGTAATAAAAATTCAATGGCCTGAATTTTGTGGTTAGTGGCGAAGTGACCATGCTCACCATTGACCTTGAAAGAAGCTGACCATAAAGATTTAGCAATTTCTGTGGCATGGATTACACCTCTCCTGATGTTAATTTGAATCTTCCGCCATGTCAAGGGGCTCTTTAGGTGTCTATCCACAG
Organism: Heterodontus francisci; assembly: GCF_036365525.1. NCBI lineage: Eukaryota > Metazoa > Chordata > Chondrichthyes > Heterodontiformes > Heterodontidae > Heterodontus > Heterodontus francisci. The sequence continues at coordinate 36,535,187 of NC_090385.1, read as the reverse complement.
TGATGCCATCAAGCTGGGTAAGCAGCCAATCTCATTGAAGTATTCTCGTAGACCGCAAACCAGAGACTAAAATGTATTAATTATCTTTCACTTTTTATAAAGTTTATAGAAAGTGAAATAAATGATTGGGACATGCACATTAGAAGCTGAAGCTAAATGATGGGCTGAATTTTACAGACCCCCCCCGCCCCCCCACTGACGTCAGGGTTCGTGGCGGTGGTGGGGTGGGGGAGGGGCCAGAAAATGCCCTCGGGAGAGTCCCGCCACGCACTCCGACACCAGGAGGGCCCAGCCCGATATTTCCGGCAGCAGTGAGGCCTCGTGGCGGCCCCCTGCCGCTCGGTGACGGGACCACTATTTAAATATTTAAGTAAATTAAAATTACTGAATTAATTATACTTAGGCCACCACCTTCAGTCCCACTGCAATCTTTGTGTCACTAGCCGGCATTCCCATGCCTTCGGATCCCCGTCCAAGGAAAGTGGGTGTAACACTTGTGAAGAGGGGGGATGAGGTATGTTTCTCAGTGTGGGAGAGAGCGGAATGGGGTCAAAGTAACATCATTGGTGTAGGGGATGGTGGGAGGGTTTTAGGTTAAAGATTATGTACTTAGTGGGGGGGAGGGTCAGGTGGACAAGGTAAGTGTTTTGGGAAGGGAGATGGCAAGTAATTAATTTGATGGGTATTGTAGGGGCAGGAGGGGGCAAAATAAATGTATTTAATTTTTTTAACTGCATCTTTAATGGTAGGGCTCAAAGCCCTTTAAAATGGCATCAGCGCCTGCGCACAAGCTGCTGATGTCATTGCTGGGCACAGACAGCCCGCCCCCTCCACATGATTTGGGGGGAGGGGCAGCCTGCCCCGGCTATTTACATGAGCTGCCACGCTTAGGATCATGGCGGCTCCACGACAGGCGAGCCGCCATTGTTTTCGCCCGCCGCTGATTGTGGCAGTGCAATTGTAAAATTCAGTCCGATTATATTAAAAATCTTGGGACTTTTATTAAAATGGAAAAGTTTAACATTGCACAAATATAAAATTAGTTTTCCAGGGCCTGAGAGGTTCTCCAGCAGGAGTCGTGACTTAGTATGCCATTTAAAAACCCAGTTACACCTCATTAACAAGATGTAACTTTTTTAGGGGTTTTTAATAGCAATTTTACAGCATAAAATGGCAAGTTCTCATCAAATCAGTGATTTCTAATTGATTGCAGTCTGCCGGACTTCAACAACACACCCTGTGGCGAAGTATGGAATCACTGACAGCCACTTCTGGATTTCCGTGTTTAAATGCACATATGCAGACTGCAGAGGATGCTGTCAATTTTAGAGGAGCAGCTAACAATATTAGCAGTGAGAATAATCACACATGGGGTCAGATGAAGAAAACCCGTAAGCCCCATTGAATCTCATCCTACTATCTTTCCACTGAGGTATATAGCTGTTTCTTAAATGAGACCAGTGCTTTGAACTGCAGTATCCTTCTTGGCATCTTGTTCCATCTATTGGTCATCCTCTGTGTAAACAAATACGTGCTGAAATCTCTCCTAAATGTTCCCTTTGCAGCCTGAATCTGTGGTCGCTTGTCCTTATCTGAAACTGTACTCTCCATTCTGTTACTTGTCTTCTTTCTGTCAGATGCTTTTTTAAATGTCTCTTTTTCAGCTCCTGATCCCCAGTTTTCCTCAAGAGAAGAAAATATTCTATTTACATAATTGGACACTTTTTTTTAACTTTCTAAAGTTCAAAGCTTGTACTGTCAACATAAATTACAGATTTAGTCATTAGTAGGCTCAGGAGTATATTTTACATCAGTGCACAAAACCTGATTTAGGCCATGAAATGTTCTTTGATGTTGATGAAAAGAGTTTTGTGGCATTTATTACTGAGCATACCCTTCCCTGCTCTGTGCAGATGCGGTATTGGAGGCAAGTCACAAGATGCTTGAGTGTTACTGCAAAGTGACTTTTTTAAAGTTTTTCTTTTGGTTCTTGTGCTGATAAAAATGAGAGATAACAGTGCGAGGAATTAGATTTTTTTATTTTTGAGCCCAGTGACTGTATCTGTAACTGCCAGGTAATGTTTAGAGCATGACTCAGGGGTAGGGGTCAGAATGAGTAATCAGACTTCAAATATGAGCTCATGCATCTTAAAATAAGATGGTTACAATTTCAATTAAAATTGGAAACAGTGACTGATTTCACACTTCTGATAGTAATCATCTTTAGTAATGGTAATAATAGTGATAGCAATCATCTCAAGTTGAATCTTTAATTTTTTTTGTTTTTTCTTGACATTTTCTTCCCTTTGGCCTGCAGGTGTTGACTCTTTGCTGTGGTAAAACTCCATAGCCACAGGCTGGCCTCTGGTACCTTGATCAAGGGGACATGCTTCATGTGTGACCCTTGACAGTGAGTGTGGGCAGGTTATAGATGGAGGGGAAAACAACAACTTATATTTGTATAGCGCCTTTAATGTAATAAAACATCCCAAGGCACTTCACAAAAGCATTCTGAAGCATAATTGGAAACTGAGCCGCATTAGGCAATATTAGGGTGGATGGCCAAAAGCATGGTCAAAGAGGGAGGATGTAAGGAATGTCTTAAAGGAGGAAAGAGAGGTAGAGAAGTGAAGATGTTTCGGGAGAGAATCCCAGAACTTAAGGCCCAGGCAGCTAAAGGCATGGCCACCAATGGTGGAGCATTTACAACCAGTGACGCTCAAGAAGCCAGAATTAAATGAGCACAAATATCTTGGAGGATTGTCGGGCTGGAGAAAATTACAGAGACAGGGAGGGGCGAGGCTATGGAGGGACTTAAAAACAAGGATGAGAATTTTAAAATCAAGGTGTTGCTTGACCGGAAGCCAATATAGGTCAGTGAACACAGTGGGTGATGGGTGAACAGGACTTGGCACGAGTTAGAACACAGGTAGCCGGATTTTCATGACCTCAAGTTTACAGAAGGTAAAATATGGGAGTGCCAGGAGTGCGTTGGAACAGTCAAGTTCAGAGGTAACAAAGGCATTAATAAAAGTTTTAGCAGCAAATAAGCTGAGGCAGGGGAAGCATTGGATAATGTTGCAGGACTCATGATCCAGAGGCATGGACTAATGATCTAGAGATATGTCTACCACAGCAGCTGCGGAATTTAAATTCAATTAATTAAATAAAAATCTGGAATAAAAAGCTAGTATCAGTAATGGCGACCATGAAACTACTGGATTGTTGTAAAAGCCCATCTGCTTCACTAATGTCCTTTAGGAAACAAAATCTGTTGTCCTTGCCCAGACTGCTCTGGATGTGACTCCAGACCCACCGCAATGTAGTTAACTGTCCTCCAATGTTACCTAGAAAATCATTCAGTTGTATTTAAGAAGGTGGTTCACCATCACCTTCTCGTGTGGATTCTTTCTTTGAAATCCTCATGTATGTAAATCCACAGAGTGGGTGAAATAGGAATGGCAATAAATGCTGACCTTACTGGCAATGCCCTCATTCAGTGAATGAATAAAAAAACTCCAACTGCCCCAGATCACTGAGGATAATTGTACTGTTCAAATTCCTGACCTGGTTTATACAAATCACTTCTGATAACCTTTTGTTTTACATGAACAATTTTTTTTGATTGTTATTTTTGACTCAGGATGAATGCAAACAAGATCACAGTGTAACCTATTTCTAAATTTCCATTCTTAAAATGTTTCTCCAACAGTTGCTTACTACTGTATTTCTGAGAGAGTTGTTTTAATCATGCAAATCAGAGTCCTAAGCTTGTTGTAGGATCTTAACTGCAAAATGTATGTAAATCTTGAGGGCAGATTTTCCTCTGTCCTGTTCTCAATTAGCAACCAATAATGGTGCAATGCAAAGGAAAAGTAGGTAGTAGTCAATCTGTTTGAGAATGTCCAAACTGTAGAAAGCAGAATTATATTATGGGAGAGGTGAACATTGACCCAAATAGCTTTCACTCATTACTGATTCTTCATATGGTCTTACTTCCTCTAGAAACCTGAACAACCATCAGAGTTAGCTGATTTTTGGAGTACTGAACATTCTGGAGTGGGATAGGAGAACAAAGCAGTTTCACATGAATTTATCATTGTAATTCAGTTCACAAATTTAACCTAGTTTTTAAACAGTTAATTTGACTGTCAACAAAATAAGGCTGGATTGTTGAGTCATCAACGTTCTTCAGTAATGTGTCCATTTGTCGAATTAGTAATACCTATAATTATAGCTTAAGTGCTGTAATATTTTATTTTGATGGATGTACCATCTCTCAGAAATAGGAAGATATCAGGACAATTATGTTAATGTTACTGATGTTTTTTTCCTTTAAAAAAAATGGTTTACCCAAGTGAATGGATAAAATTGCAATATGCCTCAGTTCTCAAAAGCACTTTACACTGCTTTGATGTCGAAAAGAAAATGCACATCGAGCACACAAAACAGATGTATATTTGCATAATTTGACGATTTAGTCAGAGTTACACAAATAAACGCATCTTTTATCTTCACTGCAACTAATGTTTATGCCAAGAAGTGCCGAGCCCCAAAACATTTAGAAGATTTATTTGTTAATTGCATTAAATTTTTTGTCAATACATTTTATTCTTTTATTCTGAAAGAGAAAACAGGGAGACTGTCAAATTTTGTGTTGCAGAAGTTTCTTCCTTTTTGAATAGATCACACAGGGTCTTACTTTAAACTAACAAATCAAGGGGAAAGAACCAACATTGAAAATCGTAAATGACAAGTCTAAATAAATCAGTAAGTAGTAATTAGAACCATTGACGTTTGAGTACAGGGGACTATTCAGCCCATTGTGCCTGTGCTAGGTCTTTACTTGAACAACCAAAATTAATCCCACTGCACCACTATCACCCAAAGCTTTGTGTTGTCCTTTGTTTCAAATGGTTATCCAACTTTCCCTGAAACAAAGGAATGGTTTCTACCACAACCAGTCACCTTGGTTAGCATTTCACTCTCCATAAACCCCCTTATGTTCAAGGAATGTAGACTTGAACAGATATGCTGGACAACTGAACATCTGGGGCTGAATTTTACCAGCCCCTCGACGCCGTGGGTCATGATGGGGAGGCCCTTAAAAGACTAGCAGGAGCGTCCCACCATTGACCAGAAACTGAACTGGACCAGCAACATAAATGCTGTGGCTACAAGAGTAGGTCAAAGGCTGGGAATTCTGCGGCGAGTAGCTTACCTCTTCCCAAAGCCTCTCCATCATCTATGTGTCATAAGTCAGAAGTGTGGTGAAATACTTTCCACTTGCCTGGATGGATACAGCTCCAACAACACTCACAAAGCTCAACATCATCCAGGACAAAGCAGCCTGTTTGATTGGCACCCCATCTTCAACATTCCCTGCCTTCACCACCAATGCACAGTGGCAGCAGTATGTACCATCTACAAGATGCACTGCAGCAACTCACCAAAGCTCCTTCTTCGACAGCACCTTCTGAACCTGCGACCTCTACCACCTAGAAGGACAAGGGCAGCAGATGTATGGGAACACCACTACCTGCAAGTTCCCCTCCAAGCCACACACCATCTTGACTTGGAACTGTATTGCTGTTCCTTCGCTATCACTGGGTCAAAATCCTGGAATTCCCTTCCTAACAGCACTGTTGGTGTACCTACACCCCAAGGACTGCAGCGGTTCAAGAAGTCAGCTCACTACCACCTTCTCAATGGCAATTAGGGACGAGCAATAAATGCTTGTGTAGCTTAGGACGCCCACATCCCATGAATGAATAAAAAAACTATGGTTTCAGAAGACGTTGCTGAGATTTATATATTCCAGAGATAATCCAAATTTATTTAATTGGCTGAATTTAAATTCCCTAGCTGCCATGGTGAGATTTGAAATCATGGGCTGAATTTTATTCGGGCTCCGCGCTGCGCCGTGGCACCCTATCACTCAGCGCAGCGCCCACATTTAGCGGTCGCTGCAGAGCCACCGCGATATTACTCGCGGGGGCTCATTAGCACAGAGTCTCCCTCCGATATTGCGTGGGGAGAGGCAGAACATTCGGCGCAGTCAGAAACCCTTTGATAGTTGTGCAGCAGGGGATGGGGCCCTATTTTAAAGTGCTCCAGCACCTGCTTCCTGACAGCTGTCAAAGAATACTTACCTGACTACTGAAGTGTGGGGCTGCTGTCAATCTGGCAGCAAAGCAGAAAGTGCTGCAGAAATCCAGCAGGTCAGGCAGCATCTGTGGAGAGAGAAGCAGATTTAACTTGTCCAAGTTCACAGACCTGAGAGTTAACTCTGCTTCTCTCTCCACAGATGCTGCCTGACCTGATGAGTTTCCCCAGCAATTTCCACTTTGCTGCCACATACTTACCCTGCTGTGTCCCAGTGTCCTGTGAACTTGTGATCCTCTTCTTCCACTCAAGTGTAACATTCCTTATTGTAGGCGTGCTGCACCTGGGTGAATAATCATACATTTGCACATTCCAGGACATGAGACTTAAATAGACAATAAAAGGTATTACAGAGGTTTACAGAGAACACACTGACACAAATGGGAATGCACGGATGTCACAGCGATGTAAATACGTCTTTCCCTAAATGTTCCTCACCAACATATGTGTCCTTTTCTCTGTGTGAATGATGTGTGCCAGCTTGCAGCACCAATGTCACATCCCTTTGCATCGTTGGCCTTCCAGAACAGCCAACGTATGCAATAACATCATTGCCATGCCACCGTTACACATGAGCGCCTCCATGGATGCAGTGACATGGACATTGGCTCAGTCAGCTGCTGCTGACTGGTTTACACAGAGATGCTGCAGATGTGGATTGGTGCACAGCAGGTGAGTGAGGGTGATGTGTGGCTTGCAGAGCTCGTGTCGGTTCCTATGGAGCAGACAGCCTTTGTCTCATAAGCCAGCCTTTGTCTCATAAGCCACTGCCATATATCCCTACCTCACTGCCATCCCTGCATGCAGAGCCTGGGTGTCATCTGCCCTCCCTTGCATCTTTCGTGTTGTAGGTCCTCAGCGTCCTCATAGTCTGAGGAGGAATCCTGTTGACGTCTCTGCTCATCATGCCAGGCCTGGCCCCTATTGGCTGTGTAGTTGTGCAGAGCAGCAAAGAAAGGAGCTGGCCTTTATGGCCCATAGTACAGGGCATCACCCTATTTATACAGGCATTGGAGGCGCTCTTTCAGCATGCTGATCTCCTGCTCAATGGTGGCTCATGTAGCTCAGTGGCTGGCGTTGTATCTCTCCTCTGCAGCAGTGGTGGAGTCTCTCTGGTGTCAGGAGCCATGTCTGCAAAAGATAGCCCTTATCTCCAAGAAGCCACCCCTCCATCTGAGCCAGTTCAGTGAACAGTGGTGGCAGCCGGGACTGGCGCAAGACGTAGGTGTCATGGCAGTTGCCTGAGAAGCGGTCACATATTTGCTGCAAGCATCTGCGGTGTTCACATACCAGCTTCAGATTGAGAGGGCTCCTTTAATGATGACAGTTGCAGGTGGTAGCCTGGTGGGAGGCCTGATGGCCGCATGAGTACAGTCTATGAACATTATAACCTATGGTTCTCCGGCAATGGTGCCAGAACCAATGGCCCTCTGGTCCTGGCTGTAAGAGTCCGTCCTGAAGCGGACATACTCACTGGCCCTCCGGTGCAGGGCATTGGTGATCTCCCTGATGCAGCAGTGCACTGGTGGGCCCCTAAAAGGCTGCAGAGGATTCAGGCTTGAGAATCACTGTCACTATGAGGAACAAAGGCATGGGATGTCCACCAGAGTCCATGGGCTGCAGGTCATCCTTCAGCAGGGCACAGAGACGTGTTACCACCCTCTCTATATGCGCAATCTCCTCTGACATCCGATGGCATGTCATGTGGGGCCTGTAGATGCATGGCAACCGTAATGGCAGGCTCCCCTTGGGGGCTGCTGCTCACAACCGGGGGCCTCTACGTGGATCACACCTGCCTGTTGATATTGCCTCTGGCACATATGGATCCTCATGAGCAGAGGATCTCACAATGTAGAATGAGCCAAACCTCTTTCCATGTGATTAATAAAGTTGAACCCTGCCTGTATTCGAAGGTTCCTAACAGGGCATGGATTGGTGTTGACGGGTACATCAGCTGCTTTCCTGGATCAACTATGTGGCGTGCCATGGCATTGCCCATCTTGGCCAATACTCAGAGTGGCACAATATGACCACATCAAGATCCTACCAGGTGAATCGATTGCCCCCACCATCCATAAAACCTTAATGCTCCTGCCCTTTCTGGCACCCTCCTCACACTGAGTGCTGAGTGTGCCATTGCCCTCTCACAAACACAGAGCGTACACTGTTAATAGACGGATAGTACACGGTACTTCCCTTCATGCCAACACAGCTTTCCCTCGAGTAATCCCAGACCCCCTCCCTTTCAGAATGCAGAGTGAGACCTCTGTGTATCCCCCCTCCCTCCTCCCTTCCGTATTGCAGAGTGAGCACCCACTGGCTTTTCAGATCGTGAATGGGACGGCATGGGTGATGGCCGCGTGTTCAATGAAAAATCCAGCAGTTTCGGTGGAGCAGCGGCGGGCTGCATAATCAGCAAAGGTAAGTAAACATTACCATATGTTGATTGTGGTGCCGCCGCCGTGTGGCGGGGGGGGTCGCACATTGGTCCCTCCGCCACCGGTAATATGCGGCGGACCCTTGATGTCGCGGGTCGAGGTGGGCCTCTGCCAGCAGCATTTTACCAGCCCCGGCACCACAACCCGCAGCATCGAGGGGGCGGTAAAATTCAGCCCCATGTCTCCAGATCATTAGTCAAGATCTCTGGATTACTAGTCCAGTAACAAAACTATTGCGCTACCAATCCCTTGTTAAGTAAATACAGATAACGTCATTCAATTACAGAGAAGCCCATCTCTGATAATTTCCCTTGTATCACTCTCCACCTACATCCCCCCCACACCCACTTCTCTAACACTACTTCCTTCTGTACCTGTCCTGGAATTAACAACTTTCAAAGTATCAATTGTCTACCCTTTGCCCTTCTGTTTACCATGATATTTCTACAGCTTACGATCTGCTCAACCATACCCTCACTTCCACGTTTGATGCCCTAGTCCCCAGGTCTCTCACCCTGGCCACTTCCTTCAGTCCAAATTTAGATTGATATGAGGACAACTTTATCCATTTTAAAGCCAGATCTGGCTGGACACTTAAAACAATATCTGGTCCTGCTCTCGTCTGCCAAAACTACTCATTGTATTCCAGGAGGTCATGGACTTCTTTGTCACTAAAAATGAGACCAGCTGATCAGCTGTCTCTGCTACTTCCCTCCCTTCTGTCACATGAATGCAAGCCGAACTTATGAAGTACAAAATAAACTTATGAAATAAACCCAAAATGGACACCTTTCTCGTAAACAAAATGGAGTAAGAGGTCAGGTGACCCCTCCTTTCCTGCCTATACACATAGAATTACAAGAGCTTTGAACTAATTTTCATGTCTGTACAAGCCTTGGAGAAGTCATTAAAACACAAATGAACTTTCTGGACACATCCCTGAGAAGTCATTAAAACGCAAACAACCTTTTCTGCAGAAATGGCTGCTTCTCTCCAACTGATTGGGTTAACAATGATGTTGCAGACTTTTTGACTGCAAACTCAAATTCCACAGAATGGGTGTGAGAAAAACCTACTTTATAAATGTGGCATGAGGATGAATGACACCCGGACTCCATTGTCTAACAATGGCCTTACCATCAGAAACCATTTATGAGAACAATGAGCAGAGAAACTGTGGTCAAATGACAGAAACTAGGTTTCTGATAAGGATCTTTAATGAAGGTATATTCTGAACAGACAAAGGAGATCTGCCTATGCCATCTAAGAGACAGGACCCTGCCTAAAATTACCAGCTTGGAACTACATGTCGGCAGTGATTGGAGTTTGGCCTTGAACTCCCTATCTGAGAAATCATGCCAGGATTTCGCCAGTGACCTTTGGCTGGAATATAATAAAAGCAGTCTGCAGCAGCGCATCCATCTTCCTAAACCTCTGAAGTCTTTCTTCAGCGAACAAGGGAAAAGATTACAGGGCTATACCGTTTCAGGTCTTTACCCCAGGGAAAAGCAAGTTTAACAGAAGACTCTTTAAATCATCAAGCCTAATGCATGTTATCTTTATAATCTCTATCTTTTCTTGATTGTGCGTGTATCTGTATGAGTGTGAGAGTGGGTGTTGTTACGAATATTTAGGGTTTTGCGCATATTTTGGCTGTTGTATAATAATTATTTATCTTTCTTTTTAACTTCAGAGAAAATCTGTCATTTGTCTATTCTTGACAATTAAAGTACTCGGGTTAAAAAAACACTTAAAAAAAAATAAATGCTATCTTCAGTCAGTCAAGAGGTGAAAACGGGGGACCCATCCCTATCATCTCTTGCCGGTCTGTAACATTTCCCCTAACCCACTGGGCCAAACTTCCTCTAAGATCAACCCCCACCCTCACTGCAGTCCTGCCCCTGAACTTGCATATTTCTCAAGTTTCTCTCCTATCTCCCCTCATGCCATCTCCAAGCTCATCTTGTCCATGGGACCCACCTCCTGCTCTCTTCACCCTATTCCCATTAAACTGCTGACCACCCAACTTCCCTTCCTGTCTCCCATGTTAGTTGATATTGTTGATGGTTCTATCTCTTTAGGTACTGCCCTCCCTCCTTCAAATCGGCCATCACCAACTCCCTCCTCAACAGCCCATCCCTTGACCGCTCCATCCTAGCAAACGATTGCCCCTTCTCCAACCTCCCTTTCCTCTCTGAAATCCTTGAATGTGTAGTTGCCTCCCAAATTCGTGCCCATCTTTCCTGGAACTCCATGTTTGAATCCCTCCAATCAGGTCTCCACCACTGCCAAAGAACCAAAACAGTTCTTATCACAGTCAAAAATGACATCTTCTATGACTGTGACAAAGATAACCTATCTCTCCTCATCCTTCTCAATCTGTCTGTGGCCTTTGACACAGTTGATAACACCATCATCCTCCAACCACCTTTCCATCACCATCCAGCTGTGTGGTACTGCACTTGTCCTGTTCTATTCTTACCTATCTACTCATAGCCAAAGAAACAGCATCAATAACCTCTCTTCCCATTCCCACACAATTACCTCTGGTCTCCCCCAGGGATCTACCCTTCGCCCCCTCCTATTTCTCATCTAAATGCTGCCTGTCAATGACATAATCTGAAAATACAATGTCAGTTTCCACATGTAAACTGATGATACCCAGCTCTACCTCACCTTCACCTCTCTTGATCCCTCCACAGTTTCTAAACAATCAAGCTTGCCCAACATCCAGTACTGGATCAGCATGAATTTCCAGCAACTAAATATTGGCATGACCAAAGCCATTGTTTTTAGTCACTGCCACAAACTCCATTCCCTAACCACTGACTCCATCTCTCTCCTTGGCCACTGTTTGCTGAACCAGACTGTGCAACATTTGACTCTGAGATGAGCTCCCGGGCACCTATCCACACCATCACTAAGAATGCCTGTTTCCAACTCTGCAATATCACCTGATTCAACCCCTGCCTTAGTTCATCTGCTGCTGAAAAACACATTCTTGCCTGTGTTACCTCTAGACTAGACTATTCCAATGCAACCTGGTCACCTGCCATGTTTTATGCGCCGTAAACTTAAAGTTATCCAAAACTCTGCTGACCGTGTCCTAACTGGCACCAAGTCCCATTCATTCATCAGTCCTGTGCTCGCTGACCGAGATTGGCCCCTGGGTTAGCAACGTCTTGATTTTAAAAAAAAACTCCAGTCCTTGTTTTCAAATCCCTCCATGGCATCGCCTCTCCCTATCTCTGCAATCTCCTCCAGCCCCACAACAGTCCAAGATACCTGTACTGCTCTAGTTCCAGCCTCTTGAGCATCTCTGATTTTCATCGCTCCCCTATTGGTGGCCGTGCCTTCAACTGCCAAGGCCCTAAGCTCTGGAATACCCTCCCTATACCTCTCTGCCTCTCTACCTCTCTTGCCTTCTTTAAGATTCTCCTTAAAATCTATCACTTTAACCAAGCTTTTGATCATCTGTCCTCATATCTCCTTACATCACTTGGTGTCAAATTTTGTTTTATAATCCTCCTGTGAAGCACCTCAGGATGTTTTATTATGTTTAAGTTGCTATATAGATACAAGTTGTTGTTTCCACCATTGATGTCGCCATTGTTAATCTACACTGGCTGCTCTCTATGCCTTCAATGTCCCTTCAAAGATAAGATAATAATAAGAATATTTTTTTTTTATTTGTTCATGGGATGTGGTTGTCGCTGGCTAGGCAACCATTTATTGCCCATCCCTAATTTCCCTTGAATTGAGAGGCTTGCTAGGCCATTTCAGAGGGCAGTTAAGAGTCAACCACATTGCGGTGGGTCTGGAGTCACATGTAGGCCAGACCAGGTAAGGACAGCAGATTTCCTTCCCTAAAGGACATTAGTGAACCAGATGGGTTTTTACAGCAATCAACAATGGTTTTATGGTCACCATTAGGCTATCTTTTTAAGTCCAGATTTATTAATTGAATTCAGATTTCACCATCTGTTGTGGTGGGATTCGAACCCATGTCCCCAGAGCACTAGCCTGGGCCTCTGAATTACTAGTCCAGTGTCATTACCACTATGCCACTGCAAAGTATACTAACTGTGCCCTGACCAATATTTTGCACAAATTATTTATGCTTTTTAATCATATTTATAAAATTCAAGATGCTGTTATCCTTTTTGAAGGTTTTATCTACTTCCTCGCACACTTGCAAGGAATTATGTATTCGAAACTTGATCTGTTCATCCATTCCTTTGTGTTTTTCTATTGAGAGTATTGTTCCACTTACTATCTTTTCCTGTCCAAAATAGAGTATGAGGTTTATCAATTTTAAATTGCCTCTGTTCACTGTCTGCACATTCTGCTAACCTCTTCATACCTTGATGAAGTATTTTACAGATCGCTTCACTGTTTACCAAATCTCCTCATTAGCTCGTATCAATCTTTGGCTTTAAAAGCTTCAAGATTGTAGGAGTAGGAAAAACTGAGGGAGATAAGTAGATTTTAAGGAGTGTCTTAAAGGAGGACAGAGAGGTGGAGAGGTTTTGCGAGGGAATCTGAGCCTCGGACTAGGCTAAAATGTAGGGAGACTGATATGTCTTGTGCACATTAGAGATGTAGGGATGAGGCAGAGACTTTCAGGTGCAGAAGCTCTGGAATTCCATCCCTAAACCTATTCAATTCTCCGCCACTCTCTCCTCATTTAAATCCTACCACTTTGACCAAGCTTTTAGTCACCCCTCCTAGGTTGGTGAACTACCATGGCAAATGTATTTATCAGCATTAATGAAATCTAGATATTACAGAATGTTTTCATGTTTAATAGTAGAGGAGACCTGAAGAGTTTGTTGTCGCTGTATTACAGAGAAAAAATCTTTTGGTAGAATGATTATTTTTGTGAATAAATAAATCTCAATCAGAAATAACAGTTGAGACACTAGTCAAAAATAGAAACATTGAATCAATTGGAAAGCTCCTGCATGATACTTCAGACACTTATTAGTAAGGACAGATGTTTGGTATAAGAAAGGAAGAAGGAATCTTCCCTGTCTCTATAAACTCCTCCAATCCCACAACCCTCCAATATGTCTGCCCTCCTCCAATTCTGGCCTCTTGCACATCCCCAATTTTAATCATTGTAGCCTAGTCTGAAGCTCAGATTCACTCACAAAACCTCTCCACCTCTCAATCGTCCTTTCAGACACTCCCTGAAACCAACCTCTTTGACCAAGCTTTGGGTTATCTGTGCTAATAGCTCCTTATGTGACTCGGTGTCAAATCTTGTTTGATAATGCTCCAATGAAGTGCCTTGGGCGATTTCACTATGTTAAAGGTGCTATATAATTTTTCTTTTATTCATTCAGGGATGTGGGCGTCGCTGGCTAGGCCAGCATTTATTGCCCATCCATAATTGCCCTTGAGAAGGTGGTGGTGAGCTGCCTTCTTGAACCGCTGCAGTCCATTTGGGGTAGGTATACCCACAGTGCTGTTAGGAAGGGAGTTCCAGGATTTTGACCCAGCGACAGTGAAGGAACGGCGACATAGTTCCAAGTCAGGATAGTGTATGACTTGGAGGGGAACTTGCAGGTGGTGGTGTTCCCATGCATTTGCTGCCCTTGTCCTTCTAGTTGGTAGAGGTCGCGGGTTTGGAAGGTGCTGTCTAAGCAGCCTCAGTGCATTGTTGCAGTGCATCTTGTAGATGGTATATACTGCTGCCGTTGTGCATCGGTGGTGGAGGGAGTGAATGTTTGTAGATGGGGTGCCAATCAAGCGGGCTGCTTTGTCCTGGATGGTGTCGAGCTTCTTGAGTGTTGTTGGAGCTGCACCCATCCAGGCAAGTGGAGAGTATTCCATCACACTCTTGACTTGTGCCTTGTAGATGGTGGACAGGCTTTGGGGAGTCAGGAGGTGAGTTACTCGCCTCAGGATTCCTAGCCTCTGACCTGCTCTTGTAGCCACGATATTTATATGGCTACTCCAGTTCAGTTTCTGGCCAATGGTAGCTCCTAGGATGTTGATAGTGGGGGATTCAGCGATGGTAATGCCGTTGAATGTCAAGGGGAGATGGTTAGATTCTCTCTTGTTGGAGATGGTCATTGCCTGGCACTTGTGTGGTGCGAATGTTACTTGCCACTTATCAGCCCAAGCCTGGTTATTGTCCAGGTCTTGCTGCATTTCTACACGGACTGCTTCAGTATCTGAGGAGTCACGAATGGTGCTGAACATTGTGCAATCATCACCGAACATCCCCACTTCTGACCTTATGATTGAAGGGAGGTCATTGATGAAGCAGCTGAAGATGGTTGGGCCTAGGACACTACCCTGAGGAACTCCTGCAGTGATGTCCTGGAGCTCAGATGATTGATCTCCAACAACCACAACCATCTTCCTTTGCGCTGGGTATGACTCCAGCCAGCGGAGGGTTTTCCCCCTGATTCCCATTGACCTCAGTTTTGCGAGGTCTCCTTGATGCCATACTTGGTCAAATTCTGCCTTGATGTCAAGGGCAGTCACTCTCACCTCACCTCTTGAGTTCAGCTCTTTTGTCCATGTTTGAACCAACGCTGTAATGAGGTCAGGAGCTGTGTAGCCCTGGCTAAACCCAAACTGAGCGTCACTGAGCAGGTTAAGTAAGTGCCGCTTGATGGCACTGTTGATGACACCTTCCATCACTTTCCTGATGATTGAGAGTAGGCTGATGGGGCGGTAATTGGCCGGGTTGGACTTGTCCTGCTTTTTGTGTACAGGACATACCTGGGCAATTTTCCACATTGCAGGGTAGATGCCAGTGTTGTAGCTATACTGGAACAGCTTGGCTAGGGGCGCGGCAAGTTCTGGAGCACAGGTCTTCAGTACTATTGCCGGAATATTGTCAGGGCCCATAGCTTTTGCAGTATCCAGTGCCTTCAGTCGTTTCTTGATATCACGCGGAGTGAATCG
Organism: Heterodontus francisci; assembly: GCF_036365525.1. Lineage (NCBI taxonomy): Eukaryota > Metazoa > Chordata > Chondrichthyes > Heterodontiformes > Heterodontidae > Heterodontus > Heterodontus francisci. Next base: position 36,519,660 of record NC_090385.1, on the reverse strand, counting down.
AATTGGCTGAAGTCTGGCATCTGTGATGCTGGGGACGTCAGGAGGAGGCTGAGATGGATCATCAACTCGGCACTTCTGGCTAAAGATTGTTGCAAATGCTTCAGCCTTATCTTTCGCACTGATGTGCTGGGCTCCCCCATCATTGAGGATGGGGATATTTGTGGAGCCACCTCCTACAGTTAATTGTCCACCACCATTCACGGCTGGATGTGGCAGGACTGCAGAGCTTTGATCTGATCCGTTGGTTATGGGGTCGCTTAGCTCTGTCTATCACAAGTTGGTATTGTTTAGAGATGGTTGCAATATTACCTGTTCCTGTGAACTATTCCAAGATTTACCAGAATACAAGTAATATCGGAAGAATACTTGGGTTTTTATTGTAACTTAAACTAGAACATCTAGGCACACAGCTACTACAGGAGCACACCTACATGCATTTTACTCTGTCGGGCTACACCCACAACTCTCTGGTCATGTGTGACGCAATATCACTTCCTCTGGTGACTCTTCACTTGCAGTCTCTTAAAGTCATCCCACAACAGTGTTTTTTGTTTAATTTAGGGTCTGTGGGTATTGGACAATGAAATGAAAGTTTTCTCTTTGCTAGCTCTGAGAACCTTACATGAAGTGACTGCAGTGCTGATGCTTGCAGGAGACAACAATGGCCAAAGCCTTCAACAAAATAACAGGTAGCCTGATGGCTACCACTTTCTAACTGTATCCTGGGACATCGCTACATTCCTTGTAGCAATTGGATCTGCACACCATTGGTGAATACCTAAGAACAAGTTACCCACCCAGTTATTAGGTCACAAGTAGCATATAATGATGAGTACTGTGAGAACATTTGGGAGTATGTCTTGCTTTATTTTTGCCATGCCAAGCTTTGTGCCTTTTCTTTAATATATTTTATAAAAATAGTTAAGGCTGAATTTATGTTGTATGAACCAAAAATCATTGATATTCTAAAGTCACAGCTGTTCAGAATAATGATGTAATGGTTTACATATGAAAATTTCGATATGTTCCTTTAACACCAGCAAATGCTGTTTTAATGTGGTGATTACAGATAATTAGATCCAGACTAGAAAAGTGAGTCAGTCTGCAAGGTACAGATTCGTAAGGAGAGAATGAGCAACTGAATACTGCTTTTTGTTAAATTTGTTTTCAACTACAATAAATTTAGTTCACTTTCCTATTTTGATCAATGTCATATTTTTAGTAATCTTAAAATCAAAATAACATTAAAAAACATACTTAACAGTCCATGTTTGCAGGAGGTTTGTTGCCATGGTAGTGGTGGATTGGGTTGTGGTGACCAATCATCCAGTTTTGTGTCTGAATATATTGTGCCAGCAAAAACTATATGATTGGAAACACTAATGACTATTGTTATTCATTTGGGTCAGAAACGCATGGTACAAATTGTGTTCAATTTTTCGTGACTTTGATTAACTTTAATGTTCAGAAATGCACTTACAAAGCTACCATATGTTTGCTTCCTGCAGCCTAATATTAAAGACCATTAACTCTGAGACTATCCATGCATAGTTCATCACACCTCAACTGGGGTAGCTACTCATCTGGTTTAGAACTGGGCAGTTCCACTTTGGTGTTACCACCGGATATTTTAGTCTCTAAAGTTCAGGCAGCAAAAGTCTGATTTAAAGGTTTGAATCTCAAATGAAGGTTCTACACACTTGTGCTGAGATTGTCTGTAAGTTGGCCAATCTGAGAGGGAACAGTTCTATCTAGAACCTAGCCCTGTCCAGTAGTAGGTTGTGCAAAAGGTGACTGCCCTCATCTGAATAATTAAATAAATTATGCTGGGTCACTGATGCCCTGTCATTTTTCATTTCTTATAATCCAAACTCCAAAGTTGCATTATGCATTTTTTAAATGGACCGTTGACCTATTGCTCAATTGCTACAGTATAGAATCACATTAGGATGATTATGTGTTACAGTGTAGGAAGTGTCAAATTTGGACATCTCTTAAAGCTTTACTCTGTGACTAACAGTAAAGCCAGCTCTCACTGGTTCCATGAACTGAGGTGAGATGCTGGGCTGGATTTTAGAGTCCTCTAGTGACATATGGGAGGCGGGCATGGATTTCCATGGTGGGTAAGGTGGAATATGGCCAAATTAGGGCCCCCTCCTGAATGGGGAGACCGCCTGGTGAATCTTGGTGGCCTCCCTGCGGGCTCAATGTGGGGGGGGGGGTCTTCCTTATTGGGCACCCATGGCAACAAACCCGACACCCTCACCAACCACCACACCCCTTGCTGGGGCTTGCGAGGGCAGCATCCGTTGCTGTGTCCTCTCAGCTGGGTATAGTCCCAGCAGTGGCTACCACTGGCTACCAGTGGCGCTGCTGAGACTGATTGACTGGCAGCTCTTGGAAGCGGGCTCTCATCCTTTAAAGGTTGCTGGATGAGCCAGAAATGCATCCGGGGGTACCACAAAAGGCTAAAGCGGGGTTGCCCAAGCTCTCAGGCACATCGTTGGGCCCCTGCAGTCCGGACTAAAGTCAGTCCTGTATGTGCGAAATATTGTGGATAGCATGCCTTGACCAAACAATAGAACTGCTTTTCTTTGGAGTTCAGATAAGATTTCTACCATGCATCTGTGTCACTTCAGAAGGCAAATAATATTCGTCACACCAGATCCTTTCATAACGAACTAACCTATTCATGGTAAAAGGCATTTACAGAAGCAAATAATAACAACATGTTGTTGAAGTCAGTCTAAATAACAGCAGTTTTGAATCAGTTATGACGGGGTTAAAGAAATAAGCCTGGCAACTGAACTCTTGCATTCGAGGCGGTTCAGAGGAGGTTTACTAGATTGATACCTGGAATGAGCGGGTTGTCTTATGAGGAAAGATTGGACAGACTGGGCTTATTTTCACTGGAGTTTAAAAGAGTGAGGGAGACTTGATTGAAGTACTTAAGATCCTGAACAGTCTTGGCAAGGTGGATGTGGCAAGGATGTTTCCTCTTGTGGGTGAGTCCAGAACTAGGAAGCACTGTTTTAAAATTAGGGATCACCTTTTTAGGACAGAGATGAGGAGAAGTTTTTTTTCTCTCAGAGTTGTGCAACTTTGGAACTCTGTCTCAGAAGGTGGTGGAAGCGGGCTCATTGAATATTTTTAAGGTAGAGATAGATAGATTCTTGTTAGGTAAGGGAATCAAAGGTTATCGGGAGTAGATGGGAGTGTGGAATTCGAGACACAAACAGATCAGCCATGATCTTATTGAATGGTGGAGCAGGCTCGAGAGGCCGAATGTCCTACTTCTGCTTCTAATTCGTATGTTCGTATGTTATTACTCAATCTCTACTGGATAGTCTTTCTCTGGATTATTCGGGCATCCATACCTGTGGAGCTGTGTCATTCCTCCACATCTGTTGTTACCAGGTCAAAACTGTAACTAACTAGTAATTCAAAATTCCAGTTTTTGCATGCTTAAACCTTTTGTAATACAGTAATGCCTTTGAGAAGTCATTCAGTGAAAGCAAAGCACTTGTTCCTTTATACTTCTCACTATTGTTACAACTGCAGTGGGAGCAATGCACTGTCAATTCAGTCCCGTCACTCCACAGGTCGCAGCATATTATTAAGCTTTCACACCCAATCGGAAAACAGCCAAATTAAACACTCGAGTAACCCCAAATGAAAAAGACCAATTCAGGTATCTTTAGATAACAACAAATTAACTATTTATTAAAAACTAAATCTTAAACGCTATTAAGATAAACCTATGTCTAAAGACCTTATAACTTCTTATTTTAACCTGACACCCGCATTCACACACACACAAAAATTAACAGTTAACCCATTTTAAAAGTAGAGTTTTAAAAATTAGCTGTCTCTTAAGAATAAATAAAATAAGTACATTTTTGTCGGTTATGTTCCTGATGGATGAGGTCTTCTAATGTGAAAAAATAATGGAAGGTCTCTCCAAGTCTTTATGTAGATTTGATGAAAATAGTCCTTCAGAAGATAGGCATTCAACTCTTTGGCTTCAGCAAGCATTAAACAGTTCTTTGAACGATAAGCACAGCAATACAAACGGTTTCTTGAAAAAGAAGGCTTTTTTTCTATACTCAGGGAATTAACTCGGCTTGTAGCTCCGTGTAAAATTTCTGCTGAGAGAGAATAAACACCTCCTTTCTCTTCAGTTCACCTTGCTGGAAAGTCTCTCAGAACTAATCGGTTTCAGCCAGTTTCTGCCAGTTTTACACCCAGCCAAGTGGAAACATTACTATGTGACACCTCTCTCTCCTGCTGTTGCCCAGGGTAACAAAAATGCAGCTGTGGCACACTGTGTCTCCAAAACCTTCTCTCCTTTAAAGGTTTTAACAGAATCTTAAAGGCGCACACACTGTTTTTAATCCGAGGAGAAAAAAATAATTACAGGTCCGTGACACCTCTGCCCTTGGCAAAATGAAATGCCATTCCTGAAATGCATTTCATTACAATGCCAAAAAAAATACAAACTGGGAAAGACACTCGAACATTTTCCACATTCACACCATTCACCTGACTAACAATTTACAGCATTTTCTTTGTACGATCGCCATCCATATAAGTTGACATGGTTAAATACGTGACAAAGCATCGGCGATAACAATTTTCCCCGAAATATGTACAATTTCTAGATGATAAGGCTGTAACATCTAACTCCATCAAAATATTCTAGCATTTTGGTTTTTAAATTTTTCCAGAAATGTTAATGGGTTATGGTCTGTGTATATTAGTCTTTCTTTATAGGCCTGGTGGACATATATGTCAAAATGTTTGAGAGCCAGCAAAAGTCCTAATGTTTATTTTTCTACAGTGGAATACTTTTTTTGAAGGCAATTTATTTTTCTTGAAAAGTGCCCTACTGGCTTCTCTATGTCAAATTCGTCATCCTGCAATAGGATTGCATTAACCCCCAGGTCGCTAGCATCCATTGCTATTTTAAAGGGTTTAGCAAGATTTGGAGCAGCCAACACTGGTTCATAAGTTAAGATTGCTTTTAGCTTTTCAAACACTGCCTGGCATTGATCTGACTATACCACTTTGTTTTTCTTTTTTTGCAACAAATCAGTTAATGGAGCAGCCACAGTACTAAACTTACGTTCAAATTTCTTGTAAAAACCGCACATCCCTAAAAACCTCATTATTTCACATTTAGATTTAGGGATAGGGAACTCTAATAAGGCTTGAACCTTTGCCTTTTGTGGCAATACCTGTCTTTGCCCCACTATGTGTCCAAGGTAAGTTACTCTTGCTTTTCCGAATTCGCTTCTTGCCAGATTTTTTATTAAGTCTCGGGCTTGTAACTTTTTAAACAGAATTTTTAGCTGGTTTAAGTGTTCTTGCTGTATATTAGTATATTAATATTACTGTATATTAGTACATCATCGAGATACACTACACAGTTGGGAGCACTAGTTACCACCTGATTCATTAATCTTTGAAAAGTGGCTGGGGCATTTTCTGGCCCGAATGGCATCAACCGGCACTGATAAAGACCATCAGGTGTTACAAAAGCTGGTATCTCTTCGGCTCGAAGAGTCAAAGGCACTTGCCAGTATCCCTTTAACAAGTCAATCTTTGTAAGAAACCTAGCACTGCTCACTCTGTTGATACAGTCTTCTAGGTAGGAGTCTGCCTTCATTACCGCGTTGACATTTTTTATAAAAATCTGGTTGACCCTTCAGGTTTAGGTATTAGGACTATTGGTGAACTCCAGCTACTTTGACTAGGTTCGATCAAATTGTTTTCCAGCATGTACTGGATTTCTGCTTTTACTTGGGCCTGTTCATCTGGGCTCAAGCAGTAAGGATGTTGTTTTAAAGGAACTGTTCCCCCTGTATCCACATCATGTGTGGCTAAGGTTGTACATCCTGGCTTATCCCTACAAACTCTTTTAAACGTTGTGAAAAGCCTGGTTAGGTCTTCACATTGTTCTGTCTCTAAGTGCAAAAGCATGTTTTCCAATTTTCCTAGCCATTCTGTATTCATTAATCTGATCGTTGGAGGTTCAATCTGAGGATTTCCTAGGCCTGCTTCTGCCTCATCCTCACTATCCTTTTCCTTCTGAACCATCCCAATTACCTGACGTACGTGTACTGGCTTATCTTCCTCCCTGTGATAATATTGCTTTAACATATTGATGTGACACAACCAGTTCTTCCAGCAATCAGGAGTGTCAATCAAGTAATCTACCTGACCCACTCTTTTGATCACTCTATATGGGCCACTGAACCATGATTTTAATGGTTCTCCCTGTAATGGTACCAACACTAATACTTCATCCCCTGGTTGAAAATTGCAGGCTTTTGCATTCTTGTCTGCCCATTTTTTCGCATTGGCTTGGGATGCTTTAAGGTGTTCCTGAGCCACACCACAGCTTTCATGAGCCTTTCCCAGAACACAGATACAAAGTCCAGTATCGAAGGTTCATACTTTTGTTCCAAGAATCTGTCTTTTATGACTTTTAGAGGACCTCTTGCTTCATGTCCGTATACCAATTCGAAAGGACTGAAGTCTGTAGACTCATTCAGTGAGTCTCTGGTAGCAAATAAAAGAAAATCTAGTCCTTTATCTCAGTCATGTGGATATTCCTTACAGTATGTTCTAATCATTGTTTTGAGAGTTTGGTGGTATCTTTCTAAAGCTCCCTGTGACTGTGGGTGATATGCTGAAGATTTCAACTGTCTAATCTCCAAATTGCCCATGACTTCTTGAAATATCTTAGACATGAAATTAAAACCTTGATCTGATTGAACTTCAGGTGGTAACCCATATCTCATAAAGAATTGGGTTAACTTTTCTACTACTATTCCAGCAGGAATTGTCCTCAAAGGAATGGCCTTTGGATATCGAGTAACCATATCCATGATAGTAAGTATGTATTGATGTCCTGTTTTTGTTTTTGGCAAGGATCCTACACAGTCTACCAATACCCTGCTAAATGGTTCCTCAATCACTGGTATGGGAACTAGTGGTGCCAGTTTTATTGTAGGATGCAGTTTTCCCACCATTTGACAGGTATGGCAAGTCCTACAAAATTGTCTCTCATCCTTTGTAAGATCTGGCTAGTAATAATGTTGGCTTATGTGTGATTTGGTCTTCTAAATTTCCCTATGTCCTGCAAAAGCAATGTCATGTGCTAACTTTAATAATCCCTGGCGATATTTAGGTGGTACCACTATCTGTTCAACAACTGTCCAGTCTTCATCCACAGGTCTATGCAGCAGTCTCCATTTCCTCCTCAAAACCCGATTTGCCATATAATAGCTTTCCGGAACTCCTTTCAACTCAGCTTCTGTCAGAGCCGTCTGAACCATTCGGTATATCTCTGGATCAGCTTGCTGTGCTGCAATGATAAAAGATCTGTTAAACATCTCATCTGGATTATCTAAATCCCCAAATAAGGTTTCAGTTACTTGGCTATCTGTTTGTGGTGCCACTTTTATCTCCGATAACGGATCCTGTTTAGCCATTGCTCGGGTAACTACACACACAGGAAATATTCCTGGAACTTGTTCCTGTAACTGCTCCATTTCCTTAATTTCACTTGGTTCCTCTGTAATTATAGGAGAAATTGATACTTTTGATCCGGCCAAATCATTTCCTAGGAATAGATCAATTCCCTCTACTGGCAAACTGTGGACAACTCCAACAGTGACCATCCCTGCTATTAAGTCATTCTCTAAGTGCACTTTATATAAAGGTATGGGTATATACTCCCCACCAATTCCATTAATTAAAACTTTAGTCTTCAAGATGCTTTCTGTTGGAAACATTATATCTTTCCCCAGCAAGCCTGTTTGGGTTGCTCCCGTATCCCTGAGTAGAATGATAGGTTTTCCTGTCTCACTTAAAGGATATGGAGTTACTTTCCCCTTTGACAAAAATTCATTATATCTTATTCTTAACCTCTACACTCTCTTTAGTTTTTGTATCTGGTTTTACAGCTGCCGTTAAAGCTGTAGCCTGGTCTGCTATACTCTGAGTCAGAGTCTTTTCCTCTGCATTGTCTTTGCATGCAACAATTCCTATGGGTTTACCTCGCAATTTCCAGCATTCTGAGCGAAGATGATCCGTTTTGTGGCAATGATAACACTTCGGCTTGCGACCCTCACTTCTACTCTCAGCACCTTCCTTTCTGGCCTGTGGAGATGATCCTGGGGCATTTCCAACTGTTCCTTCTTGTCCCCTTTCATTCTCCCACTTTCTCGGTTTTATGGGGGTGACGAACAAAAGGTTTTGGCTTATTCACAAGCTCAAAGTCATCAGCAATTTATGCTGCTTGCCTAGCTTTCAAACTTTCAGGTTATCTACATGGGTTTTCACTATTGAAGGAATGGAATTTTAAAATTCCTCCAAGAGAATCAACTCTCGAAGGTTCTCATATGTGGTTTCCATCTTTAATGCTCATATCCAATGGTCGAACTTAATTTACTTCACCCTCTCAAATTCTACATATATCTGCCCAGCCAATCTATATAAGTTCCAAAACTTCTGATGGTAAGCTTCAGGAACTAACTCATTCATACGCAGCGAGAATAGTCTTTTTTGCCATATCATAATCTGCAGAAGCCTCTTCAGGAAGCATGGAATAAACTTCATGAGCTCTGCCTACCAACCTGCTTTGCATAAGCAGTGTCCAGCTTTCCTTGGAATCATTTCTAAAATTCCAAATTGAGGCCTGCCGAATTCGTACCATGAATGCCAACTGAGATTATCCTGAAAGCTTGCACAAACCAAGACTCAGCTAAAGTTCAGCTGGATATGAAAACGGTACAATATCACCCAGATTTACGCTTATCACCCTTTCACTTACACCTTAACAAGACCAATATTTTTCACTCAGATAAATATTTCCAAAACCTGAAGTAATCAATACATTTATTGATTCCTCTTCGATACAGTTAGAACCGAGGCGGGAGGAATGCACTGTTTATTCCAGACTCACTTCACCACAAGTCACAACATATATTTAAAAGATTTTCCCACTTCAATCATATACTCTATTTTTCCCAGAATAAAGCATACCAACCAGGTTTCTTTAATAAACAACAAAATTATCAGTTTATCATAAAACAAGTCTTAACCAGTTATGAAGTAAAGCATAAACACACAGATTGAAATTTTAAAGTTCCTTTTTTTTTACCATAGCCCCTCACATTCACATTCACATTCACATTCACACACACACATACACATATACTGGTTAACGGGAAAAATAATCAGGATTTTTGTTCAGAGCTCTGCTACAGACAAAAAATACTTTTGTTGAATACTTGCTCATTCTTGAAGAAAACAGCAGATGAAATATGTTGTGTTCCAAAACTGGCATACAGTCCAGCCTCCGAATACACGTAGACGGGTCACAGGGATCTTTTAGAACAGTTCTTTTCAAGCGGCAGAATTAATTTAGCAGGCTTTTCATCAAAGACAGGCGATGAGATGAGTTGACAGTGGGCTTCTCGGGGTCTTTTAAAGAGCTGCTGGAAAGCTGAACTGGGTTGTAGTCTTCTCTCCTTTCTTGGGAATTCTCTTCTCCTTCTGCAGGCTTGACTCTAAACATTCAGCATGAATCTGGTCTCTTCCTCCATGACACTTCTTCAACAGGCTTGTGCTAACTTTATCTCATTCCAGAAGTGAACACTGACACTAAAACCAAAAGCTTGCAAGTTTGCTGCTCTCTCAGGTGTGCACTGCTGCTTCTGGGCTTGTCCTGTCTAGGGGCCTGCGACTGTCATTTCTCTGCCCACATCTTCCTTAGCTACCAGGGTTTCTGTTCCATTTTAACTTGAGGTACATGCCAGCCAGTAATGTTGTTGCCAAGCTAGTTCTTTCAGTGTCCTCTTGATGACCCTCTTGAAAAAAAAAACTGGTCCAACCTTTCTTCAGTTTGACTATGAATTTCTCAAAAATATTTTAACAAAAACAGAAGCACCTTCATAGCAATCCTGATTGATATTAAAATTGTGCTGCTAATTACTGTGACTTTATTGCAACCCTCCCCCATCAGTACACTTGTCATCTTGCAATATAACCTTTTTTGCCCTTTTATTTATTGGGTAAAGAAGTCTCATCTTCTGATCAATGGGCTCCTTAATCCTCTTGCCTGCCACCCTTAGCATAAAATATTGCTCCTTCTTCCTGTTTTCATTCTCTGTAATGAACAGGATTTTTGGAACACCACGAGGAACCTCGACTGTGCCAACCTTCTCCATACACAGAGACTGGACTATCTTTTCACAGTAAAAATTGACTGGATCTGAAGCACAGGGAATGGTTGGGATAGTTCTGCCTGCCAGTTGTGAACCTTGATCTCTGTCAATGAAAAGGAAAACAGGAGGACTAGGGAAGGAGAAGCACACAAGAAGGAAGGAAGGGAAATATCGATGATGCATGGGGATGTTAGAGTCATTGAAGAAAGTCACAACGGAAAACAGAGTTTGTCTAACAATATCATCGGATGCACTGTTTATCGCTGAATTTTAAAATGGGATACCAGCGCTCGAAAGGGCAATCAAAGCACTGCAACTGACTTAAAAAGAGTGCATTGGTATTGAGCTCCAAAAATAGCAAGTTTTCAATCGTCATTCCTATAGTTATTTGTCAAAGTTCTTTGTTGTTTGCCATTTTCATACATCGCTCTAGGAATACGTTGCCAGCGGAGGTGGTAGATGCGGGCACGATGGAGTCTTTTAAAGATGTATCTAGACAGATACATGAATGGGCAGGAAGAAAAGAGATACAGAACCTTAGAAAATAGGCGACATGTTTAGAGAGAGGATCTGGATCGGCGCAGGCTTGGAGGGCCGAAGGGCCTGTTCCTGTGCTGTAATTATCTTTGTTCTTTGTTCTTTGTTTTTAATACACTTTGGGATTTAAAATCTTGGACATTAAGAGGTAATGGCCTATGTTTACCACTTCTACACTCAACCAGCCAGTGACTTTTTGTCCTTTACAGTGAATAGTTGAAAATTAAAGCTTAGTAAGCACCAAAGCAGAAGTCAGATAACCCTACATCAAAACTGTTTTAATTCCTAGCTGGCCTCCATGAAACTTCTGTTCCAAGTGGATGCTTGGTGACTGGAGTAGTGCTGAGGCATATTATAGAAAGGACCTTTAAATTAAATTAATTTTGGGTCATAGGCAGTCAGCAATATTTGGGGTATTGGAACTCAGTGAGCTTTACCTATCTTACTGACAGCTCCAGAATCCTTCATTATTAAAATTTTAAATTTGCTATCCTCCATATTATACAATATTACCTGACTATGTTATAGATAATGTTTGAGTCTTGGCATTTAGCTAATGAATTGTTTCTGCTTTGACGTCACAGTTTATGATCTCATGTTAATGGGCTGAATTTTATTCATGCGCTGCAAGTCATGGCGCCCCCGATGATGTAGAGGGGGCGGCCGCTCCATCCCCAGCAACAGCATCCGGCGCCACCGCACAGGAGCCGGCACCATTTTTAAAGAGCTTCATTTTAAATTTGTGTTAAAAACTAAATAAAATCTGGAATCCCCTCTCCCACCAATGCCACCCCCCACCGCCCACCCCTCCCCCCACCCCACCACACCACTGTTTGTTTTTAGGCCTAGCCGATCCAAAATAAACTTAAATCCCAGCCTGAACTTTTCCCCCTGAACTTTGTTCCCTTTGCCCTTCAACCCCTTCCCACCATCCCCCCAGGCAATGGAGTAAGTTTCCTCTGTTCCCCCCGACCTGAAAATTAAACTCCTCCCCGGTCCCCACCAGTGTCTCACTTTGAATCCCCAAATGGGGATTGGAAGGCACAGGACTTCCGGCCATCAGCCAAAATATCGCTGTGGGACGGCTGCCCAGTCCAGGTAAGTTAGTTATCATGTATTTGCATCAGTTTTATCAGGCAAATGAAGGCCTTGCCGTTGCACTGAGGCCTCGCCGCAGCCAGTAAAATGTGGCACAGCCTTCTCGACATCGGGGGTGGTGGTGGGCCTGTCACGGAAGAATTTTCTGGGCCCCTCCCCCCCCGCCACGACCTCCAATTCCAGAGGGCTCATAAAATTCAGCCCAATGTATTAATTGAATTATTGACGTGCAAAGTGTCGTAGCTTGTCCGCTCCACAGAGTTAAATCTGAGATTTGGTATAAGGAATCCTTCAGTAGAGCTGAAAATTATTCAAATCTTTATTTCAGAATTGGGGGTAATCTCAGAAGAAGCCCCAGAGATTCCAATACTTGGCTGAGCAGTTTTTTGTATCTCCCTGAAATGAAAGTAAATCATTGAAAGGCTCCATTTATGTATATATGGGCGGTCGTGTAAACTTTTCTTCATGTTTGATACATGATCATTAACCAGCCTAATAATTTTTTTAAAATGATATGCTTTATTATGAATTGACAGCAGCAGTGAGCTAAGGAATTACAAATGTCAATGGAAGTGTCCGTTTGATTTGTACCGTATCTATTTTGTCTCCTATGCTGGCTCATGCCTGTGTAAATTGCCCTTAGGCACAACCCCTTGTAATCAAGCTATTGAGCATAACAGGATAGTCTATATAAATACAGTGTAAAAATAAAGATAAAGCATAATGTAAACCTGCAGAGCTGAGACTGTAGTAAAGCTTTGACCTGTGGAGGGTTCAAATGTTAAGAATATCAGTGAATGAAAACAAAATTACCAAGTATAATTTAGTTTTGGTATGTACGTAAAATAAAAAGCTTAGTTGGAGAAGAATCATTAAAAAAGCTGTCTTAGACAATGAATTAACACTTCAAAACATACATGACACATTATTAGTGTCAGCATCACATAAAGACATCAGAGGGCTGCCCATTTTTCTGCACTAAAGAAAGAAGTTAGTCATGAGATGAAAAAACACTTTATATTTTTAAGTAGACAATGGGGCAGAGATTGGCTAATATAGCCTCGTTCCTGTTCAAGCTCAAGTTTTTTCATCTCTTTTTCCTGTTCAAGCTGCTTCATCTGCAACTCAATCCTAGCTAATTCAATTGAACCACCATCTGGAATGCCTTTTCTTCCTTACAATTTCAAATGCTGTGCTATTACTTCAATTATGTCTTCTTTCTTTGCCCTGGTTTTAAGTCTAATGCCAACTTTTCTGCCAATTCCTTTAGCCTAACCTTGGTTAAGTTTTTCAAATCACTCAGAGATAAATCCTCCCTCCCCAGAAAGGTCGTAGCAACTAACAAATTGATTCCAGTCATACAACTTTACTCTAATGCACAAGAAACCTGGTGTTTTACTTTTCCTCTTTTCAATATTCTCTTCTTTGGCCTCCTTATCTCGAGAGACAATGGGTAAGGCCTGGAGGTGGTCAGTGGTGTGTGGAGCAGCGCCTGATGTGGCTATAAAGGCCAATTCTAGAGTGACAGGCTCTTCCACAGGTGCTGCAGAAAAATTTGTTTGTCGGGGCTGTTTCACAGTTGGCTCTCCCCTTGCGCCTCTGTCTTTTTTCCTGCAAACTGCTAAGTCTCTTCGACTTGCCACATTTTAGCCCCACCTTTGTGGCTGCCCACCAGCTCTGGCGAACGCTGGCAACTCACTCCCACGACTTGTGATCAATGTCACAGGACTTCATGTTGTATTTGCAGATGTCTTTAAAGCGGAGACATGGACGGCCGGTGGGTCTGATACCAGTGGCGAGCTTGCTGTACAATGTGTCTTTGGGGATCCTGCCATCTTCCATGCGGCTCACATGGCCAAGCCATCTCAAGCGCCGCTGACTCAGTAGTGTGTATAAGCTGGGGATATTGGCCGCCTCGAGGACTTCTGTGTTGGAGATACAGTCCTGCCACCTGATGCCAAGTATTCTCCGGAGGCAGCGAAGATGGAATGAATTGAGACGTCGCTCTTGGCTGACATACGTTGTCCAGGCCTCGCTGCCATAGAGCAAGGTACTGAGGACACAGGCTTGATACACTCGGACTTTTGTGTTCCGTGTCAGTGCGCCATTTTCCCACACTCTCTTGGCCATTCTGGACATAGCAGTGGAAGCCTTTCCCATGAGCTTGTTGATTTCTGCATCTAGAGACAGGTTACTGGTGATAGTTGAGCCTAGGTAGGTGAACTCTTGAACCACTTCCAGAGTGTGGTCGCCAATATTGATGGATGGAGCATTTCTGACGTCCTGCCCCATGATGTTCATTTTCTTGAGGCTGATGGTTAGGCCAAATTCATTGCAGGCAGCCGCAAACCTGTCGATGAGACTCTGCAGGCACTCTTCAGTGTGAGATGTTAAAGCAGCATCGTCAGCAAAGAGGAGTTCCCTGATGAGGACTTTCTGTACTTTGGACTTCGCTCTTAGATGGGCAAGGTTGAACAACCTGCCCCCTGATCTTGTGTGGAGGAAAATTCCTTCTTCAGAGGACTTGAACGCATGTGCAAGCAGCAGGGAGAAGAAAATCCCAAAAAGTGTGGGTGCGAGAACACAGCCCTGTTTCACGCCACTCAGGATAGGAAAGGGGTCTGATGAGGAGCCACCATGTTGAATTGTGCCTTTCATATTGTCATGGATTGAGATGATGATACTTAGTAGCTTTGGTGGACATCCAATCTTTTCTAGTAGTCTGAAGAGACCACGTCTGCTGACGAGGTCAAAGACTTTGGTGAGATCAATGAAAGCAATGTAGAGGGGCATCTGTTGTTCACGGCATTTCTCCTGTATCTGACGAAGGGAGAACAGCATGTCAACGGTCAATCTCTCTGCACGAAAGCCACACTGTGCCTCAGGGTAGACGCGCTCAGCCAGCTTCTGGAGCCTGTTTAGAGCGACTCGAGCAAAGACTTTCCCCACTATGCTGAGCAGGGAGATTCCACGGTAGTTGTTGCAGTCACCGCGGTCACCTTTGTTTTTATGGAGGGTGATGATATTGGCATCGCGCATTTCCTGAGGTACTGCTCCCTCGTCCCAGCACAGGCATAGCAGTTCATGTAGTGCTGAGAGTATAGCAGGCTTGGCACTCTTGATTATTTCAGGGGTAATGCTGTCCTTCCCAGGGGCTTTTCCGCTGGCCAGAGAATCATTGAGTTCCGATTTTGTTGGCTGTATGTCCAGCTCATCCATGACTGGTAGAGGCTGGGCTGCATTGAGGGCAGTCTCAGTGACAACATTCTCCCTGGAGTACAGTTCTAGGTAGTGCTCAACCCAGTGGTCCATTTGTTTGCATTGGTCAGTGATTATGTCTCCTGATTTAGATTTGAGGGGGGCGATCTTCTTGATGGTTGGCCCAAGAGCTCTCTTAATGCCATCATACATTCCTCTGATGTTTCCGGTGTCTGAGGCCAGCTGAATATGACTGCATAGGTGTTGCCAGTAGTCGTTTGGGCAGCGCCTGGCTGTTCTTTGTTGTTTGCTTCTGGCTGCTTTAAGTGCTACGGACGTTAACTCACTGGGGGCTTTCTTGTAGTTCAACAGTGCAATGCGCTTAGCGGCTATAACAGGTTCCAGCTCTTCATTATGAGATTGAAACCAGTCTGCATTTCTCTTCGCACTCAATATTACTTTCAATATTACCCCACTTACAATTGCATGTCATCAGCTTTGGGTTATCCCACAAAGAGCCAATTATATGTTATGACTGAGGTGGGAGGAGTGCACTGTCTTTCTCTGGTTCTATTTCTCCACAGTTCACAACATATATTTAAATGTTTACCCAGTTACCAATATGGTCAATCATATACACTATTCTTTATCCCAGAATAAAATACACCAACGAGTTTCTTTAATAAACAACAAAATTATCAGTTTATTATAAAACAGAACTTATCCAGTAAAGATGCAAAGCATTAACACACAGTTTGAAATAGAATGTAAATAGATATTCCCTTCTAGATACCCAATACACATACATACGCACACACCGGTTAGATTAAAAAAATTCTCTGCAGAGATTCACTTTACAAAAACACGAAAAAGAACTTTGGCCAAATACTTGTTAAGTCCTGAAGGAAAAAGAGAAGATATGGAAGGATATCAATTGTGTTTTGGTCTGGCATCCCAAATACGCATAAACTGTCACTGGGAACTTTCTGGAGCAGTTCCTTTCAGGTGGTATCAGGGATTAATCTGGCAGGCTTTCCAGGAGAAATGTGGGCATCAGGAGTTTCAATGATCACTCTGGAATCACAAGATTTTCTTCGAAGAGGGGGAGAAAGATCAGCGTGGTGCTTTTTTCAGCAGGCTAAAAACCCAACTGCCTTCAAAACAGTCCACACCGCAACAGCAAGTCAAAACCTCCTGACCACCATAAATCTTGACATGTCACTTCTCTGTAAACAACTCCCCTGGCCACCAAAGCTTTTTTTTATTCATTCATGGGATGTGGGCATCGCTGGCCAGGCCAGCATTTATTGCCCATCCCTAATTGCCCTTGGGAAGGTGGTGGTGAGCTGCCTTCTTGAACTGCTGCAGTCCATGTGGGGTAGGTACACCCACAGTGCTGTTAGGAAGGGAATTCCAGGATTTTGACCCAGCGACAGTGAAGCAGCGACGATATAGTTCCAAGTCAGGATGGTATGTGACTTGGAGGGGAACTTGCAGGTAGTGGTGTTCCCATGCATTTGCTGCCCTTGTTCTTCTAGTTGGTAGAGGTCATGGGTTTGGAAGGTGTTGTCTTCGGAGCCTTGGTGCGTTGCTGCAGTTCATCTTGTAGATGGTACACACTGCTGCCACTGTGCGTTGGTGGTGGAGGGAGTGAATGTTTGTGCATGGTGTGCCAATCAAATGGGCTGCTTTGTCCTGGATGGTGTCGAGCTTCTTGAGTGTTGTTGGAGTTGCACCCATCCAGGCAAGCGGAGAGTATTCCATCATACTCCTGACTTGTGCCTTGTAGATGGTGGACAGGCTTTGGGGAGTCAGGAGGTGAGTTACTCGCCGCAGGATTCCTAGCCTTTGACCTGCTCTCGTAGCCATGGTATTTATATGGCTACTCCAGTTCAGTTTCTCATCAATGGTAACCCCCAGGATGTTGATAGTGGGGGATTCAGCGATGGTAATGCCATTGAATGTCAAGGGGAGATGGTTAGATTCTTTCTTGTTGGAGATGGTCATTGCCTGGCCCTTGTGTGGCGCGAATGTTACTTGCCACTTATCAGCCCAAGTCTGGATATTGTCCAGGTCTTGCTGCATTTCTACACGGACTGCTTCAGTATCTGAGGAGTCGCGAATGGTCCTGAACATTGTGCAATCGAACATCCCCACTTCTGACCTTATGATTGAAGGGAGGTCATTGATGAAGCAGCTGAAGATGGTTGGGCCTAGGACACTACCCTGAGGAACTCCTGCAGTGATGTCCTGGAGCTCAGATGATTGACCTCCAACAACCACAACTGTCTTCCTTTGCGCTAGGTATGACACCAACCAGCCGAGAGCCTTATTCCCATTGACTCCAGTTTTGCTAGGGCTCCTTGATGCCATACTTGGTTCAATGCTGTCTTGATGTCAGTCACTGTCACCTCACCTGTTGTTCCTGTTGTTTAGATTAGATTTAGATTTAGATTAGAGATACAGCACTGAAACAGGCCCTTCGGCCCACCGAGTCTGTGCCGAACATCAACCACCCATCTATACTAATCCTACACTAATCCCACATTCCTACCAAACATCCCCACCTGTCCCTATATTTCCCTACCACCTACCTATACTAGTGACAATTTATAATGGCCAATTTACCTACCAACCTGCAAGTCTTTGGCATGTGGGAGGAAACCGGAGCACCCGGAGAAAACCCACGCAGACACAGGGAGAACTTGCAAACTCCACACAGGCAGTACCCGGAATCGAACCCTGGTCCCTGGAGCTGTGAGGCTGCGGTGCTAACCACTGCGCCACTGTGCCGCCCTAAATTATTTAGCTTAAAGCATGTGACATATATAAAAAAAGGAAAATAAATTAAATAATTGAATAAAATAATTAAGTAGTTAATTAAAACACATTCAGGATGGCAGGACAGGTGATGTGTCACGGCCACAGCATGTGGGAGCTCCTGGATGCCAGTGTGATCCAGGGCAAACACGTCTGCAGTAAGTGTTTGCAGCTCAAAGAGCTTCGGCTCAGAGTCATTGAACTGGAATCCGAGTAGCAGACAATGCAACGCATCAGGGAAAGGGAGAGTTACTTGGACGCTTTGTACCAGGAGGCAGTCACACCCCTTAGGATAAGGTCTTCTGATTTGGTCAGTGGTCAGGGACAGGAGAGTATGGCTGCAGCTGAGGCAGGTAAGAGGACCCAGAAGGCAGGTGTGCAGGAGCCTCAACATTTGCGATTTTCCAACAGGTTTGAGATTCTTTCAGCTTGTTTGGATGAGAGTGGGGGCTGCAGGGTGGATGAGCAACCTGACCCTGGCACCATGGTACAGGAAACTATTCAAGTGGAGGGAGGAAAAAGGAATGTAGTGGTAGTAGGGGACAGTATAGTTAGGGGGATTGACACTGTTCTCTGCAGCAAAGAGCGAGAGTCCAGACGGCTGTGTTGCCTGTCCGGTGCTCAGGGCTGGAGAGGAACATACAGTGGGAGGAGGAGGATTCAGTCATCGTGGTCCATGTAGGTACCAATGACATAGGCAGGACAAGGGAAGAGGGTCTGCATAGTTGGTCTGAGGACCAAGGCATCAAATTAAGAAGGAAAACTTCAAAGGTAATAATCTCTGGATTATTACCTGAGCCACATGTAAATTGGCACATGGCAAATAAGCTTAGAGAAATTAATGCGTGGCTCAAAGACTGGTGTGGTAGAAGTGGGTTCCAGTTCATGGGGCACTGGCAACAGTACAGGCGAAATTGGTGGCTTTACCGCTGGGACGGTCTACACCTGAACTGAGCTGGGGTCAGTGTTCTAGCGAGCCGATAATTAGGGAAGTAGAGAGGGTTTTAAACTGAATAGTGGGGGTAAGGGATCAAATTTGGGAAGATGTGGTAAATCAAGGAGTAGAGACAAGGCAAGAGAGAAAGATATTAATATAGGAAAGATGAACAGACTGTTTCAGGAAGGGACAGAGAGTACAAATCTAAGAGTAAATCAACAAATAAGGCTAGGGGTTACAAAAATAATAAAAGGACAAAACTAAAGGCTCTGTATCTGAATGCACGTAGCATTTGAAACAAAACAGATGAACTGAGAGTACAAATAGAAATAAATAAGTACGATCTGATAGCCATTACAGAGACATGGCTGCAGGATGACCTAGATTGGCACCTGAATATTGAAGGGTACATGGCATTTAGGAAGGACAGGAAGCTAGGAAAAGCTGGAGGGGTGGCTCTGTTAATTAATGATGGTATGAGCGCAATAGAGAGGAATGATCTAAGTTCAGGAGACCAGGATGTAGAAGCAGTTTGGGTAGAGATGAGAAATCATAAAGGCAAGAAGTCACTTATGGGAGTGGTGTACAGGCCACCTAACATTAACCACATTGTAGGACGGGGTATAAAGGAAGAAATAATGTCATCTTGTCAGAAAGGTATAGCGATAATTATGGGGGATTTTAACCTACATATAAACTGGAAAAATCAGATGGCCAGAAGTAGCCTAGATGAGGAGTACATAGAATGTTTTCAAGATAATTTCTTGGAATAATACGTTCTGGAGCCAACCAGACAGCAGGCTATACTAGACCTGGTATTGTGCAATGAGATAGGATTAATTAATGACCTCATAGTTAAGGTGGCCCTAGGTAGCATTGATCATAATATGATTGAATTTGACGTTCAATTTGAGGGAGAGAAGGTTGGGTCCAAGGCTAGTATTTTAAACTTAAATAAAGGCAATTATGAGGGCAGGAAAGCAGAACTAGCTAAAGTGAACTGGCAAATTAGGTTAACGGATAGGTCAATAGAGATGCAATGGCAGACATTTAAGGGGATATTTCAGAATACACAGAATTGATACATTTCAACGAGAAAGAAAAATTCCAAGGGTGGGACCCGCCATCCATGGTTAACTAAAACAGTTAAAGATAGTATAAAACTTAAAGAAAAAGCCTATATTTGCATAAAGATGGGAGGCAGGTCAGAAGATTGGACAGAATATAAAAAACAGCAAAGAATGACTAAAAGATTGCTAAGGAAGGTAAAATTAGAGTATGAGAGAAAGCTAGCTAGAAATATAAAGACAAATAGTAAGAGTTTCTATAGATATTTTAAAAAGAAAGGAGTTAACAAAGTAAGCATTGGTCCGATGAAGTGAGTCCGGGGGATTAATAATGGATAATAAGGAGATGACAGATGAATTGGACAGATATTTTGCATCGGTCTTCACTATTGAGGATGTAAGTAATATCCCAGTATTAGTCAGGAAATGAAAGGGAGGGAGGAACTCAAGAAAATTACAATCATCAGGGAAGTGGTACTGAACAAATTGTTGGAGCTGCAGGCTGACAAGGCCTCGGGTCCTGATGGACTTCATCCTAGGGAGTTAAAAGAAGTGGCTAGTGAGATAGTTGATGTGTTAGTCTTAATCTTTCAAAATTCCCTAGATTCGGGGAAGGCTCCATTAGATTAGAAAATAGTGAATGTAACTCCTTTATTCAAAAAGGGAGGTAGACAGAAAGCAGGAAACTACAGGCCAGTTAGCTTAACATCTGTCTTCGGGAAAACGTTAGAAGCTATTATTGAAGATGCTATAGCAGGGCATTTGGAAAAATTCATGGTAATCAGGTAGTGTCAACATGGTTTTGTGAAAGGGAAATCATGTTTAACCAATTTATTGGAGTTCTTTGAGGGAGTTACATGTGCTGTGGATAAAGGGGAAACGGTGGATGTATTGTACTTAGATTTCCATAAGGTATTTGATAAGGTGCCACATCAAAGATTATTGTAGAAAATAAAAGCTCATGGTGTAGGGGGTAACATATTGGCATGGATTGAAGATTGTCTTGCTAACAGGAAACGGAGAGTAGATAAATGGGTCATTTTCTGGTTGGCAAGATGTAATGAATGGTGTGCCACAGGGATCTATGCTGGGTCCTCAACTTTATACAATTTAAATAAATTACTTAGATGAAGGGGACCAAAGGTATGGTTGCTAAATTTGCTGATGACACAAAGTTAGGTTGGAAAGTAACTTGTGAAGAAGACATAAGGGGCTACAAAGGGATATAGATAGGTTAAGTGAGTGGGCAAAGACCTGGCAAATGGAGTATTATGTGGGAAAAGTGAAATTGTCCACTGTGGCAGGAAGAATAAAAAAACATATTATCCAAATGGTGAGAGATTGCAGAGCTCTGAGATGCAGAGGGATCTGGATGTCCTAGTGCATGAATCGCAAAAGGTTAGAATGCAGGGACAGCACATAATTAGGAAAGCTAATAGAATGTTATCATTTACCGCGAGGGGAATTGAATACAAAAGTAGGGAGGTTATGCTTCAGCTATCCAGGGCATTGGTGAGATCACATCTGCAGTACTGTGTACAGTACTGGTCTCCTTATTTAAGGAAGGATGTAAATGCGTTGGAGGCAGTACAGAGAAGGTTTACTAGACTAATACTTGATTGGGCGGGCTGTCTTACGAGGAAAGATTGGACAAGCTAGGCTTGTATCCACTGGAATTTAGAAGAGTAAGAGGTGACTTGATTGAAACATATAAGATCCTGAAGGGTCTTGTCAGGGTGGATGTGGAAAGGATGTTCCCCTTGTGGGAGAATCTAGAACTAGGGGTCACTGTTTAACAATAAGGGGTCGTCCATTTAAGACAAAGATGAGGAGAAATTGTTTCTCTCAGAGGGTTGTGAGTCTTTGGGATTCTCTTCCTCAAAAGGCAGTAGAAGCAGAGTCTTTGAATATTTTTAAGGCAGAGGTAGATAGATTCTTGATAAGCAAGGGGGTGGAAGATTATCGGGGGTAGGTGGAAATGTGGAGTAATCAGTTCAGCCATGAACTTATTGAATGGCGGAGCAGGCTTGAAGGGCCGAGTGGCCTACTCCTGCTCCTAATTTGTATGTTCGTATCCAGTTAAGGTTGTTTTTAAACACAAAGCTTAAGTGTTTTCCCAGTGACTCTTGTAAAAAAAAAGACACATCTATGGAATCTTGTTAGTTTTCCAAATGAACCAATGTCCATAATCATCAACACAAGTCCTCAAAACATTTAATAATGGAGCACCTTCATAAAATTGCCATGTTTGATGTTCCACCGAGTTGGTCAATCTATCCATGGAAGTGGATGCTCTCACAATGCCCTGCAACTTAAATCCACTCACGCTTGAGCTAGACTCTGTCATTCTCCCTGCAATTGTGGTGGGTGTGCATGGAAAGCGGACCAGTACATCACAGATTTTCTGCTGCCCCTCATTAATTACACTTTTCATAGATGCTGAACTCCAGGAGCTGTCAGTGTCCAGCTGAGCTGAACTTGGAAACGGCTTCGCCCTCTGATGCGGACTCTTCACAACTGTTCCTGCTACCTTTGTCTATCAGGCTCACTTATGAACTGAACCATCAGGTGAAAAACCAACTATCCATCTCACTGGATTGACAGAAGTAACAGTATCTGCGCTGGTGCATGGCAAGCATGAGTCCTGTGATGGTGCACCCTTAAAAATAATCTGCATCTCTAAGGAATCATCACCAGGAGCTCCACCAACTGTTGCTGCATGTGTGAAGGCCCTGGTGGAGAGAAAATATATAAATTAGTAGTGGTAAGTTAAGAATGTCACAACTTAGCATTACAAAGATCATCATAATTCAGTAGCTGTTTAAATCAAATCAATATGACTGAATGAGTCTTTTGTAACATGAAGGTTTCTGTTCAATTCTGGCATCTGGTAGCTGCGAGATTCCAGCCTCTTCATTTCTGATGGTCAGGGATGTTGCAATATCATTAATCTCTATCGCCTCTTCCTCTGCAGCTATCAACTGCCCAATCTGTGGACACCTCTAGTTCCCTCCCTCTCTCAAATCTTCTATGCTTTCATCTCCTGCAATAGAGGAATTAACAGAACCATGATTGATTGTAATAGCATATGTTCACCTGATGGATGTAATGCATTTTCTAAGGGTGACTATCAGGGAGAGGCATCAAATTACAAAGAGATTAGGGTGAATTGCAGTAGTGGATGGAAGGGTCGGGATGTGAAGAAGTACGTAGATGGGGAAGGAGTGGTGCACTTTCAAGGTTAGTCGATTTGAGGATGTGATGAAGTAAGTTTGACAAGGCAGAATGTAGTGTGGATGGCGGTGATGTGCACCATAGGGTGTAGGTGAATGTGCAACTGTGCTTACCTTTTCTAACCTGGTTAGGTCATTAAAGCACTTTGTGCATTGAATCCAAGTACGCCACAATGCTCCTACTGCTGACCTCCTTGGCCACCTTCAGCCAGGACCTCTTCATTGCAGCAGCTGGTTTGTTCCTCCCATTGCTGGGGAAGAACATCTGTCTCTGACTTCTCACTGTACGATGTATCAATGAATCTTGGTGCAGCCCATGTCCATCCTGAATCCATCACATCACTTCTCCTTCAGTTTGCTGCAACTGAAGGGGCAGCACAGTGGCGCAGTGGTTAGCACCGCAGCCTCACAGCTCCAGTGACCCGGGTTCGATTCCGGGTACTGCCTGTGTGGAGTTTGCAAGTTCTCCCTGTGTCTGCGTGGGTTTTCTCCGGGTGCTCCGGTTTCCTCCCACAAGCCAAAAGACTTGCAGATTGATAGGTAAATTGGCCATTATAAATTGTCACTAGTATAGGTTGGTGGTAGGGAAATATAGGGACAGGTGGGGATGTTTGGTAGGAATATGGGATTAGTGTAGGATTAGTATAAATGGGTGGTTGTTGTTCGGCACAGACTTGGTGGGCCGAAGGGCCTGTTTCAGTGCTGTATCTCTAATCTAAAAAAAACTCCTAACTTCTCCAAATTCATGCTTGGATTGGCTCTTTAAATGTTTGCTCATGTCATGTGGGTCCCGGACCATGCCCACTCTCGTGCACTGAAGGTGCGAAACCTGGAAGTAAGATTATAATGAGGTGGAAATTGTACATTCTGATGCACCGGGGCTGCTTCTGGATTTCGCAGCTATCGCCCCCATCCCACTCCGAACACACCCAGAGTTATTACCGGGCCCAGTGTTTCTGCAGATTAGTCTTGAGTTTCACCACTCAAGAGCAGGCTGTGTCCTCTAGTTCTAATGTTCTGGGCCAGGTCAAGCAGCTTGTCATTGTCTAAATTATCGAATCCCTTTAGAATTCTAAAGTCTGCAATCATATCACCTATCAGTCTTTTCTCAGCGCGAAAATGACCAAATAACATATTAACTTGTCGTAATCCAATTTCTCCATCCCCTCAATCATTCTGGTTGCCATCTTTTGTATCCTTTCAATAGCTGCAATATCCTTTTTCATATTGTGGCGATCAGAACTGTTCATTGTAATCTTAAGTGCACACAAAAATTTATGTGTGAGCTTGATGTAATGAGTTGAACCTTTGGGGACGAGCTGCTTTTAGGTGTATTAAGAAAGCAAATAAATTCAGCACTTGTTAATTGATTAGTTTGCAATTTCCATATATTAATTCTTCAATACACCCACTCATTGTAAATGCCAAGTGGGACATCTCGTGTTGAAAGATATCTAACAAGACAGACTTTTGATAAGCGAGCTGCAAAGAAATGTTCTTTGTTTAGAAAGTTAACAATGATGGAGCTCTACCTGGCTCAGCATTGCTGCATCTGGTTTAAGTGGGAAGAAATCACTATTTTAATAATATGTGTGAGTAGTTGACACAGTGGAATTGAATAGAGAGCACTGTGACTTTATTTGCTTTGGCAATAGTAATGATGGCTCATACCTGATGTGGGCAGCATTTTCCATAGTGACAGAGAAAACAATTGAGACACAAAGCAACAAAGGAAAACAATTACCTTTCCTTCACTTTTCATTTGGGTAAAATGTAAAATACACTGAAGTTAATATCTGGACTGTGTACTATGTGTCTCCCCTTAATTTTCTTTATAAAGTATGGCAGAATGTAATTTTTGAAAAAGAATGTGTTTCTGCTTATTCCCATTTTCTCCCTTTCTCTTATGAATATGCCAATGCTTGCTGGGCATATTTTATCCTTACAACGGGGGGTCTTGGTGGCAGGCTGGAAAGCAGGGGGAGGCCTTGCCTCAGCCCTCTGTCGGACCCCACTGCCCACCACCGCTGTGGAATTCCACGGCAGGCAGCTAATTAACTCGCCGCCGGCAGGGGCCCTCTGTAGGCCATGGATTGCCCCCCAGACGATGGCCGCCCTCTCACTTGGCTTTGTCTCCACGCAGCAGCAAGCCCCTCCAATGTTGATGAAATCGCAGCAGAGGTGGGAAGCCGCCCTTAAGTGGCCATTAAGTGGCATGTCGCCCTTTGTCATTTTGTGTGCCCCCCTTCACACCTCTGTTCCCGAGTCCAAGGGCAAGATAAAATCCTGCCCCAACAGTCCTCTGGTATCTAACCCAAGTGTCCATTCTGTATTTGTTTAATTACAAGGAGAAATTATGCAAACTAGGATTGTATTCCCTGGAATTTAGAAGGTTAAGGGGTGATTTAATTGATACTTTCAAAATATTAAGGGAAACAGATAGGGTAGATGGAGAGAAACTATTTCTGCTGGTTGAGGTGTCTAAGACTGGGAGGCATAGTCTAAAAATTAGAGCCAGACCTTTCAGAAGTGAAATTAGGAAACACTTCTATACACAAAGGGCTGGATTTTACACTCCAGCAGGATCATTAGTCGAGGGGCCGGAGAATCCCTGTGGAGTCATGGAATGCGGCATCTTAATGTATGTTTCTGATTTTTATCGGAGGCAGTGAAATACCTCGGCGGCACTGCAACGGCATCATCATTTGAATGTTTTATATACATTTGAATGTCATTCACCGCGATTCAACGAAGCGTTCTCAATTTTGATACTGACATGCTGCACTTCCGTGCCTTCAGTTTTGCATCTTTCAAAAGCTGGTGCCACTGAGGCGAGAGTCCATGGTGCCTCGAGAGGGAAGATAACATCACTGGAGTTATGTGGGGGAAGCGGGGTTTGCAGTGGACATTGCCGCTATGCTGACTCTGCAAGGGGATTGTTTGTCAAGGTGGTGGGGGAGCTCTGCAAGGGGATTGTGTTTGAAGTTTTGGTGGGGGGAAAAGTCTGCAAGAAGATTGCATTTGAAGGTGGGAAATTCTGAGAAAGTATCGGTTGTGTTTGTTGATGAGTGGGTGGGGGGGTGGGGGTGCGGCATTACAGGATAGCTTAAATGGTGGTGTTAGTATGGTCATGATGGCTCGCACTTATTGAAAAGTTGTCAGACGAACCTTAATCCATACAATAGAGCTACCACAGGCATCCTGCAGAACCAAAATTTACACACTTCTTTATCCAGACAGGTTTACTTTAGCTTTTGAAGGAAGCCGAAGGTTCAAGGAGAATACAAATGGGTCTGATTCACCCTGCATTCCTGGATCCCCTTGCCGTGTTGAGGCACCTCCACCGGAGGCGGGCGCAAGAGGTAGTGTGGATCAAGAAGAAGCTCCTAGATGCAAGCAGTAGCAACCGCCAAGGCAATGAAGAGCACAAATGCCAGCGAGTCTACAGGACTCAGTTAACAAACCTGCAGATGTCAGAGCAAAACTGCCAGAGAAGACTGCAGCTTTCTAAAGAGGCCATCACAGACCTCTGCAGACTCCTTAACGATGAATTGCGAGCAATGAGTTTTGGTGGTCACTTTCTGCCTGTGGTCCTCACAATGACCGTGGCCCTAAACTTTTATGCATCGGGATCATTCCAGGGATCCACCGGGGACCTGTGTAGGGTCTCTGCTGCTGCATCAACGCGGTGACTACTGTTCTGTTCAGGAGGGCTGGCGACTATGTATGCTACAGAACAGACCCTGAGGGTCAGGCTGAGAGAGCCATTGTATTTGGGGCCATTGTGGGATTCCCACAGGTCAAAAGTGTAATCTACTGCACACATGCGGCAATCAGAGTTCCCACAGGCCAACTGGAAGGGGTTCCATTCAATTAACGTACAACTGGTATGCGACCACAAAAGCACTTCCTACAAGTGTGTGCCCACTTCCCAGGAAGCTGCCATGATTGATACAAACTTCGCCAGTCCCAGGTGCCACAGCTTTTTACTCCCCCCACTGGCATTGATGGGTGGATTCTCGGGGATAATGGCTTATGACGCCAGTAAGGAACCCCAGCAATGATGCAGAGGAGCATTACAACACCTGCCACAGCTCCATCCGTGCGCCCATAGAGCATGCCATTGATTTGCTAAAGCTGAGGTTCCAATGCCTCGATAGATCTGGTGGAGCCCATCATTATGCCCAGAGAGGGCTGTGGGTATTGTAGTGGTCTGCTGCATGCAACATAATATTGCACTGCAGAGCGGGGAGGTCTCGCAAGATGAAGACATACATGATCATCAGATATCCTCCGACGAAGAGGACCGAGAGGACAGACATGGCCAAGCAGGCAAGGAAGATCAGAACACAATGCTAGAGGCCAGACCTGGTGAGCAAAACGCAAAGTCCCCTTACCTTAGGAAGGATGTTATTGCCATAGAGGGAGTGCAACAAAGGTTCAGCAGACTTGTTCCTGGGATGGCGGGACTGTCCTATGAGAGAGATTGGGGAAACTGGGCCTGTATTCTCTAGAGTTTCGAAGATTGAGAGGTGATCTCGTTGAAACCTACAAAATACCTAAAGGGATAGACAGGGTAGATGCAGCAAAGATGTTTCCCCTGGCTGGGGAGTCTAGAACCAGGGGACACAATTTCAAAATAAGGGGGAAGCCACATAGGACATAGACGAGGAGAAATTTATTTACTCAGAGTGTTATGAATCTTTGGAATTCTCTACACCAGAGGGCTGTGGAAGCTCAGTCTGAGTATGTTTAAAGTAGAGATTGACAGATTTCCAAATACCAGTGACATAAAGGGATATGGAGATAGTGTGGGATAAAGGCATTCAAGTGGATGATCAACCATGATATTGAATGGCAGGGCAGGCTCAATGGGCTGAATGGCCTACTCCTGCTCCTATGTTCTATGTTCCTAAGGGAGGCAAGGCAGACCCTTATAAACTCATGTTTTCAAAATCCTTGAAATCAACTAAATATGAATGTTCACAAAACTCACTATCATGCATGTTGCCTCGTCTTCCACCTCCGTACTATCTGTCCCTCAAGAATGAAGGACACCAACAAAGTGAGCCAGTGCCCATATGACATCACTCATTCAATGAAACATCATGCTCATTGCCATGATAATGATATCAGTGGTCACATTGGCAATGCTGTAAGGCTTACGATGGGATTCCAGGAGTCACAATCACTCCATTGTGGAATGCGGTTTTCAAACAATAAAGGCTGATGTTTGGCACTAAATAACATTGAATTAAAGTTAACATGACACATCTGTATCACCCATGAATCCTCATGTGTGTTTTGGTGGGTTTTCTTTATACGCTTGTGGGTGCTCCAGTGCGGTGTAACACCTGCGCTAGCAGCTGGGCTGGAGGAAGACTACTGATCAGGCAGTCGTCCTCTGGGTGTTTGAAGCCTGGAGGGCCCCAGCTGCCTGAAGGCTTCCTGCACTGGTGCAGGACTATCCTCAGGCATTGCGTCTGCTAGAGCTAGATTCACTGGCGGAGGGGCTGAGGAGCCAATGTCCGGAATTGAAATTCCCTCTGGGGAGACCCCAGATGTGGAGCACATCCTCTCCTCATCCCACTCAAGGCTCGCTGGAACCTCCATGCTCACCGGAGAAGGACTAGGAGCAGGAAAACACCCCATGTTCCCTTCTTTCGCCCTGTCATTGCTGTTCTGAATTCATAGCCAAGGCGACGAATTGCAGGTCGTGGCACATCAGCTGTATGTGGTTCTCCAAGAGGGTTGCCAATTTCTCAATGGATGAAGCCATGAGCTCATGTGCCTGCGACATTGCAGCAGTCTTGGCATGGATGGACTCCTCCATCGTCTGCTCAATGCTATGCATGGCCTCTGGCATCTCCGCCAGATGTTGCCTTACCTCTCCCTGCAACTCTAGCATGACCTGTGCTGTTGACAACCAGAGATTCGTCATCGGCCTGTCCATCCACAGTCCTCCAACTGTGAGAGGCTTCAGCTGTCTCAGCCTCAGCCAGCTGCTCGGGCGTGTGTGCGGTGCTCTCACCAGCTTGTGGCCCTGATTCTAAAGCCAAACGAAAACCCGCCAAGGTGAAAGTATCTACGCTGATGGAAGGTCCTAGGATGGTGCAGCTGCTAAGTGCTCTTTGTCCTCAGAGGTTATCGTGATCGCTCACTGTCTACATTCACTTGCGACCAAAG
Source organism: Heterodontus francisci (assembly GCF_036365525.1). Taxonomy (NCBI): domain Eukaryota; kingdom Metazoa; phylum Chordata; class Chondrichthyes; order Heterodontiformes; family Heterodontidae; genus Heterodontus; species Heterodontus francisci. The sequence goes on along the minus strand of NC_090385.1, from coordinate 36,490,346 downwards.
ATTTTCAAGATAAAATGCAAACAACAAACATGAAGGGTTTAGGATACACATTTCCCAATAATCTGCTATCATTCTGCTATGACCTTACTGTCCTTGGAATGGCTCTGGCACCTATGTGGCATAATAATTGTGGACAACCAGATCACACCAAGCAATTTTGAAATGTGCCACTTACCTTGGCTGAGCGCAGGAGGTCATTGACCCTTTTCCTGCATTGGACCCAGTTACAACAGTGACCCTATGGCTACTGACCTCCAACTGCGATCTCCATACAGGTTTGCTTTGTCAGGCGGGAGGACCTCTTCTTGACCACTGGAGAAAAGGACCTCCCCTCTTTCCCTTGCAGCCTTAAGGAGAATCAGCAGGGATGCATCACTGAAATATGGGGCCATCCTTGATCTGACATCTGACATGGTTGCCTGGCGACTTGCTTGTGGATTGTAGAGGTATTGCTTTAATACACTGCTGCTCAATGCTCGGAGAGATTATATGCAGGGTTGGCAGCCTTTTAAATATGGCGCCAGCACCTGCTCCAACATCAGGTGCACATGATTGTAGGGGACGGCCGTCTGCGTTATGCTAAATGGCTGCACACCATGTATTCACAGCGGCACGGCTAGGTCAATTGTTAATTTTTAATCTGAGATTGGGACAAAGACTGGTATATGGAGTTAGGTCGCAGATCAGCTATAATCTCACTGAATGGCAGAATAAGCCTGATGGGACTATTCTAACACACTCCTGGCTGGCCTGTCACATTCTACCCTCCATAAACTTGAAGTCATCCAAATCTTTGCTGCCCACATCTTTACTTTCCCTACGTCCTGTTCACCTGTCACCCCTGTGCTCACTGACCTGGATTGGGTCCCAGTCAAGCAACGCCTCGATTTTAAAATTCTCATCCTTGTTTTCAAATCCCTCCAAGACCTCACTGCTATCTATCTCTGTAACCTCCTTCAGCTGCACAAAACTCTGAGATATCTGCACTCATCTAATTCTGACCTGTTGAGTATCTCTGATTTTAATTTCTCTACTATTGGTGGTCATGTCTTCAGCTACCATCTCACTTTCCTCCTGTAAGACATTCCTTAAAACCTAACTCTTTGACCAAGTTTTTGGGCATCTGCCCTAACATCTCCTTATGCGGTTCATGTCTAATTTTGCTTTGTGATGCTCATGGGAAGCCTTGGGATATTTTAGGTGCTATATAAATTTAGGCAGTTGTTGTTTCAGGAGGGAGTTTCAGAATGCAGGGCCTAGGTACCTTAAAGCACAGCTTTTGATGATGCTGGGGGGAAGTAGGGGGCAATAGTGATGGTTATGCTTAACAACAATAACTTGCATTTATATAGAGATCAGAGTTGGAGGAGCAGAGAGTTCTGTGGCAGACAATTTGTAGAGAGGGATAAGGTCATGAAAATGGCTGAGAATTTTAAATTGGAGATGTTGATGAACTCGGAACCAACATAAATTAACAAGGGCAAGGGTGATTGGTGAGTGGGACCTGGTGTGGGATAGCATATGGGCAGCAGAGGTTTGGATGAGCTGATGTGTATGGTGAGCGGAAGTTGGGAAACAGGTCCATAAAGCATTGAAATATCAACTCTGGAGCTGACCAATTCATGGATGAGAGTTTCAGCAGTAGATGGGCTGAGGTAGGAATGAAGGCAGGTGTTGTTATGAAGGTGGAAGTAGATGGTCTTTGTGATGGATTGGAATACGCTAATATTGCACTGCATCATTTCAGCACTTTAATCTTACATAATGTAAAGATTACTGCAAAGAATCCTCCACAGTATCAATAATTTATAAAAAGAGTGTTCAGAAAGTCCTGTGTGATATACGTTGATGTACAGCTCACAACTCAGTCGTCCTGTTGGATCACCGATGACTTTGCTGCTCATGTAGATATCTGAGCTAGAAAGGTATTTTCATGGTTGGCAAAACAGACAAATAGGTACAACAGCTGAAATGCTGCAGTCCTGCGTTGCTGAAGCTGCGTGTTTTTTTTTGGAGAACAAAATCAGATGTGGGGAAGTCAAGTGGAAGATGAGAGAAGTTATCATCAATTCTACGAAATGTGGACTAAAACTGTCTCCAAAGATCTCCTGCGAGAAAACAACTTTAAGCTTTCCTAACTTTAAAGAAAGGCCGCAAGGTTAAAAAAAGATTAAAGTTTAAGACAGGTGTAAACAGTTGCTTGTCAAGACTAGAAAATAATCTTTTTTTTTAACATATATTTCGTGTAATACTATCATTTCACTCTGCTGAAAATAAAAATAATTCACTGGATTGAGGTATCATTAAGAATGTAACAGTGTCACCAAAGAATCCACAACAACTGTGTATTCAAGATGACTGCTTACATTTGACATTATATTTCATTTTACTTTTCCCCTACTTAGAAAATATAACTTTTCTTCCTCTATAAAGCTAATTATGAGACAAATGTATCAATCAGCTGACTTGCATATAAGCTGTGATGTCTTCGGGACTTGGGTAAGGTTTAGCTGAGTTTAATACAGGATATGAGGCAAAATCAGGGAGAAAAAGACTGCAGCAGCTGAATATAAAGGCTTCTCCTTTATTCTGTCTTAGTTTCACTTTCTCTTTGCCAGCATGTGTTTTACAGCAGTCTCTAGAGTACATAATGCACAATGTCATTGCAATTTCAAAACATGACAACACTATATCCCTTCCCTTCTTAGTAAATGAGAGACATAGCATGTTTCAGTAGTTTGTTTCCAAAAACAGTAAACAATAAACTTAAATAGTTCATTTCGAAAATAGTCACTTAAGTGTGTTGGGCGTTTTCTCTCATAAGTAGGATATCGTCTGAATTCTGATGTAGTCTCATATGAATCATGTTCTTCATCCGATGTGCTGATATCGGATTTGGCTTCAATGCTTGCGAGTAGTGTTTTCAGTGCTTTGAAGAGTGATGCGTTTCTTGTGATGATTTGTGAACCGTGCTTAGCAGATCATTGATCCTTGGGCGTAAAGTAGTTTGTCAGTGCATTTTTTGCTGAGGTGTAGTCATTTTGCTCAGGCTTAAGTATCTCTTAGATGTCCTCTAATTCTACACCTCCATACAGTAGACGCAGGGTCCTTTTCCTGGTGTCGTCTGTGATTGCGAAACCTGCCATCGTGCCTTCAAAATGTCACATCCACTTTTGCCAACGTGGGGATATGATGATTGCTCTGAATACACATCAAAAGGCGATAGATTGGGCAAAAACAACACCATATTGATCAACACAGTGATCAAGGATCTAGGATCGCATTCCTTTCAGAGGAAGCTTCTCTGCAGTGATTCAAGATTATGGGCTGGATTTTAGAAGGCCACCGTTGCGACAAAAATGGCAGCCCACCCATGCAGGCCGCCGCCATTCCAAGCACGTGGCTCATTTAAATAGCTGGGGCGGGCCCCCCCACCCCCACCCCCACCCCCACCCCCACCCCCACCCCCACCCCCACCCCCGATCATGTAGAGGGGGAGGGCTGTCCGTCCCCGGCAATGGCGTCAGCTGCCTGTGCGCAGGTGCTGACACCATTTTTAAAGGGCTGTCAGCCCTACCAGTAAATTTAAATATTTAAAGATAGATTACGTGAAATAAAATAATTACATCTCTTTTGCCCCTCTCTCACCACTCCAATAACAATGAAATTAATTATTTTCCCTTCCCTCCCAAAACATACCTTTACTATCTTTAAACTATAACCCTTCCCACCGTTCCCTGCAACCGTGATGCGAATTTGACCCCAGCTCCCCCCACCGCACTGAGAAACCTACCATCTGCCCCCTTCCCCACCAGTGTTGCGCCTCGTTTCCCCGAACAGGGATCCAAAGGCGCGGCAGTGCCGGCCACCAGGGTGAAGATCGCAGCGGTACTTCAGGAGGCGACAAGAGACTCATTAAGTCAGGTGATTTAATTTATTTAAATGGCAGTCACGTCGCTGAGCAGTGGGAGCACCTCCACGAGGCCTCGCCGCCGGTGGCGACATCGGGTTGGGCCCTGCCGGCGTCAAGATCCATCGCGGGCCTCATCTGGGGCAATCTTCATGCCCCCTCCACCACGGATCCTGGCATCGAAGTCCCTATAAAATCCAGCCCTATGTATTGTTTTTGATAGGATGGCTATTTTGGAGCGATCAGTGTGTGAGTATACACTGTTCAAGTTTCTCGTGTGTCAGTCTAACACCGTCTCCAAGTTAAAATACTGTCTGTGAAAGAAGACAAAAACCTTACAAATTTTTCATACCTGAAAGCAATGTTTCAGTTTTTTTTCATCCTTTCCTGTTTCCTGCATCGCCATTGTGATATCCTCAGGACCTGAGTGAGGTCTAGCCAAATTTGGTATCAGGTATGAGTTAAAGATAGAGAGACAAAGGTTGGAATTTTACGCCACCCCAGCGAGCCGGATGGTGGTATAAATTGAGCGGGAGGCTCTGGGAGGCCTTCCCAATCCGATCCCACCTCCGCCCCACTTTATGTAGGATTGGGGGGGGGGCAGGGGGGTGGCGAGAAATGGGCCACTTAACAGCCACTTAAGAGCCTTCGACCGCCTCCATGGGGATTTTACCTGTGGCAAGCTGGCATCCTTGAGCCGTGAAAGGCAGTCTAGTGAAACTTGGCGGCCTCTCAGCGCCCCAGGGGGGAGGGCCCTGACAATCAGGCACAGGTGCCCGATTGAGGGCCGCTCCCGCTTCCCCAACCACCCCCAGGACCCAGGATGCCGCCCCCTCAAACGACCACCCTTGCCTCACCGGGCCCCGACCGATTACCCCCGGCGAGGCAACCCAAACTTACCTGCACTCCTGGCTCCATGTCCTTGGCTGGGCTGCAGTCCCAGTAGTGGCCACCGCACCCGGTGATGCTGCTGGGACTAAAAGCTGCCGGCCTGCTGATTAGCCGACAGCTGAATGAGGCAGGACTTCCTCCCTCAGGCAGGTGTAAGTCCCGCCTCGGAACAGTTAAAGCCCGGGGACCCGTAAAATGCGGGACGGATCCCCAGGCTAGGCGGAAGTGGGTTTGCCACCGACTTTTACATCGGTGGCCAGCTCCCATCCGCTCGACGTAAAATCCAGCCCAAAGACTGCAACAGCTCAACAGAAATGTTCTCCTTTATTCTGTCTGAGTTTCACTTTCTCTTTGCTCACATGTGTGTTCTACCATTGCAGAATTTGCCATTGCGATTTCAAAACACTACAACACTACATAAGCTACCCTTGCCTCGAGGCCAAGTCCCAAACTGGAGCCCCTTCATAGGAAAAATATTATTAATTCATACCCCATCCCCCCAACCACCCAACTGGAAACAGTTGTTATCTGTGTTTTTTTAAGTGGAACCTATAAATAAGTTAATGTGCTATTTACAGACACAGTCAATCTAAAAAGCATTTCATCAGAGGTTATCTTGTTTTATTTTTGAGCCCAAACTTAATGGAGAAAAAATGAAAAGTAAGTTCCACTATTATTTAAAGGAATGCTCCTAGATTGGGCAGGGCAACAACCTTATTCTCCAGCATTCTCAAATAAACCCTATCATGAATAATCTTTATAAATATCATCTTGACTACCCCAATGGTCTGATGGCCTAGGGCATTGCCCAATGTAATGCTGAGCCACACAGGACTGAAGGATTTCCAAATCTGATTCCTGCGCTGTTTCAACCAAACCGGCAGTTGGTGCATTACAATTTACCTCAGGTATCCCGATGATAAGAGTCGACTAGAGTTCCTACTCTTGATTGCTTTCAGGGAGCCTTGTTGGAAAGTGAATCGTGGTGGGTTAGGCTTAAGCCAGTATGATACTCTCTATGGAAAATAGCTTGCTTACCTATGACAAATGACCACTGGACAAAGTAGCAATGGGCTGCGGACTCCCATGCAAGTGTACCCCAGGCAGGTTGCTACCTCATATACATTGAATATCAAGTAAATGCACAGAATGTGGCATTGTGAGGAATATATGGGAGTGTTTCATTTTTGTATAATACCCATTTAAATTTTTTAATGTTTTACATTTTTATTAAAAACTGGTACTGTATTATGTCCTCTAGCTAATACATTGTAATTGAGTCCAGAGAACGAATCCAAGCAGAATTGCAAACAAGGCCTCTTTATTTTGTTGCTTTTTTTTTAAGGCAAAAGCATGGCACTTGATGGCCTAAAGCATGTGTGCCAACTCAGTGAATGTCAGCAGGCTATTTGCTGTGGGCTGTATCAGAGCCCTTCTTGTTCAACCTCCACAGGTGCACATTTCCAGTGGCAGTTACTAATCCTAATTTTGAGGTGAGGTGAATTGTAGCACCTGAACAGTTATAAGGGGCTGAATTTTACCAGCCCCGGGAGGCAGTAGGCTTTATGCAACAAAGAGGGGGCCACAGGCTGGGAAGACAGCCCCCGCGGATCCAACCATTTCCCCGGAGGGGTTTCCCTCCAGCACTTGGCCCTTTGATTTTTAAAAAAAAAATTTCACCTACCTGTTGTAGGCCCCAGGTCTCCTGCCTGCCTCAGCAGTGATCACATCTCCCGGTGGCGCTGCTGAGATGCCGGCCCTCTGATTGGGCCAACAGCTCTGGGTGGGGGGGTAGAGGGGGGTCGCCATCCTTAATAGGACAGAAGCCCCAAAGGCCGCCACTTAATTGGCTGTCGCCAGCAAAATGCAGCCCGAGGTCCCGCCACCCGCCAAAGCGGGGTTGCCCCCTGCTTTTGGCCCCAGCGGTGGGATTCCTGCCAATACTGCAAAATTCAGCAATGGGCTCAGATTAGCCGGTTCTACACAGATCGGGAAATTAACTTGAAATTTCTGGATATTTGTGACTCACTGCTCAGCCAAATTATAGTTTGACATTATAGGTCATTGGGAGAGCTGCATACATTTGTGTTTTATGTAATCATTTCTCATTTATTCTATTGGCACAGATCAGGAATTCTATAACAATGCAATGCAATCCTAAATCAAATATATAAACAGTCCCCAAACATTCAGCTATTCACTGCTGGGTTCACTGAACCTTTTTTGTCATTCCCATAATAATTTCTTCCTATTAACAGTTGCAAATAAAAGATGAATTTCTTTTAATTTAATTCCGTTGAAATGTGAGTGATTAAATGGGCTGAGACAGAAATAGGACAAATTAGTCGTCATCTTCTATAAACAGCCAACAGAAATACTGATAAAATAAGTCTATTAATAGAACTTGATGACATCATGTAATAGGAAATTGGTGTTACTGTGCTCTGTGGGATTCTTTTCATTTCATCTTGTTTAATTATCTGTTCTGCAGAAAAAGTTTCATTTTGTATCACTAAATATTCTGTTTCTGCTGAGGTTTTGTAATGTGCACCTTGTTGGAGAGAAAGGGATACACACACACCATGGGGTCATTTTGACTTTGAGTGATATAGTTTCAGCCACTTGTTATGCACCTCTCCCGATTTTCATTTCCATTGAAGTCAGTGCACTGTCTGACAGCCCTGTCTGTCGTTTTAATCCATTTGAAATAAATGGGCTCATGCCTCTGCTAAAATACCAGAAAGAGGAATTGTTTATATTTGTTATAAATACTGAATAGTGTGATTTTAACTCCATTGCTTCTCAGCTGATAGAATTTGTATTTTATCTTTAGCTCTATTAGTTCCTATTTGCATCTTTCCCAGTTGCTAGGATTCAAGCAGATTTCTGAAATCTCATTGATATTAGCTTGTGTCCAATCTCTCACTGCATCTTGCATCTCTCACTGTGAAAAATAAAGGACTGGATTTTGTACTGGAGGTGGGGCTCCCGGCGCCGGTCCAAAAAGACGGGGGAACCCTGCCTGTTCTTTGCTAAAAAATGGACATCTCTCCTCAATAGTGTATCTCCCCACTAAAGAGTGTACAGAGATGGGTTACATACGAATTAGGAGCAGCAGCAGGCCGCTCGGCCCCTTGAGCCTGCTCCACCATTCAGTAAGATCATTGCTGATTTGGATTGTAACCTTGACTCCACATTCCCTCCTACCCTGGATTACCTTTCACCCCCTTGCTTATCAAGAATCTAGCTACCTCTGCTTTAAAAATATTTAAAGACTCTGCTTCCACTGCCTTTTGAGGAAGAGAGTGTCAAAGACTCACGACCCCCTGAGAGAAAAGAATATTCTCGTCATCTCTGTCTGAAATATTTTTAAATAGTAACCCCTAGATCTAGATTCTCCCACAAGGGGAAACATCCTTTCCACATCCACCCTGTCAAGACCCCTTAGAATCTTATATATTTCAATCAAGCCGCCTCTTACTCTTCTAAACTCCAGTGGATTCAATATATTTTCCAAATTATATAAAAGTTTATTAAAGAGCTGAACATGCAATTCACTCTTTGATGGGTAAAACAATTGCAACATTAATAATTCTAGGAACAGAAAGTATAATCTTATTCCTAGGAGAGAATCCAAGTTTTAAGTCTTAATAATGTTACAGTAAAAGATTTAAGATATCCATCAATATTTAAAGCAGCATTTACCTTAAATGCCCGAGTAGAAAGCTACAGATATAATAGCAAAATACTGCGGATGCTGGAAATCTGAAATAAAAACAAGAAATGCTGGAACCACTCAGCAGGTCTGGCAGCATCTGTGGAAAGAGAAGCAGAGTTAACGTTTCGGGTCAGTGACCCTTCTTCGGAACTGCTTTCCGTAGAAAGCTACAGAGTTTAGCGAGATATCTCTATCCCAATTAAGGGATGAACTATCATTGCTACACCAGGTAGCTTGTGATTCCAATATTTACATTGTTTCTAAGCTGCATAACTAGTTTTGTTTTTACATTTGGGGGTGTTACCTCTTTTGCAAGTAGGTTCGTCCCCTTCTGTTTCCCAAATGCGGCTGTATAACTGTCAATTTCCAGTTGAAATCCACATTATTTGATTCCAAAGGAAGCTGTGAGCACAGATGTTGGTCAATACCTTTGAAATTGACAGGATAATGAAGGTTGTACTTAATGATGCTCTTCCTAACTGCACAACACCATTTTAAGATTATAACTCAGTTTCCCAGATTCAGTTGACATGTAAGTTAACTGCATCTGTAGAAAATAATGTCATCCATTGTTAGGTTGTGATAAGTTTCAGTGATTATTTATAAGACTTACATTGTCAGTGCTTTATTGAAGTAAATATGTTTATGCTTTTCAGAAGCGAGTTCCTGTTTTTCAGAACCTGCCACTGTGTTCGAAGGTAAAGTTAACATGCCACAGGATGTTGGTGTCCTTGAACATGTCCTGGCATGCCTACCCTTCCAGGCAGATGAAGTTCTGCTTTTAATTTTTTAATCCCTACTTCATAGGAAAATAACTCTCTTAGCATTATCACCCCTTATTATGACTGGATTCCTTCATAACCCATCTATGTACTGCCTCTTGAAGATATCATTACACACATGGGGTCAGCTTCTACATGTATGCTGACAATTCAAGCTGTAACTCTTCATCACCTCTCAACCCCTCTATTTCCTCTGTGTTGTCAAACTGTTTGTTTGATGACCAGTCTTGAAAGGGTTTCAATTTCTTCGAGTTAAACATTGGAAAGACTGAAACCATCATCAGCCACTTATGAACATACGAATTAGGAGCAGGAGTAGGCCACTCGGCCCTTCGAGCCTGCTCCCCCATTCAATAAGTTCATGGCTGAACTGATTACTCCACATTTCCATCTATCCCCGATAACCTTCCTCCCCCTTGCTTATCAAGAATCTATCTACCTCTTCCTTAAAAATATTCAAAAACTCTGCTTTCACTGCCTTCTCCAAAGGCTCACGAAAATTCCAAAGACTCATGACTCTCAGAGAAAAGATTTCTCGTCATCTCTGTCTTAAATGGGCAACCCCTTATTTTTAAACAGTAACCCCTAGTTTTAGATTCTCCTACAAGGGTTAACATCCTTTGCACATCCACCCTGTCAGGACCCCTCAGGATTTTATATGTTTCAATCAAGTTGCCTCTTACTCTTCTAAACTCCAGTGGATACAAGCCTCACCTGTCCAATCTTTCCTCATAAGACTGCCCACCCATTCCAGGTATTAGTCTAGTAAACCTTCTACTGCCACCACAAACTTCCACAAACTCTGTAACCTTGCCAGTGATTCCATTCTCCAGGTCTCTGGTTGAAACAGCATGTTTGCATCCACAGTGTCCTATGTGACCCTAAGCTGAACTTTCAACCACATATCCTATTCATCACAAAGATAGCCTGCTGACACCTCCCTCTCTGCCCCAGCCTATCTACTGTGGAAAATCTCAACCATACTTTTTTCCCCTCTAGACTTGATATTCTGATGCTCTCCTAGCCTGTCTCCCATCCTGCATCCTCTGTAAATTTAAACTCATTCAAAACTCTGCTGCACATATCCTATTCCACACCAGGTCCCATCACCCATCACCTCTGTCCTCGCTGAGCTACACTAGTTCCTGGTGCATGAAACCTCCAGTTTTGAAATGTCATCCTCATATTTAAATCCCTTCATGGACTCTCTCATCCTTATTCCTGTAACCTCCTCCAGCCCTCTTCTTCACATTTCGTGGGCCTGCCTTCAGCCATCTATGCTCTATCTCCCTTGTTGTCTTTAACACCCTTGTTAAAACTCACCTCTTTGACCAAGCTTTTAGTCACCTAATATCTCCTCTGGCTTGGCATTTATTTTTGTCTGATTACACCTCTGCAAAGCACCTTAGGACATGTTTTGTACATTAAATGTAAGTTGTTGGCCACAAGAATGATAACCTACTCGCTCACACATCTATTACAAAAGGAATCCCACCCTTTGGTGTTTTAAAGCAGTGGGGTAGAACAGGCTGACTATTTGCTATCATCCATTATGTACTTCTGCTCAAGGCCAACTTATGCCCCAGTGTTTTCCTTTCTCTTCTTGCCCACCATACCCCATTATCACTGCTTCAGTAACATCCCCAGGCAAGTGAGCTATAAATCCAGGCCTACAGACCGTGATATGGCAGTGGCGAAGGTTAGGTGGCCCGCTTTATTAGTAATGTATTCCAGCAACAGGACATAATGTTATAATAAAAGCAAATAATACAGATGCTGGAAATCTGAAATAAAAACAGGCGTAAAACGGAGTGGGAGGCTCTGGGGGCTCTTCCCGACCCACTTCAGCCTCCGCTGCCATTTTACCCTGGACAGTGGCGATGGGAAACGGCCACAAGGGCCTTCGCCCGCCGCCAGGGGGATTTTACCCTTGGCCAGTCGTGCGGCCCAGGCCTGAAAAAAGCCGCCTGACAAAAGCAGGCAACTCTCTGACGGCCTGGAGTAAAGCCCTGCAATGTCCTGTTGGATAGCCTTATATGTGAGGTAAAGGTCTGCAAGGGAAACCCGAGCGAGCCCGAATGCCGGACCCGGAAGTGCGACCCGACCCGACCCAACCCAACCCAAAGCTGACACATGTCGCCGGGCCCCGTCGGGATCGGGTTGGGTAGCAGGCCTTTACCCATGTACTGATTAAAGGCCTGCTACCCGACCCGACCCCGACAGGACCCGACAACATGTGTCTGGTTCGGGTCGGGTCGCAATTCCGAGTACGGCATTCGGGCTCGCTTGGGTTTCCTTTGCAGACCTTTAGCCTTGGTGTTGGGGTTAGGCACCCTGTGCCAGACGGAGGGCTGCCCCCAATGCCCCAACCACCCCAAACGTCCAGCATTCCCCCCCCCCACTCAATCGACCACCCTTGCCTCGCTGGGGCCCAACCGATCACCCCCAGCGAGGACCCTAAAACTTACCTTTTCCCGGGGCTGCCCTTCTTCGTGAAGCTGGGTTGCACTCCCAGCAGTGGCCACCACTCCCAGTGGCACTTCTGGGACTAAGAGTTGCCAGCCCACTGATTGGTCAGCAGCTCCATTAGGTGGGACCTCCTGTCTCAGTAAGGTGAAAGTCCCGCCTCAGACCTATTAAGGGCCTGGAGACTGTAAATTGCAGGCTGAATCCCCAAACCAGGTGGAGGCAGGATCGTCACCGACACTTCAGTCGGTGATCGGCTCCTGTCCAACGAGGGTAAAATTCAGCCAAAGTTTCAGATCTGTGACCTTTCATCAGAACTAATGTTGCCTGGGACAGGCTGGAGAATTTTTTCTTTTTTAATTCATTCATGGGATATGGGCATCGCTGGCTAGGCCAGCATTTATTGCCCACCCCTAATTGCCCTTGAGAAGGTGGTGGTGAGCTGCCTTCTTGAACTGCTGCAGTCCATGTGAGGTAGGTATACCCACAGGTGCTGTTAGGAAGGGAGTTCCAGGATTTTGACCTAGCGACAGTGAACGAACGGCGATGTAGCTCCAAGTCAGGATGGTGTGGGACATGGAGGGGAACTTGCAGGTGGTGGTGTTCCCATGCATTTGTTGCCCTTGTCCTTCTAGTTGGTAGAGGTCGTGGGTTTGGAAGATGCTGTCTAAGGAGCCTTGGTGCATTGCTGCAGTGTATCTTGTAGATGGTACACAATGCTACCACTATGCGCCGGTGGTGGAGGGAGTGAATGTTTGTGGAAGGGCTGCATTGTCCTGGATGGTGTCAAGCTTTTTGAGTGTTGTTGGAGCTGCACCCATCCAGGCAAGTGGAGAGTATTTCATCACACTCCTGACTTGTGCCTTGTAGATGGTGGACAGGATTTTGGGGGTCAGGAGGTGAGTTACTCGCCACAGGATTCCCAGCCTCTGACCTGCTCTTGCAGCCACGGTATTTATATGGTTACTCCAATTCAGTTTCTCGTCAATGGTAGCCCCCTGGATGTTGATAGTGAGGGATTCAGTGATGGTAATGCCATTGAATGTCAAGGGGAGGTGGTTAGATTCTCTCTTGTTGGAGATGGTCATTGCCTGGCACTTGTGTGGTGCGAATGTTACTTGCCACTTATCAGCCCAAGCCTGGATATTGTCCAGGTCTTGCTGCATTTCTACACAGACTGCTTCAGTATCTGAGGAGTCGCGAATGGTGCTGAACATTGTGCAATCATCAGCGAACATCCCCACTTCTGACCGAGTGACTGATGGAAGGTCATTGATGAAGTAGCTGACGATGGTTGGGCCTAGTACAAAGCATTGCTGCTGGTATTTTAACAACACAGAATTTATATATAGTGTAAAGTTCAAAGAGAAAATCTCAGATTATTTTACGTTGGGAAGAGGAGAATAATGTGCAGAAGATGGGAAAGGTTAAGGATGCGGGGTGGGGGAGCCAAAGACAAAGATGATGAGACCAGACATTATCAATTGATGCAGAATATTGAGAGCAGCTAGAGTAGTTCTTGACTTCCTCACATAGGCATAGGGGTTTGATTGAACAGGAGCAACTCCAGTGGTGGTGGATACCAAACTTGGAGGTGTGGCAGACAGTGGGGATGATGCCAATTGACTGCAACTGGACATACATAGACTAGCAGAACGGGCAGACAAGTGGCAGATGGAATTTAATGCAGTGAAGTGTGAGGTGATAATTTTGGCAGAAGGGATAAGGAGAGATAATATAGACTAAATGGCACAGTTCTACATAGCATACAGGGACAGAGGGGTCTGGGGGACTCATGTGCATTGATCTTTACAGGTGGCAGGACATATTGACACAGTGGGCTGAATTTTACACTGCCCCAGCGGGTTGGATGGTGGTGTGGGGATGGCGTAAAATTGAGCGGGAGGCTCCGAGAGGCCTACCCGACCCGCTTCCGCCGCCGGCCAAGTTTACGGCGTCAGGCAGTGGTGGAAACAGCCGCCCACCCAAGACCAATCAAGGTCCTTAAGTATTTTACCCATGGCAAGCGGGCATGCTGGGGACGTGAAAGGCCATCCATCGATAGCTGCCGGCCTTTCCGCGCCCCGGGCGGGGGCATGGTAGTCAGGCACAGGGTGCCCGATGGAGGGCCGACCCCGCCTCTCACCCCACCCCCGTCTCTCACCCCACCCCCGTACCCCCATACGACCACTCCAGCCTCACCAAGGAAGGACCGATCCCCCTCGTGAGGCTCCCTCTACATTGCATCACTCATGGATCCATGGCGTCGGCTGGGCTGCAGTCCCAGCAGTGACCACTGCTCCCTGTGGCGCTGCTGGGACTAAGAGCTGCAGGCCAGCTGATTGACCGGCAGCTCACTGAGGCGGGACCTCCACCCTCAAGTGGGTGGAAGTCCCGCCTCGGGACAGTTAAAGCCCGGGGACCCATAAAATGCAGGACGGATCCCTGGGCTAGGCAGAAGCGGGTTTGCCACCAACTTTCACGTTGGTGGCGAATTCCTGTCCGCCTAAGGTAAAATCCAGCCCAGTAGTTAGGAAAGCATATGGCATCTTGGGCTTCATAAATAGAGGCAAAAGCAGGGAAGTTATGCTGAACCTGTATTAGGTTCTGGTTAGGCAACAACTTGGGCATTGCATCCAGTTCTGGTTACCATACTTCAGGAAGGATTTAAGGGTCCTTGAGGGGTGCAGGGGAGATTTACCAGAATGGCTCAAGGGGTGAGGGATTTTAGCTACAAGGTTAGGTTGGAGAAGCTGGTGTTGTTCTCCTTGGAGTAAAGGAGATTGAGGGGAGATTTGATAGAGGTGTGCAAGATTATGACAGGTTTAGATAAGGTTGACAAAAAATATCTTTTCCCATTAGTTGATAGTACGAGGACTAGGGAACACAGATTTAAGGTTTTGGGCAGGTGGTTGTGAGGAAGACTGTTTTAATGCAGTGAGTGGTAATGACTTGGAGCTCACTACCTACGAGAGTTGCGGAAGCGGAGACGATGAATGATTTTAAAAGGAAATTGGATAAGAACTTGAGGGAAGTAAACTTGCAAGACTATGGGGACAGAGTGGAGGAATGTAACTGATTGATTTACAGAGAGCTGGCATGGACTCGATGGGCCGAATGGCCTTCTGTGTTGTAATGAATCTATGACTCTATGGTGCTTCTCTTGTCATGATCTCAGTCCTTTCAACTATGATTATCAACAATTTGGACCTGGATACTAATTCAAGGAGCTCATTTAGTACAGAAATGCACATTTAATGAGGAATGAGACAGTAATTAACGAAGGAAGAGGGAAATGAGAAGCTTGTTTTTAACAGGAAAAATAAGGTTGACAAATTAGCTTTGTAGCAACTTAGGTTTCAACATAGAAAGTGGCCAAAAAATTGTCACATTCATTTTGCTATAACTAAAACCATGGATTCTGGACACTCTGCTAAATAGTTTATGACCATCTTCAGCAAAATAATTATACTATATATTGGCCTCCATTAAAGGTGATAAATAGTTTGTGATGGTCTATTTTATAATTCATGGATGAAATTATAGTCATTAATAGTACCTCATTAGCAATTATAGCACTTGATTTAAATGCTGTTATGCTGGGTTCTCGTCTCCCTTCCCCAGCTGTCATTTGAATTAGTGATGAGTTATGTCAGTTTGCAGCTGGAAGCTTTCAGACAAATGGAACCCCTTGTGGCCAGGTGTAAAGGAACAGAACTAACACAAGGGTGTTTGCTATTAGCTGGACCACCAGTATTCATAATACAACCTGCTTTCCCATGTACCTGCATTTTTTTGTCTCTGACCTAAGCCTGCTCAGCTGTTTAATGTTACTGGTGAGGGGATTCAGTGCTCGTTGGTTCAAATGGGGCCTTCTTACTTGTACTGAGGATACTCTGATGCACCTAGTTCCTGACAATCTTCTGTTGAAAAATGAGGTAAGAATGGGGAATTATTAAATAAACACTCCACCATTCAGTACACCTTAATCAGAGGATGGGAGAGAAAATATGCATCCACAAGGAGACAAAGAGATTGATTGTAATTTTCTTGAATTCTTGTGTTTTATTTTTCTACTTTATTTCCTGGCCTCTGTTGTATGCAGTCATAAAGTCACTACAACACAGAAGGAGGCCTTCGGGTCCATGCCAATTACTCTCTGTTCCTATCTTAAATGGTCCTCTGATAGCTGAGTGGGTGAAGACATTGCCTGTCTTTATTTTCATAGAGCAACCTGCCTTCTCACCACAGCCTGGAAATTACTTTGGTGTGATATTCATGTGAAATCTGGGTCACTAACAAATTCTGCATGATATATCTCATGCTATTTCACACAAAATACTTTTGCTTAGGTCTATGGGAAAAACTTTGAATATTCTCCTATAGTAGACTGACCAGGGACCTGCATTAAAATCCACTTAGTCAGCTATGAATGTAAATTAGGAGCAGTTAAGCACTTAAGGTAGCAAAGATAGATGATTACTCATTAAATTACTGTGGCTGTAGTGTGTACCCTCTACAAGATGTATTATAACAACTCGCCAAGGCTTCTTTAACAGCACTTCCCTAATTCACAACCTCTACTACCTAGAAGGACAAGGGCAGCAAGCACATGACAATATTGCCATCTCCAAGTTCGATTCCAGTCACAAAATATCCTGACTTGGAAATATATTGCAGTTCCTTCATCGTTGCTGAGTCAAAGTCCTAGAATTCCCTGTGGAAGTATCTTCAGCACACGAGCTGCAGCGGTTCAAGAAGGCATACATTCACCACCTTCTTGAGGGCACTTAGGTATGAGCAATAAATGTTGGCCTTGCCAGCAACACCTGCATCCTGTAAATTAATAATTTTTAAAATAAAATTGTGGTAAATTTGGGCATTACTGACTGAGCAAAGCCAATTTGATTGGCTAGAGCTGCAAGGCCTTCAGCAAGATCTCAGGAAGAAGATGCCACACACTTAAAGGGACAGAGGGCCACTCTGCAAGTGTCTAGTTCACGAGCTATGGGAAAATGACATTTAATGCAGTCAGCTGCCACAGTCTTGGATGTGGTTGATTCATATGCAGAGCTCTTGCAATGCATAGTCCTGGGGTAGACCATCAGAATTCCAGCAGGCTTTTAGTGAAACACTGCAACGAGCCAACACACATTCATTTCACAAGTGAATTTCTGAGAAGGATTGTTCTCATCACATATAGAGAAGCATCACATATAGGAAATAAAGCAGCACTAAAGGACAGCATCATGGCAGAAAACAAAGATTTTTTTTTTTATGCATTCAAAAGTTGTGGGCCTTACTGGCAAAGTTGAAGGAAACTTGGTGAGTTGTTGCAGTGCATCTTGTAGATGGTACATATGCAGCTGCGGTGCACCAGTGTTGAAGAGAGTGAATGTTTAAGGTGTTGGATGGGGTGCCAATCAAGTGGGCTGCTTTGTCCTGGATGGCATTGGGTTTCTTGAGTCTTGTTGGAGCTGTGCTTATGCAGGCAAATAGGGAATATTGCATCAGACTCCTGACTTGTGTTGTGTAGATGGTGAACAGACTTTGGGGAGTCAGGAGGTGAGTTACTTGTCACAGAACTCCCAGCTTTGGACCTGCTTTTATAGCCATAGTATTGATATGGTTGGTCCAGTTATGTTTCTGGTCAATGGTGACCCCCGGGTGTTGATGGTGGGGGATTCAGTGAGGGTAATGCTGTTGAATGTCAAGGGGAAGTGCTTAGATTCTTTCTTGTTGGAGATGGTCATTGCCTGGCACTTGTGTGGCACGAATGTTATTTGCATGAATTAATTTAATTTAATTCATGTATCATTCAATTTATTCAATGGCTCAGAGTTACACGTTGAGAGTGGAAGCCCTTCCTGTTGATGGATCTCACTGGCCAGTCACTGGGTGACTTGATGGCCATATGGGTGCAATCGATGATGCGCTCTGCACCTGGGGGAATCCAGTATTGGGAGCCAAACCCATGGTCGTGTCTGTCACCAAATGAATGTGCTGCCCAGCTCTGGCAAAGAGCATATCTTTGATTAGTGAGATGCAGTGGTGTGTAGCTGCTTGCAAGATATGGTTTGCAGCTGATCCTTGGAAGGATCCAGAAGCAAATATGTTCAAGGTGACAGTGGCTTTGATGGCTACTGGCAGGGAACGGGCTGCGAGGTGCGAGGTCTTTCGTGACGAGGACACAGATGTCAGTGACCATCTGACATTTGTGCCCGAATTGCCAGCTGAAGCCTTCCTTCTGGGCAGGTGGCTACCTGAAATGTCCTTGGCAGTCTTGCCACCTGTTCTTTTGCCTTTGTGATGCTGGGGGGTACTGACCCCCTTCGATGCCGGGGGGTACTGACCCCTTTCAAAGCCTGGGCGAAGAGTACCAACTCTCCCTGCCACCTGCACTACACCAAAAGCATTCCCTGACTAAAAGCTGAGACAACTTTGCCCTGCTGACACTTTAATTGAGCTGGGGTGATGTCCTGGGGGTCCATGACTGGCTGCCCACTCTGTATCCGCCTCCCCCCAGCTGATCTATTTTAGAGGGCACTTGTTACTTGGACATCTCTTTCAAAGTCAGAACTATAGCGCATTAAAAGGTCTTAATCAGCTTTTAAACCATTTTAATTGGCCTGAATTGGAGGGCAAGAAGGATTCCTGTCCTGACCTCGCGCCACCCCGGCACTGCTTATTATTGCCAATGCCAGGACTGGCACCTTGAAATCGATACACCACCTGGCACCGATATTTTCGGGAATCCCCACCTTGTCTGTTCCCATCTTCAAGTGCCAGAGTCTAAACCAGAAAGTACAAATTAGAATATTTAATTCATCGTAAAATCAAATACAGAAAGCAAAATAAATTGAGGGAAAGAAAGATGGCATTGTGCAAGAGAGGTGAGAGACAAAGAAAAGTTAAAATATTTTAAATTAAAATTAAAAAAAATCTCCATCCAATAATTAAATTCTGAAGGAATGAGACACCACACTTGTAAAATCAAATTTTTAGATCCAGAGGGGTTGTTTGGTAGCAATTAAAACTTATCACACCATTAAAAATCCACTCACACATTAATGTTCCTTTTTCTGACATGATTAGAGATACAGCACTGAAACAGGCCCTTCGGCCCACCGAGTCTGTGCCGAACATCAACCACCCATTTATACTAATCCTACACTTATCCCATATTCCTACCAAACATCCCCACCTGTTTTTATCTTTCCCTACCACCTACCTATACTAGTGACAATTTATAATGGCCAATTTACCTATCAACCTGCAAGTCTTTTGGCTTATGGGAGGAAACCGGAGCACCCGGAGAAAACCCACGCAGACACAGGGAGAACTTGCAAACTCCACACAGGCAGTACCCGGAATCGAACCCGGGTCCCTGGAGCTGTGAGGCTGCGGTGCTAACCACTGCGCCGCCTGTGGGTTAAGTATATTGACTTCATGACCCCCATGGCGACTTCAGGGCCAATTCTATTGATGAGGTATAGTGCAGAGGAGCTTGTGGAGGAGTGTGACAAGTTAAACAGCAATTTGCGGATTTCTGCCTTTAACTGCGCATGTGCCTACGCCAGAAATTCTTGCCTGATTTATTGTCCAATCAGACTGAGTGCTGATAGCTTGTTAATCTCTGGTATAAACATGAATGAATAACCACAAGCAAAATCAACTCATTTATCATCTAATTTCTATGATTTGATAATGCCATAAGATGTCTTCCATGGCTCATTCGTAGCCTTATTGCTTCTGAATCATAAATCATGGATTTGTAACCCCATTCTAGGGAATTGAGCACAAAATCTAGGCTGGCACTCATACAGTACTGAGGGACAGCTGTGTTGTTGGAGGTGCCACCTCTCGGATAAAATTTTGAATCTGCTCTCTTGGGTGGATTTAAAAGGTCCCAAGGCATCATTTTGAAGAAGAAGAATAAAAGATTATTTCTTCAGGCCAGTATTTACCCCTCAAACCACATCAATAAATAAAGTGCATTATCTGGCCATTATCACATTGCTGTTTGTGGAACATTGCCGTGGGCAAATTAGCTGCTGTGTTTTGTACATTACAACAATGACTGTACTTCAAAAGTAACTCATTGGTTGCAATGCTCTTTGGGACAACCTGAGGCCATGAAAGCACAATAAATGCAAGTTTCTTCCTTCAAGCTGCCATTTTCTGCCAACATAAATTTAAACTACTGATTTATCGTTACTAAATAGAATATACCCAACATGATTCTGGCATATTTACTACTGTGTGTGAGCTCAGTGGATGTTATTCATGTATGTGCCGAGACAATGAATGTTGGCAGGTTTTCAATTGCATGGAGTAACACAGCCAACCCAGATTCTGTCCTCACCAGATGTTCATGCACAGTACTTCCAGAACAGCCCCTGGATAGAAATCAACAGAAAGACCCCAGGATGATTTTTTTTCTGTCCTTCCCAAATGCGGAAAAATTGAGGCCTATGTGTAAACTGTTAAATGACGCAGGTTGCATAATTCACTTGCTCTGTGAGTCATCAATCCCAATATGCATTTTGCTTAGACAAATTGATTTTCTGAGTTGAGTTACTTATTTCAGATTGAGAGAACAATATAGCTTTTGATTTATACAGATTGCATGATTGTTAATGAAATCGCAGGGCAGTTAAGTGGTTTCCTGTGGACATTGCGCAACTCATGATCTTATAAAGAAATGGAAAACAACAGAAAAAGCAATCCTTCTTATTGGTATAATCTCAGCAATATACAAGAAATGGATCAAATATTGGACAATCCTTATTTGTAGAAATTATCATCACAAGGACACCTGGCATCATTGGGTGTATACACATGCTTGATGCAAAATTATGCGAAGTAATTAATTTCAAAAATAATGCTTAACTTACCTATTGATACTGAATTCACACCTGTGGTATAAAAAGTGAATGGATTATTCTGTGCTTCAAATAATCATAGGTGCCAGTTATTAATGCTGCTGTCCTACTACAAACATAATGATTAGCTCCTGTCAGCTTTTGTGGATTAGCATGCATATTCTGAGTGCCACTCTCTTGACAGTTATGTTTTAATGCTGGAAGAACATGAATATCTGCTTTTCTAAAAAATTATTCATTCTCAGGATGTGGGTGTCACTGGCAAGGTTGGCACTTATTGCACTTCATGGTTTCCCTCAGAAGGTGATGGTGGGCTGACTTCTTGAATGAACTGGTCATGGTTTGATACTGTTGAATCGCTTGCTAGGCCATCTCAGAGGGCAATTGAGATTCAGCTACATTGTTGTGAGACTGTAGCTGCTTCTAGGCCAGACTAAGTAAGGATAACAAGTTTTCTTTTCCAAAGGGCATTATTGCATCATCAGGGTTTTTGTGACAATCCAACAGCTTCATGGTCATTTTTTTTTTTACTGATACCAGCTTTTTATTTCCGGATTGTTTTTCTTTCCTATAAACCAAATTCAAATTTCAAACTGCATTGCTGGGATTTAAACTCATTCTCTGAATTATTAGTCATAGAGTTATACAGCACAGAAACAGGCCCTTTGGCTCATTGTGTCTGTGCCGGCCATCCAGCTCCTATCCATTCTAATCCTATTTTCCAACACTTGGCCCACAGCCTTGTATGCTATGGGGTTTCAAGTGCTCATCTAAATACTTCTTAAATGTTGTGAGGGTTCCTGCCTCCACCGCCCTTTCAGGCAGTGTGTTCCAGATTCCAACCAAAATGTTTCCTCAAATCCCCTCGAAACCTCCTTCCCTTCCCTTAAATCAATGTCCTGGTCTCTGGGTCACTAGTTGAATTAACATTATCATAACTCTTTAACTGCAATGATCGCAAAATGACCAGAAGATTCAAATAATTCAAGCAGTTTTAAAACAAACTTAATACCATTCCAGAATTATGCTCCAAGCAATGCCAAACTTAAGTTAGACAAGATGGCTCCTGTAGGAGGGTCTCCCATTGCTTGGCCTTAGTGCATTCTCGTGCCCAGATTTATGCTGCCACTTCAAATCATTGTACACTTGAACTTGCTTTCCATTGATGTTAAACTGACTGTATAAGCTGTTCCATAAAACTTTAAAACTAGTCAACTTTCTGTTTATTCTTATGAATGATATCCTGTTACTAGGATATGTGTGAAGACATCATGCACAAGGCTGTAGTAAACTGCCTCTTTCCAGGGATACTGAACCCTACAAAAAAAGTTCACTTCCAATTACTTGCGAATAGAATGCCTTGTTTGCATGTAATGCAAAGCTGCTGGCAATGGAACATGATCTTGCCCCATTTTGCTACCTTCTATTTCAACTTCAGACCTATTTATCTCCTGTTGACTGAGCTATTCACATGTGCTTTGTATCTTTTATTTCTATTAATGCTTCTCTTTCCCCAGTCGTTCGTACCAGCCCTGTTTAAATCCTTGTTCATGTCTCTCTTTTTTTCAGTTCTGATGAAAGGTTGCACCAAAAACATCAACTTGTCTTTTTTCTCTGTAGATGTTTCCAGCATGTCCTACTTTTGTTTCAGGAACTTTCCTGTCTGCAGTAATATTCTAGGCAATTGATCAGTTTAATAGATAACATATCCTGTTGATCTCCAGCAACAATCAATATCATTGTAATCCCTATTTTACAACAGCAAGGTGATCCAGCTCAGAAAAGTACTTTCAATTTATTTATTTGCAACTGTTTGTGATTTGCATGCAGCCTCATCCATAGTATTTGGGAGAGTAACATTTCTAGATTGAACAAAAGTGAAAACTGAAAAAAGTAAATGGAGACCAGAAGTTAGAGCGTGGCAAAAATAATAGAATGAAAGAAATGATGCTAATGAAGAACTATTTATGAAGGATCAAAATGGCTCAAGTATAAAAGTGTTATTCTCCCAAGTAATGTTGATGCAGACTGTTTGCAAATAAATAGTTTCTACACTTGCAACTAAATAAGTTTGAAGTTTTGTTCACAGCTGGATCACTCTCCTGTTTGTAAATCAGGAAATGTTACTACTTATTATTGGAGTTCAAAGGGACATTGCATCTGTTAGACTAACTAAATAACCAGTACAGATTGGTTCCTTGTTAGATATTGGTATATCAGACTACAGTAATATCCCAATTTGATTCAGGAATGCTGTAGAATGGGACCCTTTTAGGAAAACTGCCTTACATCATCGCTACATAGAGTAGAATTCCAGTGCAGCATTAAGCCAAGTTTAACTAGCTATGTTGATTCATTTAGAATTGCCAACCCTCCTGGATTGTCCTGAAGCTTCCAGGAATTAAAGGTTAATTCCCATAATCTTTTCTGCGAACAACCCAACAGAAGAATCAGAAGAGCATGAAATAAATTGCGTTTCTTTTCGTTTAACCAACATGAAAATGTTGGAAATGGGGGAGAATGCCTGTTTGATTGGGTGGGGTGTTTGGAGTTGGGAGGTCATGTGATAAAAGCTCCAGGAATACATCCAATCAGAATTGGAGACCTTAGGGTTATTGGACCTGGGCAGTTTGTAAACTCGCCTCAGAGCTCTTTTTGTAACATTTTGAGCAAGCCTACATTCCATCCACTCTCAAAATATCGAAGATTTACTGGATGGGAGCAGGCCTGTGTACCAGTGGATCGTTTCTGGCAAGAAGTGAGATTCATAATGAGACAATATAACTCTTCAGAAATAGAAGGTTGCCGTGCGGTAAAGCAGACTGGTGAAGGGACACAGCTGTGTCATAGGAACTCCAACAAAGTTGTCTTGTTTATGTAATGTTCCAATCCCTTAAACAGGACAGTGACAGCTTTTGCCTCATGAGTACATTTTTCCCCAGAAGGCAATGATGTTATCCTAATAAGGACTACCCAAAAGATTTCCATATAAAGTACCAATAGGTATGTAACAGCGTTCTTCAGGATATTTGAATTAACTTCTTAGGAGTGAGATTTAACGTGGATGCAGGGGCATAATGGATGATAGCAGATCAGTGCCTGTCATACAGATCCACAGTTTCCTGTCCAACGAAACCAATGGAAAGGAAACTCAGGTGGGTGTGCATCAGGCACTGAACTGCCACTGTCTGCTCTTCTGCTGAAATTGAAGTTTACCACTACCTCCCACCCCCACCCCATTCATTCTTTTAAGTTGTAGTGGCTACTCCCAGTAGCAGTTGCAGATCAGAATCTTCAAATGAACTATCTGCTCTGTATTATCCAAACTGATGACAGATAAGATAGCACTTAGCAGTTTTAGTATTGCTGGTTTTGTAGTGTTCCAGCTTTGTGATCATCCACTCTGATCGTCTATTCTGAGTTTCTGTTTAAAATCTTTCACCAGAACTATTGTTTCCATAAGTAAACTGCCCCCTCACTGGTTTCAAATGTACTGGCATTGGTGCGTACTGGTGAGTGATGAGCCTGGCTCTCCAGTGCCATAAAGCTGTAAAATTTTACAGCACAGAGTAAGAGCATCCAATCTGTTACATCTACGATGCTTCAGTAGAGCCCTCTTTTCTCCTATAGTCATGTCTTTGGCTCTGGAAAGATGTAAAGGAACACATTTGCCTGGAAGTTACAGAGAGGTGCAAGAATTATAGAGTAATTATAATAGGGGACTTGAATTATCCAAATACAGACTGGGATAGTAGCAGTGTAAAGGGCAGAGAGGAGCAAGAGTTCCTAGAGTGTGTTCAGGAGAAGTTCCTATAGCAGTATATTTCCAGTCCAACAAGAAAGGAGGCACTGCTAGACCTGGTTCTTGGGAATGAGGTGGGCCAAGTGGATAATGTCAGTCGGAGAATATTTAGGGAACAGTGACCATTCTATCATAAGGTTAAGGTTGGCTATGGAAAAGGACAAACAACAATGCAGAGTAAGAGTAATTAACTGGGGGAAAGTAAACTTCAGTGGGCTAAGATAGATCTGAGACGAATAAACTGAAATCAAAGGTTGGCAGGAAAAATGGTACCTGAACAATGAAGAGATAGTTCGGGAACAGTCAAGTTCTATTCCCAAGAAAGGGAAAGGTAGGGTAAATAAATCCAGAGCTCCCTGGATGATAAAAGAGATAGAACTTAAGATAAAGGAGAAGAAATGTGCTTATTACAGATGTCAGGTGGATTATACAATGAAGAACTAGGCTGAATATAGAAGATTCAGAGGGGAAGTGAAAAAGAAAAGAGATAGTACGAAAAGTAACTGGCAGCTAACATAAAAGGGAATCCTAAAGTCTTCGATAGGCAAATAAATAGTAAAAGGGTGGTAAAAGGAGTAATGGGACTGATTAAGCACCAAAAAGAGGATTTACAGGCAGGAGGCATAGCTGAAGTATTAAACAAATACTTTGAATATGTCTTTACCAAGGAAGAAAATACTACCCAGGTCATGGTGAAAGAAAAGGTAATTAATACAATAGAAGGATTTAAAATTGATGAGGAGGAGGCATTAGATAAGTCTGTACTTGAAGTTGATAGAGCACCAGGATCAGATGAGATGCATCCATGGATAATGAGGGAAATGAGAGTGGAAATTGCGGAGGCATTGGCCATAATTTTCCAGTCTTCCTTAGAATCAGGAGTGGTGCCAGAGGAATGGAGAATTGCAAATGTTACACCCTTGTTCAAAAAAGAATGTAAGGATAAGCCCAGTAACTACAGGCCATTCCGTTTAACTTCGGTGATGGGGAACCTTCTAGAAACAATAATTTAGAGCAAAATTAAGTCAGTTGGACAAATGTGGATTAATTAAGGAAAGCCAGCATGGATTTGTCAAGGGAAAATTGAGTTTAACTAATTTACTGGAGTTTTTTGAAGCGGTAGCAGAGAGGGTTGATGAGGGTGATGCTGTTGATGTGTACATGGACTTCCAAAAGGCATTTGATAAAGTGCTGCACAACAGACTTGTGAGCAAAGTTATAGCTCATGGAATAAAAGTGACAGTAGCGACATGGATATGAAATTGGCTGAATGATAGGAAACAGAGAATAGTGGTTAATGGATGTTTTACAGACTGGAGGAAGGCTTGTCGTGGAGTTCCCCAGGGGTCAGTGTTGGGACCCTTTTTCTTCCTGATATATATTAATGACCTAGACCATGGCGTACAAGGCACAATTTCAAAATTTGTGGATGATAAACTTGGAAGCATTACGAATTGTGAGAAGGATGGTGTAGAACTTCAAAAGGATATAGGCAAGTTGGTGGAATGGGTGGATAAGTGGTAGATGAAGTTCAATGCGGAGAAATGTGAAGTGGTTCATTTTGGTAGGAAGAAAATGGAGAGACAATATAAAATAAAGGGTACAACTCTAAAGGGGTTTCAGGAGCAGAGAGACTGTGTGTAACTCATTGAAGGTGGCAGGATAGGTTGAGAAAGTGGTTAATAAAGCATACTGTATACTAGGCTTTATTAATAGGTGCATAGGATACAAGAGCAAGGAGGTTATGTTAAACTGGTATAAAACACTGGTTCAGCCTCAACTGGAGTATTATGTCCAGTTCAGGGCGCCGCACTTTAGGAAAGCTGTGAAGGCATTGGAGACAGTGCAGAAAAGATTCAATGGTTCCAGGGATGATGAATTTCATTTATGAAGATAGATTGGAGAAGATGGGACTGTTTCTTTGGAGAAAAGAAGGCTGAGAGGAGATTTGATAGAGGTATTCAAAATCATGAAGGGTCTGGACAGAATAAATAAGGAATAGCTGTTCCCACTCATGAAAGGATCAAGAACAAGAAGGCACAGATTTGGGGTAATTGGCAAAAGAAACAATGGTGACATGAAGAAAAGCTTTTTCATGCAGTCAGTGGTTAGGATCTGGAATGCACTGTGAAAGAGTGAGGTGGAGGCAGGTTCAATTGAGGCATTCAGAAGGGAATTAGATAGTTATTAGAAAAGGAAAAATGTGCAAGCTTACAGGGAAAGGCGGGGGAATGGCTCTAAGTGAATTGCTCATTCAGGGTGCCAGTGCAGACACGATGGACTGAATGGCCACCTTCTGTGCTGTAATAATTCTGTGATTCTGTGGTTCCCAATTCTGGTTGGATGTATTCCTGGAGCTTTTATCACATGACCTCCCACCTCCAAACACCCCACCCCAATCAAACTTTCTTTTAAAGAGTTAAAGTTTTATATGTGAGCACAAGAGCATGTCCCAGCTGTACAAACTGAAAGGAATGATGCCTGGCCCAAGGGGCACAACAAAAATGCTCCACTCACAATGTCCTGAAATGTTTTGAGATTGCATGTAATGATCCTATCTTTGTTCACTATTTATCACAACAAATCCCCATGGTAACCAGCCTGATGCGAGAAAAAAATGCTTAATATAAAATTTAAAAATTGAGGTTCAAAAAATTCAGCAAAATCTCAATCACTGCAACAATTAATGTAAAATCCACAGCAAACTCTGACTGCTACTTTGCTGAACTTCAGTAGCTGTTGTTAACACATTGCTGTTAGGAAATCATTCATATCCCTCACCTTTTTCCTATACAACTGGTTCTGGAATAGGTGTCGATAAACTGACCCATGGAGCTGCCCTCTTCCTTAACAACATAGCAGGAGATGGCATCTTGTAACATTGACCTCCTCTGTTGCAACAGAACTTTCTTTCTGCAGAAATATGTTCAAAAATGATAATATAGAAAGTAATCTGATATGTAAAATCAGTAGCACAGGGCTGTCATTGCAAATCTAGTAAGCTTCACCAGCTGATCTGCAAGACAATTTAATGTGATAATGCCTGTTTAAAAAGCTTGACAGAAAATTGAATTAACCCAATGAACTGAATTGACAGCTTTAATATCATTACCTCTTAAAATCTGGAATGAAATTATATTGCATCGAAAGACTTGTGCTTTTTTGGGGTGAATTTTGTAGGGTTGGCAAAGCTGTTGAATGTTTCCCCATTTGATGCATCCAGTATGAGGACTGAGCACCCTCAAGTTAGATAATCCAAGGGATAGATAGAGAGTAAAGCAGCATCTATTCTGTCCAATAAGCTGCATTAACCAGGCTTGAAGAGCACATTACTGTCGCAAAATTATATTTTTAGTTGGAATATATTAGTCAGTCCTTTGACAACAAAACTAGGAATTTTTGATTTTTCTCTTCTATATATTTAAATATTTAGTCCAAGTCTGTTAAAAATGGCATCAGTCAACTGTATTTCCCATGGTATCTTTATGTAATTGTCTTTATCCTATGGTACAGTTAATCAATAGGTGCCTAATCAGGGTGATTGTGATGTGAATATCTTTTGTTACTGTTAAATTAATTAAGACAGCTGAGTATTAAATGCTCATACGAGCCCTCTATTGATGTTCACAGACTGCATCATCTTCTATGTGAATGTAAGTACTTTTGGAGTGCTTTTCAATCGCAGCAGTTTGGAAGTAGATTTTAGTATCTGTATATTAACTGAGGTGTAAGGCTGTATTTTTTTCTTAACAGCAAACAAAATGCCATTGTAAATTACAGCTTAGAACTGATGTCATCATCTTGGAGCAAATCATCATTGTTACTTTGACACTCAGTGCAATCAAGCTTGGCAGGTGATATTATCAATAAAGAAACCTTCAAATTCAAAGGGACAGATACCCTTATAATTTAAGAATCTTCTAGTGTTCAACAGTTCTGTTCATTGTTTTATTACGCAGGTTCAAAGTGATGGACTTCTGTAAGCAGCACTAACCTATTCACCACCCAGATGATTTTGTATCAGTTTTATAAGATGCATGGGGGCAATCAAAAGCTTCATCAAAGACGGGAGCTTTCAGGAAAGAAAGGAAAAGAGGAAAGTGGAGAGACAGGGATGTTTAGAGAGAGAATTCCATCTTCTGCTTCCTTTTTAAAGTTCCCTCCCAGTTTTTGAATCCATGCTCCTTAAAAAGAGAGGACGATGGTTTATTGGTCCTCTTGCCTTATCATCCTTTCCTTGATATGCACTCTCTTCGACTATAAAGCCAATGGTGTGCACTGTTGGCATGATATGCACAGATACCCATATATCAGCTTGAGGTATCCATGGTTCCAGGGATAACATCAAATTGCTTCATGAAGATACATACATGAAAGGAGTTAGAAGGGATTGTACAGTTGCAGTTGCTTCTCAAGAGGTGGTTCAGGAAATTAAACAAACAGAGAAAGGTCATATTTCCTAATGGAAACTCAGGACAAGTTAGCCAAATATGGTCAGAATGTGTGGGTTGGATGGAAGAACCATGCCAGTAATATTTGTTGTATTATATTATCATGAGGTCACAGAGCAGTTTTCGATCTTATAAGCTCAGTGAAGTCATTAACTTTTGCCAGCTTTGAATCCAGGATAGATAGGGTAGATGCAGGTAAGATGTTTCCCCTGATTGGGAGTCTAGAACCAGTGGACACAATTTCATAATAAGGGGGAAGCCACTTAGGACAGAGATGAGAAATTTCTTGACTCAGAGGGTTGTGAATCTTTGGAATTCTCTACCCCAGAGGGCTGTGGAAGCTCAGTCATTGACCATGTTTAAAACAGAGACTGACAGATTTCTAAATACAAATAACATAAGGGGATATAAGGGTAGTGTGGGAAAAAGGCATTGAAGTGGATGGTCAGCCATGGTCATATCGAATGGTGGAGCAGGCTTGATGGGCTGAAAGACCTACTCCTGCTCCTATGTTCCTAACTGCCTCCTGCCAGGTCCTCTTACCAACTCTTCAGCTGACCTGATGGACATTGGGGCAGAAGATATTTCTTCTCTGTTGCCTTTGCTGCAGCAAGCATTCTATTGTCTCTCTTTGAATCATGGTGTCCTGATGCTGCTCTGATTACACACCAACATTTTTCTATATTTCTTCATTACTTCAGCAACAAGATGGTAACAAAAAACTTAGTTGCCCCTTTAGATTTAAATTTAAATTCTTTGAATTAAACACAGAAATTCCCTGAATTAATCAAGCACTGAATAGATGTGAATCATAAGGCCTGTCCCATATGAGCTGAACCCAGAAATAGAACCGGGCTCAGCAGTATTCAAGTCGGGCATGGGATAAAAATCACACAAATTTTATTAGAACACTGGGCCGACGTGAAAATCAGACCCTAAAGGCAGGATCTTTGTTCTGGGGGACAGAACGTCAGCCTCGGCACCATTTCTAGCACCCGACCCTACACTCAGTGATCCCGCCTGATACCCAACGCAGTTTTCAAGAAGGTGGCTTATTAATCGCGTTACGGGCAAGTGAGGAATGGTCGAAGGACTTCCCTCCTTTCCCTCTCCTTGTTTGACCACAACAGGTTTACTTCTTTCTTAAAGTGGAGGTACTGGCCAATTCAGTAGGTGTTTGGTTCTTGTTATGATCAGAGCAAGTAAGTCATCAATCAGACAGGTTTTCTTGAGTTAACAAAGAAAGAGGTTAACTTTATTGTACGTAAACCGAATGAATAAAAATAATAAACTACGTGCCAACTTTCACTCCGCCTGCCTTTTCAAAGCTGTCTGGGAGGTTTCTGGGTGTTCATCAGCACTTCATCCTTTAAATTGTAGCTCTCTGGAACTCCCTCTGCTTCAGCTTCAGTTTGGGTAGTCTGTGCTAACTTTTTTAACACTGGGTCGGCTTGCTGAGCTTTGATCAAGGAAGATCTGTTTAACTCATCCTTTAGGTCCTCTAACTTCCCAAAGAAGGTTTCAGATAACCAGACAGTAGGGTCATCTGTCTGCAGTGCCAGTTCAGCCTTCTCTGATGGAGCTTGTTTGGCCATGGACCAGGTCACCACACAGTCAGGAAAAATGCCAGGGACCTTTTCCTGTAACTTCTCTGTCTCCCTGACCTCTTTCAGCCCATCTAAAACCACTGGGAAGCTACCACCTTCACCCCCGCCAGATCATTACCCAGGAGCAGGTCGACACCATCCACAAGTAAACCAGGGACAATCCCCATGGTTACCGGTCCTGAAACAAGGTTGCACTCCATGGGCACCCGAAATTGAAATGGGCCTATACTTTACTCAGATACTGTTTACAAGCACTCTACATTCAATGCACTGTCTGGGGAAAGGTCATGCCTTTTCCCAGCAGAAGGGTCTGGGTGGCCCCTATATCACCAAGTATGACTATAGACTTTCTCGCCTCACTCGAGAGGTATGGGGTCACTTTTCCTCTGGATACAAAATCCTACAGTTGGATTTTACAGGCCCCCGACGTCGGGAGTTATGGCGGGGGTGATCCGGAAGTTACTTCTGGGAGAGCCTGCCAAGGGCCTCGATGTTGGGAAGGCCCCGCCCCATATTTCTGGCAGCAATGAGGCCTCATGGCAGCCCCCCGCCGCTTGGTGTCGGGAACATAATAAAATTATGCTAATCAATTTAAATCAATGAATAAATAACTCGTCGTGACGGCCATTCCGGCTGGTTGCCGGAACTCCCACGCCTTCAGATCTCCATTCAGAGATCTGAGGCGACACACACGTTAGGAGGGGGAGTAGGTAAGTTTTAAGGGCATGGGGGAAGGAGAGAGGGGAAAATTCTTGCGATCAGTATAAGGGATGGTGGGAAGCGATTGAAGGTAAAAGGTGAAAAACTTTGCCGTGGGGGATGGGGAGCGTAGGTCGGGATCACAAACTTAATTTTTTTGGGGGGGAAGAGGGCAGTTCAGTCCTGGGGGCAGGGCGGAGTGGGACAGGGGATTGAAGTTTTTATTAAATTTCTCACTTTAATTTTTAAACTACTGTAACTTTAAAAATGTAAACAACACTGAAGGGCACATCCTGTGTGTGCACAGCACCTTTTTTGAAGCGAGCTGGAAAAATTCAGCCCTGGGAACTCTCCAGGATTTTGTTATGTTTTCCCACACTCTCAGCTGTAGGTTTACTGGGTTTTACTGCTGCAGTTAAAGTCACAGCTTGGTCTGCTGTGCTTTCCTTCAGGGCCCCTTTTCCTGCACTGGTCTGGTGCACCCTGACTAAACCTATGGGTTTTCTGCATGACTTCCAGCAATCAGCTTGAAGGCGACCTGCCTTGTTACAATGGAAACATACAGGCTTTCGGGTGTCACTCCTGTTCTCAGCGCTTTCCTTTTTGGCCTGAGGAGGGCCCCCTATGTTTCCAGCTCTCCCTTCTCGTACATGGTTGTTCATCCTCCTATCGCCCTCCCACCTTTTATCGTTCTCAGGTTTTTTGAGGTGACAAAGGACGGGCTTCCCTTGGGGCAATCGCTTGTGAATAAGTGTATAATCATCATCCAGGATTGCTGCCTGCCAGGCTCTTGGAAACTTTTGTTCCTCCACGTGATTTCTCATTTAAAGGGGAAGCAAGTTTTTGAAGTCCTCAAGGAGAATCACCCCTCAGGTTTTCAATAGGTGGACTCTATCTTAAGTGCCCATATCCATTGGTCGAAAGTTAGTTACCTAACCATTTCAAACTTGATGCAAGTTTGTTCCGGCTCCTTTTGGAGAGTTCAGAATTTTTGGTGGTACACCTCTGGTACTAGCTCGTATGCACTCAGGATAAAATTTTTAGTCATCTCATAATCTGATGAATGCTCATCAGACAACAGTAAATAAAGCTCATGGGCTTTTCCTTTAGTTTGCTTGGCAATAACAGTCTCCAGCTGTCTGCTGGCCACTTCAGCTCTTGAGCAAGCTTTTCAACAGAGACATAAAATGCTTCCACATTTTTTTATTTATTCTCTTCATGGGATGTGAGCATCGCTGGCAAGGCCAGCATTTGTTGCCCATCTCTAATTGCCCTTGAACTGAGTGGTTTGCTAGGCCATTTCAGAGGGCAGTTAAGAGTCAACCACATTGCTGTGAGTCTGGAGTCACATGTAGGCCAGACCAGGTAATGACAGCAGATTTCCTTCCCTAAAGGACATTAGTGAACCAGATGAGTTTTTACAACAATCAATGATAGTTTCATGGCACCATCAGTAAGACTAGCTTTCAATTCCAGATTTTTATTAATTATTTGAATTTATTAATTGTTTAAATTCCACCAGCTGCCATGGTGGGATTTGAACCCATGTCCCCAGGACATTATCCTGGACCTCTGGATTATTAGTCCAGTGACAGTACCATTATGCCAGTGTCTCCCATATCCTTCTCCTTGAACTTTAGTATCAACTGGGAGAACTTTAAAAGCTTGGCACCGGTCCTGAGCTAGGAGTAACTCCCTAACTAACGTTGCCTTCACTGGTTTCATTGGGTCTTCCCCTATTCTGTTCAAGCTGCCTTAAATCCCTTTGGAAAGCTTGCTCTTTCTCCCTTTCCTGAAACACTCTCTGCTCTTTCTTCTGGAATTCTAATTCTAGTTTCCTCTCTTCTAGTTGTACCTTAGTTCATCTTATTTTGCCTGTTTCAGGTTCTATGCCTGTCTCCTGTTCTTCAGTGTCAATTCTAAAATGGTTGGCCACAAGTTTTACGATTTCAGGCTTCCTAGTTTTTGGACAGATAGTAGGCTCTAACTGTCCAGCTACATTTCTCAACTCTTCAACAGATAGGGCTTTTAACCTGGCCCAAGTTACTTCACTCTGTACTAGGAAGTTACTGGCCTTGAATGTGGGCATTTTAGTACTCTAGCACTGTAAACCACAAGAAAACCGATATTGAAGTTTTTAAATTATTGCTAGGGATCAATTTAGTTCCCATTTCCAATTTCACATTTGTCTTTGGATTTGAGCCCTCAAATTTCTGTTATGGTCAAGTGAAGAGGGGTTGAAGGGCTTCCCTCTTTTCCCTCTCCCTGTTTGACCACAACAGATTTATTTATTTCTTAAAGTGGATGTACTGGCCAATTCAGCAGAAGCCAAAAGCACTGCACAAAGAACAGCCAGGCGCTGCGCAAACGACTACTGGCAACACTTATGCAGTCATATTCAGCTGGCCTCAGACACCGGAAACATCAGAGGAATGTATGATGGCATTAAGAGAGCTCTTGGGCCAACCATCAAGAAGATCGCCCCCCTCAACTCTAAATCAGGGGACATAATCACTGACCAACGCAAACAAATGAACCGCTGGGTTGAGCACTACCTAGAACTGTACTCCAGGGAGAATGTTGTCACTGAGACTGTCCTCAATGCAGCCCAGCCTCTACCAGTCATAGATGAGCTGGACAGACAGCCAACCAAATCGGAACTCAGTGATGCCATTGATTCTCTAGCCAACGGAAAAGCCCCTGGGAAGGACAGCATTACCCCTGAAATAATCAAGAGTGCCAAGCCTGCTATACTCTCAGCACTACATGAACTGCTATGCCTGTGCTGGGACGAGGGAGCAGTACCCCAGGACATGCGCGATGCCAATATCATCACCCTCTGTAAAAACAAAGGTGACCGCGGTGACTGCAACAACTACCGTAGAATCTCCCTGCTCAGCATAGTGGGGAAAGTCTTTGCTCGAGTCGCTCTGAACAGGCTCCAGAAACTGGCCGAGCGCAACTACCCTGAGACACAATGTGGCTTTCGTGCAGAGAGATCGACTGTTGACATGCTGTTCTTCCTTCGTCAGATACAGGAGAAATGCCGCGAACAACAGATGCCCCTCTACATTGCTTTCATTGATCTCACCAAAGCCTTTGACCTCGTCAGCAGACGTGGTCTCTTCAGACTACTAGAAAAGATTGGATGCCCACCAAAGCTACTAAGTATCATCACCTCATTCCATGACAATATGAAAGGCACAATTCAACATGGTGGCTCCTCATCAGACCCCTTTCCTATCCTGAGTGGCGTGAAACAGGGCTGTGTTCTCGCACCCACACTTTTTGGGATTTTCTTCTCCCTGCTGCTTTCACATGCGTTCAAGTCCTCTGAAGAAGGAATTTTCCTCCACACAAGATCAGGGGGCAGGTTGTTCAACCTTGCCCGTCTAAGAGCGAAGTCCAAAGTACAGAAAGTCCTCATCAGGGAACTCCTCTTTGCTGACGATGCTGCTTTAACATCTCACACTGAAGAGTGCCTGCAGAGTCTCGTTGACAGGTTTGCGGCTGCCTGCCATGAATTTGGCCTAACCATCAGCCTCAAGAAAATGAACATCATGGGGCAGGACGTCAGAAATGCTCCATCCATCAATATTGGCGACCACGCTCTGGAAGTGGTTCAAGAGTTCCCTACCTAGGCTCAACTATCACCAGTAACCTGTCTCTAGATGCAGAAATCAACAAGCGCATGGGAAAGGCTTCCACTGCTATGTCCAGAGTGGCCAAGAGAGTGTGGGAAAATGGCTCACAGACACGGAACACCAAAAGTCTGAGTGTATCAGGCCTGTGTCCTCAGTACCTTGCTCTGAGGCAGCGAGGCCTGGACAACGTATGCCAGCCAAGAGCGACGTCTCAATTCATTCCATCTTCGCTGCCTCCGGAGAATATTTGGCATCAGGTGGCAGGACCGTCTCTTCAACACAGAAGTCCTTGAGACGGCCAACATCCCCAGCTTATACACACTACTGAGTCAGCGGCGGTTGAGATGGCTTGGCCATGTGAGCCGCATGGAAGATGGCAGGATCCCCAAAGACACATTGTACAGCAAGCTCGCCACTGGTATCAGACCCACCGGCCGTCCAGGTCTCCGCTATAAAGACGTCTGCAAATGCAACATGAAATCCTGTGACATTGATCACAAGTCGTGGGAGTCAGTTGCCAGCGTCCGCCAGAGCTGGCGGGCAGCCATAAAGGCGGGGCTAAAGTGTGGCGGGTCGAAGAGACTTAGTAGTTGACAGGAAAAAAGACAGAGGTGCAAGGGGAGAGCCAACTGTGTAACAGCCCCGACAAACAAATTTTTCTGCAGCATGTGTGGAAGAGCCTGTCACTCTAGAATTGGCCTTTATAGCCACTCCAGGCGCTGCTTCACAAACCACTGACCACCTCCAGGCGCGTATCCATTGTCTCTCGAGATAAGGAGGCCAAAGAAGAAGACTGGTCAATTCAGTAGGTGTTTGATTACTTACTTGCTATGATCATAACCAGAATCAATTGGATAGGTTTTCTTGAGTTAACAAAGAAAGAAGTTAACTTTATTGTACCTAAACCAAACTAATAAAAGTAATAAACTACGTGCAAACTTTCATTCTCTCACTCTCTCACTGTCTCTCTCACACACACACACACACACACACACACACACACACACACACACACACACACACACACGTTACAGAGTGGAGAAAGGTTGATTGGTTGAATTAGAGTCCATAGAAAAAGGGGTATACAGTCTGTGCCATTTGGTGATTTGGCTGGCTTCCAGCTGAATTCGGCAGTCCTGAGGCTTTTAGTTTGAAGAGGTAGATGACTGGTTCAGTGGATCTCTTGGAGACTGTGATGCAGATGATTTCCTCCAACAGGGTATCTGATTGTAGTCGGAGTAAGCAAAGGTGGTCAGTTAACAAACAGAGTTTGAAGCTTGTAAGTTGAAATTGAGAGAGTGAGGAACCCCCACTTAGGTCTCCAGAAGCTTCTCTTCTCACTGCTGCAGAAAGACATTAGCTTAAAACCACAGATGGGGAGGGGCTTGTCACATGACAGTCATTCAGTGATTCAAAGATAGTTAGCAGTAGTTCTGTCTTGCTAAAAAGAACAGGCAGTTCCCTTAAACTTCCTCGGTCTTGGTTCTTGCAGGGGACTGAGCAGACATTTTGTCTCCCTCCTCACAAGCCTTGCCTTGTCGGATACAGTGTTGCAAATTAGGTAGCCATCTTAAGCTGCTAGCAAAGTCATCTTCTATTTGTCTTTTTTTCAATGTCTTTAAAAATATATATAAATTCACATCTCCAGTCAGTGGATTAAAAAAATTATCATTCAATAAATCAAGTTGGCGTGACAGCAGCCAGATGGCAGGCTCACTGTCCAATTAAGCATGGCAGGGAGACTCCCGAGGCTGGAGGGCTAATAGGAGCCCCTCCAGCATTGCTAGATTAGCAACCCCACTGCCAGAGGCGGGAACTGTTGACGTAAGCAGGAGAAAGAGAGGGCACCACAAGATGGAGATGTCCTCTGAAGAAACTTCCAAAAGGTAAAATGAAAAGTGGCCAGAGCTGCCAGAACTTCATTGTGGAGGTGGAACTCCTCTACCGGGTGGCCTGTGGCCACAGCTGTGGCCCTATGGCAAGGGTGGCTGCGGTGGCAATGGTGGGGGGGGGGGGGGGTGGGAAGGGTTTGTGGAAGGCGGTGGGGATGAAATTGCATGATGGAGTGCTGGCCTCACCAGTCTGCTACCAGGAGGCCACCTCCATGCATTGGCTGAGTTATGGCCTCAGCAGGGGGCCTGCATGCCAACTGGAAAATTGCAGTTGGCGCCAGGAGTAGGCCTTATTAGGCTCTTTAATTGGCTTAAATGGCTTCCCATCACTTGTGGGCATCACCACCCAACTCTCCTTCCCGCCGTCTTTCCCCCCACCCCCCCCCCCCCCCCCCCACCAACAACTAAAGCAGCTTGATCCAAAATTACCTGGAAGCGGGAATATGCCAGAAAGCTGGCATGACAGCCAGTAGCTTGAAATTGACAGCCCACCTGCCTCTGGTCCTGCCTTTGCTGCCAAATGAAAATTTGGCCCGGCTCTCTTTCCAATAATTTGACTAGAGGAGCAATGAGAACAAAGGATGTTTCTAAATGGTATTCTCAGTTGTGTATATTGCAATGACTAGTTGTCCTGTACAGTATTTTGTCTATATTTTGACTTTTGTGAATCATTTCACTTGTAAATATGTCTAGTCACTAGTTTAGCCTGTGGAGAGTAGTCCAACATTGTGAATACTTTCTGCCTTCTGAATTGGTAGGAGTCCTAGTGAGTACATAAAATTTTTCCCTGTCATTTATTTGCCATGGTTATGTGCCCAATTGCACACCAACAGTTTCCATAACAGATTGAATTTGTTGTACAAACTTGGTACAACAGAGAATAAAAGATGCAAATTTTTCCCTGTAATAAGTGCACTCTGTTAACAGAAACTGCCAGCAAGCTGTGTACATGGGGAAAATATTGGTAAAAGTCTAAGGTTTAACAGTAACCTTGCTTGGTGAGATTGTCAATTTCGTGCCAATTTTAGGGCGTTTTGTGTTGATATTTTGAGATGACCCAAACTTACTTTGTTTAGGCTGTCAGAAAGATTCATACTATCAATAGTGAGTGGATTCAAACTCTGCTTTCAGAAATAAGTTAAAATCCCATCCCAGTGATCCATTACCTTGCATCATTTCTATTTATTTTATTTACACTCCACTTTCATTGTAATATGCTCCTTTGAAGCCCAAACCGAACTCTACTTGCAAGGTGCAGTGTGAGCAGAATGCTGCAGTACTTCTATTTGATATCCTCTAACTATACTGACTTAGTAATATAATGCAAGATTTTGTTGCTGTATTCATTGCTGCTCTGTTAGTGTTCTAACTGCCAGAGCCCTATAATGACAGTATGGTACAATTATTTTAGAAGCGATTTTTTAACAGTTGCAATTTTTTTTAGCAAAAAAGTAATATCGGGTGATTCTGGTGATGAATCTTAATGCAAAATAGCATGGTCAAACACTAACCGGGATTCTTCATAGTCTGTCAGCCACAGGTCACATTTAACTACATTTTTGCATTATGCCTGCATTACATTTACATGCTAATTCGATTTTACTCACTCAGAGCCTGTACTACTGTGCAAGCTGAATTCTAAATTATCTACACGGATTTTCCTGCATAATTACTGGCGTTTGGTTGCATACATGTATTCCCAGTAAATCTCAGTGTGAGTTGAGGTGTAGACACCCATATTGTTTGTGGGCCAGGTGGACCCAATTATCATATGAAAAGGTGAGAGGCCATTAGCTGCCATGAGACTAAAAACTGATTATTTTTTCTGCAAGCATTTTGATGCAAGAAGAGTAAGATTTGAAAGTTGTGACTTTGTGGTTGAAGATTTTTGTTTTCAAAGATTATGTCTTGTTTTCTAATGGGATGGAAACAAACACAGTTAATATGGTGATTAACTAACCTTTGTGTGAAAGTAAAAATAATTGTTAGAATAAAGCCTGATGTGCACCGAGTTCATGTGGTTTGCTTTAGCATGGCAAAGTTCTTCACACACACAATGATCAATGCATGGAATAGATTTCTAGACATGTTGATGGAAGCCAAAAGGCTGAAATAAATTAGAGAGTTGGATGCTGTGAAGGGGACCTACCTGTAGGTTTTTCTCTGCATGGGTGACTAGAATGGCCAATGCCTTTCATCATCTTAATCTACCTTATGTGCAAAAACAGAGAACAAAAAAGAGTGAAAGAGTTTGCCTCGTGTAATATGTTGGGTTAAAGTATAAAATAAGACTAGTTATAGATTCTTTGCTGTTGACTAGGTCTGTTACCTCTGATTTAAAATCAGAACTGTGATTTTAATATCGCAGTCATGGAGGAACAGGACCTATTCCCAGCAAATGTTTCTGTCTGTGATTGTTGCATTCCACTCTATCAGCAGTGTTGTACAGTATATATAACTCTAACTACATTTCACATCCTGGTGACTGACCATCAAATTAGCGAGATGAAATAGAACAGTAAGTGCTGGAAATACTCAACTGGTCTGGCAGCATCTGTGGAGAGAGAAGCAGAGTTAACGTTTCAAGTCTGTGACCTTTCATCAGAACTGGCAAAGGTTAGAAATGTAATAAGTTATAAGCAAGTGAAGTGGGGGTGATGGGGTAGAGGGGAAGAGAACAAAAAGGAAGGCGTGTGACAGGCAGACGGCAGGAGAGATTAACTGACAAGGAGGTTGTGGGGCCAAGGCAAAGGGAGTGCTAATGGTGTGGTGAAAGATAAAACATTCGTGCAGAGAGAGCGATAATGACAGAGTAATGTTCAGCTCTGTGAGAGATGAAAAGCAGGATTTGGGCATTAATTTTTTTTTTTTAAATGGCTGACTGGTAATTTTTCCACCCATGGTTTTACTGTTTTTGAAATATGGCATTGAAAAAGTTGTTGATGTGGAGCAATGATCGATAAATAGAGTTTTACTGTTTTTAGGTGGTTCTGGTCTAAGTAGACATAACTTGTGTATGGATGTCAGAGGTAACTTGATTTTGTTTTGGTTGGACATTAATGAGTTACCAGCAGCAGATAATTAATTTCCATCTGTTTTATTTTCCTGTTTGGCTATATTCATAAAAATATTTACATGTATAGCCAATAGATTTCTGGTGGTTCAGCAGTGATTATTTTCAGCCACCACAAGCAATATGAAGGCCATGGTAAGTGTGGACTGTATTTCAACAGACTTCTAGCAAATCATATAACTAGGCAAGTAGAGAGGGCTTTAAACTGAACAAGGGGGAGTGGGATCAAGCTTGGGTAAATATGGCAAATCAAGGGGTGGAGTCAAGGTAGGAGAGTGGAATAGTAATATGGGAAATGAAGGTCATAGAGTGGCAGGAAGGGACAGGGAGAAAAAACCTAAGAATACGCCAACAGTAAAGACTAGATATTACAAAGATAACAAAAAGACAAACTAAAGGCTTTGTATCTGAATGCATATTGCATTCATAACAAAGTAGACGCACACATTGAAGTAAATAAATACGATCTGTTAGCCATTACGGAGACATGGCTGCAGGATGACCAGGATTGGGTCCTCAATATTGAGGGGTATATAACATTCAAGAAGAATGGGAAGCTAGGTAAAGGTGGAGGGGTAGCACTGTTAATCAAGGATGGCATTGATGCTATAGTTAGAGATGACCTAGGTTCAGGAGATCAGGATGTAGAATCAATTTGGGTGGAGATGAGGAATAGTAGGGGAAAGAAGTCACTAGTGGGAGTGGTCTCCAGGCCCCTTAACAGTAATGACAATGTAGGAAGAAGTATCCAAGAAGAAATATTGTGTGCTTGTGGTAAAGGGATGGCAATAATCATGGGTGATTTTAATCTACATATAAACTGGGAAAATCAGATTGGCAATACTACCCTGGATGAGGAGTTCAGAGAATGCGTTTGAGATAGTTTCTTCGAGCAGCATCTTCTGGAACCAACCAGAGAGCAGGTTATATTAAGACTCAATATTGTGTAATGTGACCGGATTAATTAATGGCCTCAGAGTAAAGGACCTCTAGGTAGCAGCGATCACAATACAATTGAATTTCACATCCAGTTTGAAAGAGAGAGGAGTTGGATCTAAGACTAGTATTTTAAACTTAAATAAGGGCAACTATGTGGGCATGAAAGCTGAGCTAGCTGAAGTGAACTGAGTTACTAGGCTAGGAGATAGATCAGTAGAGAAGGCAGACATTTAAGGGGATGTTTCAGAATACTCATTAAGTATATTTCCACTATAAGGAAAAATTCTAAGGGGAGGCCCACTATCCATGGTTAACTAAAATTAAGGAAAGCATCAAACTTAAGGAAAAAGCATGTAATTGTGCAAAGATGAGTGGCAGGTCAGATGATTGGTCAGAATATCAAGAACGGCAGAGAATGACTGAAAGGTTAATCAGGATAAGGAAATTATAAATAAAAACAAGAAATGCTGGAAATACTCAGCAGGCCTGGCAGCATCTGTAGAGAGAGAAGCAGAGTTAATGTTTCAGGTCAGTGACCCTTCTTCACTGACCTGAAACGTTAACTCTTCTTCTCTCCACAGATGCTGCCAGACCTGCTGAGTATTTCCAGCATTTCTTGTTTTTATTTCAGATTTCCAGCATCTGCAGTATTTTGCTTTTAAAGAAATTAAAGTATGACGAGAAGCTAGCTAGAAATGTATAAACAAATAGCAAGAGTTTCTACAGGTATTTAAAAAGGAAAAGAGTAAGTAAAGTGAGTGTTGGTCCTCTGGAGAGTGAGAATGGGGAGTTAATAGTAAATAATAAGGAAATGGCGGATGAAATGAACAAAAATTTTGCTTCTGTTTTCACTATAGGGAATACTAAAAACATTTCAGTAATAGCTATAAATCAGGAGGTGGAAGGAAGAAAGGAACTTGGTGAAATTACAATCACCAGGGAAGCAGTACTAAGCAAACTAATGGAGCTGTGGGCTGACAGGTCCCCGGGTCCTGATGGGCTTCATCCCATGGTCTTAAAGGAAGTGGTTAATGAGGTAGTAGATGCGTTGGTGTTAATTTTTCAAAATTCTCTAGATTGTGGAAAGGTTCCATCAGACTGAAAAGTAGCAAATATAAGCCCTCTATTCAAGAAGTGGGGGCGGAGGCAGAAAACAGGTAACTATAGGCCAGTTAGCTGTCGTGGGGAAGGTGTTAGAATCAATCATTAAGGAGGCTATAGCTGGGCACTTAGAAAAACTCGATAATTTGAAATAGTCAGCATGGTTTTGTGAAAGGGAAATCATGTTTAACCAATTTATTGGAGTTCTTTGAAGGAGTAACATGTGCTGTGGATAAAAGGGAGCCTGTTGACATACTGCACTTGGATTTCCAGAAGGCATTTGACAAGGTGTCACATAAAAGGTTATTGCGTAAAAGTAGGAGCTCATATTAGCATGGA
This sequence comes from Heterodontus francisci, assembly GCF_036365525.1. Taxonomy (NCBI): domain Eukaryota; kingdom Metazoa; phylum Chordata; class Chondrichthyes; order Heterodontiformes; family Heterodontidae; genus Heterodontus; species Heterodontus francisci. The sequence continues at coordinate 36,448,147 of NC_090385.1, read as the reverse complement.
TAGAAGATTGGCTGGCTGGCAGAAAACAGAGATTATGCATAAATGGGTCCTTTTCTGATTGGCAGGATGGAACGAGTGGAGTCCCACAGGGGTCTGTGCTGGGGGCTCAACTTTTTATAATTTATATCAATGACTTAGATGAGGGGAGGGATGACATGGTAGCTAAATTTGTAGATGTCATAAAGATAGGTAGGAAAGTATGTTGTGAAGAGGACTTAAGGAGGTTGCAGACCTGTATAGATAGGTTGCATGAATGGGCAAAAAATCTGGCAGATGGAGTATAATGTGGGAAAATGTGAAGTTGTTCACTTTGTCAGGAAGAATAAAAAAGCAGAGTATTTCTTAAACAGGGAACGCCTGCAGAATTCTGAGGTGCAGAGGGATTTAGGTGTTCGAGTGCATGAGTCAAAAAAGGTTAGTATGCAGGTACAGCAAGTATTAAAGAAGGGTAATAGAATGCTATCCTTTATTACAAGAGGAATTGAAACTAAAAGGATGTTATGCTTCAGTTATACAGGGCATTGGTGAGACCACATCTTGAATACTGTGTGCAGTTTTGGTCTCCTTATTTAAGGAAGGATGTGAATGCGTTGGAGGCATTTCAGAGGAGGTTTATTAGATTGATACCTGGAATGAGCAGGTTGTCTTATGAGGAAAGGTTGGACAGACTTGGCTTATTTTCATTGGAGTTTTGACGAGCGAGGGATACTTGATTGACGTAGATACGATCCTGAACGGTCTAGACAACATGAATGTGGAGGGGATGTTTCCTCTTGTGGTTGAGTCCAGAACTAGAGGGCACTGTTTGAAAATTAGTGGTTGCCCTTTTGGGACAGAGACCAAGAGAAATCTTTTCTCTCAGAGGGTTGTGCGACTTTGGAATTCTCTGCCTCAGAAGGTGGTGGAGGCGGGGTCATTGAATATTTCTAAGGTGGAGGTAGATAGATTCTTGTTAGGCAAGGGAATCAAAGATTATCTGGGTAGATGGGAGTGTGGAATTTGAGACACAAACCGATCAGCCATGATCTTATGAAATGGCGGAGCAGGCTCGACGGGCGAAATGGCCTGTATCTGCTCTTAAATCGTATGGTCGTATATGCTCCAGTCTTGCTCTCTGAATGACCAAACTTCATTGAACCTTAACAGCTACACCTTCAATAAGTTATTGGTACAGCAACATATCATCATTTCCATTAAAAACACATGTTTTATTAATAACATTAACAATAGTTATAATCTTGTACTTTATCATTTGCATTTTCTTGTTTTATAATTCTGTTCAATCTTTAATTGGATGTAAATGATCTCAGCAATTTATATGAATGTGCTGGTACACGTTCTACAGTTCTATAGTTTGGTTGTTTGTTTCAGGCACTAAGTTCAGAGTCATTACTATTGGAAAATAACCAGCAGTTCTGTGACAGCTTTTTGGAAACTTGTAGGATTCTAACAGTCAACTTGTCAATGACGTGTGCCTGCAGAAACACAATGCAGGGAGCTATTTTGTTCAACATCATATTGATGTTTCCCAATAGATTTTGTGCTTGTAGGATTTGTAACACATGTACAAATAATCAAGTATGATAATTTTCTTGCATAAGCATTACCAGCTCTCATTTTGCTTTCATTTCCATGCATGAGCAGTTGTGATTTTCCCTTCTTCCTTGGTAAAAATGGCAATACCTTTTATTTTGAACAACTAATTTGTTTCAAAGTGGCAATCAAACTCTCAACTATTTCAATGTTATCCTGATTAGCCCTCACCCCACCATCCTGCACACCCAGCTCATCCAGAACTCTGCTACTCACGTCCTATCCTGACCAGTCCCATTTACAAAGCACCCATGGGCCAATGTTTCCAATTTAAAATTGTTATCATTGCATTTAAATCCTGAATCTCCTCCAGCTCTGCAGTCCTCCGAGAACTCTGCATTTCTCCAATTTGGCCACCTACACTCCGTGCATCCATCTAAATTTCTAGACTTTGGTCTTCCCAAAAACACCCCACCTCTACACCTCTATCTCCTTTAAGATCCTCCTTTAAATCTACATTTTTGATCAAGCTTTGTCACCTCCACTTATACCTCCTTTGGCTCTGTCAATTTTTATTTATCTATGCTTTTGAGCCTATGTTAAAGGCACTATATAAATGCCAGTTGTTGTTATACATTGTCTGAGGTAAAGTCTCAAGGGCGATTTTCAGCTGCTGCTCACCCCATTCATGCTGGAAATCAGGGTTGTTAGGTCAATGGAAAATTAGAATAAAAGAAGTCCTGCCAAACTCTTTTTTACAAAGAGTTTTGATGACCAATAGTAAAATGGATGCACGTTCCAGCCCCAGAAAGATGTTCTGACTTCTCCCAAAGACAATCTGGTAGATGTTGTGATCACTCCTCCCACTTAAGCACTCCCGTTGCAAATTTCCGCACTGTCTTGGAACCATGTCCCCAATTAATGCATTCATATAACATTCCTCTTTCCATTATTTTAATATAGACAATTCATTTATTTTTAAAATAGCAGGCAAAGTGATGCCATGTGAACATGTTCAGATTTGTCTGCTAATATCATCAGCAGTAATTTTTAGTCCTGTATGGTATTTAAATAATGTTATTGGATCTGTATCAATGAACCTCCCATTGTCTACAACCCTGCCCCTGTCCCATACTAATGCCATAACAGGATTGCGAACTGCAATCCTGATGCCAGTAATTTAATAAACATACTCTGTAGTGGCATATAATTTGCCTTGTTGGCGAGGTGGAACAAACTTTGGGCTGAATTTTATAAGAGGAGGGTGAAAAAAATTACGGCCCTGGGGCGGGTCACCCCTGCCTGATCCAATGGACGAGGTGGGCTGTCCGTCCCCAGAAATGACGTCAGCTGCCTGTGCACAGATGCTCATGCCATTTTTAAAGGGCTGTTAGCCCTACCAGCATATTTAAATAAAAACAAGAAATGCTGGAACCACTCAGCAGGTCTGGCAGCATCTGTGGAAAGAGAAGCAGAGTTAACGTTTCGGGTCAGTGACCCTTCATCGGCAGCATATTTAAATGGCTGCGTTTGCTGACAATGCAACCACTAGGTGGCGCTGCAATGGCACATGCACAAATGCAGCCTGTGCCACTAAAATATCACAGTCTGCGATGTCAGGCAGCTGCCAGGATTAAAGATGGCGCTGCTCAAATAATCACACGACGGCAACCTAAACACATGGCAGCAAACAATGACCGGAGGGCAGGGAGGGGAGACAGCGAGCGGGCCAGTGGGTGAGCCGGCGGTCGGGGGTGTGACAAGCGGGTGGTGAACGAGTGATTGGGGGGTTGTGGGCTGTGAGCGAGCGGGCCAGGGGATGAGCAAGCAGATGGGCGGCAGGGGTCAGGAGCGGGTGGCAGGGGGAAGGAGGAGAGCGCACCCGCCACCAGCAAGGTCTTTGGCCGCGCTCTCCCCACACCCGCTCCCCAGACCCCTTCTCCTCCACCCCTGCTCTCTCCAGCCCGGATCCCCCCACCATCTGCCTGCATTACGCAATGACGTCCTCAGCGCCTGCGTTACGCGATGACATCATCTGCACATGCGCCAAATAGTTCTGGCACTGCAAAACGCAGCGCAAGCGTAAAGGGTGGGAACCAATCTGCGCATGTGCAGATTAATTAATTAAATTAAATGTATGCATCTCTTTTGCCGCTCTCCCACCCCCCACATAACAATTACATTAATTATTTTCCCTTTTTTTCCCCCCCCCCAACCACCTTTTCCATCTAACCTTCCCCCCACCCCCCCAACACCTCCCCACCTACTGCACAAAGTTTAAAGTACAATCCTTCCCACCATCCCCTCACGCATGACGTTAATTTGATCCATTCCCCGTCCCCTCCCCACCCCCCAGCTCTGAGAAACCTACCTTCTCACCCCTCCCCACCAATGTTGTGCCTCATTTCCCCGTACGAGGATCTAAAGGCACGGGCTTGCCGGCCACCAGGCCGAAGATCGTAGCGGGCCATTGGGAGGAAATGTAAATGTATTTAAATTAATTATTTTAGTTGATTTAAATATTCAAATTATGGTCCTGTCGCTGAGCGGTGGGAGGGCTTAGACGAGGCCTTGCCGCCACCAGTAATATCGGGCCAGGCCCTGCTGGCGTCAAGATCTGAGGCGGGCCCCATCCGGGGGCCACCTTCAAGCCCCCTCCAGCCATGGATCCCGACGAAGAGGGCTGCTTAAAATTCAGCCCAATTTTGTTCCAGGACTTGGCTAGATTGCACATTTACAGGATTCAAGAATTGAAAGCCAGGCAAGAAACTGCTCAGATGATGTGTATTGCACAAAATAAAACTTGCACTGAATCAACCCTGAGCAAGTTGTAATTAGTTAAAAGAGCCAAAATCCAAAAAGCTGGACTCCAAGTTAAATCATTTAGTGCTAATCTCCTTAAATATTCTTCACTCTTATGTTTAATTTATACTTTTGAGCTGGATTAACTTTTTCTTTTGATGTGAATAGAAATTTGCAGAATAGATAGCCAGTGTCTCTTTGTGGTATGGAAAGGCAAAGTGTATGATATTTGCACTGTTACTTTTCTATAGCCACTGAGACCAAGCTTGTCTTTGGCAATATATCCTGAGAAAACAATTCTACACTTGGGCAGTGGCAGACATGCCTTGCAGTGGAATCAGCAATTAGAACCACATCAAATAGAAGGGGGAAAAATAGTATTACCATTTAAAAGTTCTTTGGCTGTAAAGTGCTTTGCGGTAGCTGGAGGTCATGAAAAGCGCTGTATAAATGAATTTTTTTTTTTCCCTATATGGATCACAAAAAGTTACCATGCAGGTGCAGCAAGTAATTAGGAAGGCAAATGGAATGTTGGCCTTCATTGCAAAATGGATAGAGTATAAAAGTAAGGAAGTCTTGCTACAACTGTACAGGGCTTTGGTGAGACCACACGTAGAGTACTGTGTACAGTTTTGGTCTCCTGATTTAAGGAGGGATATACTTGCATTGGAATCAATTCAGAGAAGGTTCCTTCAGTTGATTCCAGGGATAAAGGGGTTGTCTTATGAGGAAAGGTTGAGCAAGTTGTGCCTATACTCATTGGAGTTTAGAAGAATGAGAGGTGATCTTGTTGAAATATATAGGTTTCTGAGGGGGCTTAACCAGGTAGATGCTGAGAGGATCCCCTCATGGGGGAATCTAGAACTAGGGGGCACAGTTTTAAAATAAAGGGTATCCCATTTCAGACTGAGATGAGGAGGAATTCTCTCAGAGGGTCGTTAATCTTTGGAATTCTCTACCCCAGTGAGCAATGGAGGCTGGGTCATTGAATATATTCAAGGTTGAACTAGACAGATTTTTGAAATACAAGGGAATGGGGGGTGCTGGGATGCAAGCAGGAAAGCAGAGTTAAGGCCATAATCAGATCAGCCATGATATTGAATGGCGGAGCAAGCTCAAGGAGCCAAATGGCCTACTCCTGCTCCTGTTTCTTATGGTCTTTCTTTCATGAACACTGGAAGAAGGGTCTTTAGATTTGAAACATCAACTGATGGACTTCTGTTTTACCACAGACGATGGATGACCTGCTGAGTATTTCCACATTTTTCTGTTTTTATTTTCAGTTCTCCAGCGTCTGCAGTATTTTTCTTTTTGCTAATTAAATTTTTGGCTCTCTGACACGTAATAGGTACAGTTGTACTTCACTATACTAAACCCCCTTGGGACCGGCAGAAAAGATTGTTCACTATTGTAGGGTTTGATAACTTGTTGCATGAAAAAATTAAGAAATGACTTCATAGAATTGAACATCATTTTATTGTTTAAAAAAAAAACTATACAACATTGATTGCTTCATATTATTTGTGTTTTTCTCAATGCACACTGTTTTTATCCTGTTAACCAGTCCAAAAAGATCCTCAGTTCCAAGTAATGACTGGCAAATATTTAGGCCTTTGTGCGTAGCATATCGCCTGATACTGGGATGCTACTCCCTCTGACTGTTTAAAAAGCAATAGACTGCTTCACCAGGATCTTGATGAGTCGCAATGCAATTTTTCCCTCTGGAATGGTACTTCATCTTTGACTATGTCAGATTTTTCCTCTGTTGGCCCACAAGATTGGAAATGTGCTCTTTGCTGAGCCTAGTTTGTTGCAGATTGCAGGCTTGCAATTTTCCTTTATGGTCCAGCTCATCAATGATTTGAACTTTTGTTTTAGAGACAAAGATGATTTTTTACACATGATCGTTCCACCCATTGCACGGTTGCAGTTTGTAAGCAGATATTGAGCCATTTTGTCAGACATATTGTGCAGGATTCACACTACAATAGGTTCTCTTTCAATTAGTCTCATCTTAAATTCCATTCTTCGATCTGGGTCATTCCTGTGTAAGGCTGGAATTTAATGACCCCATGGCATGGGCTAGGATGTGGGGGAGCGTAAAATCTCATGGGAGGTGGGGGGTGCTGTGCCATCACCTACCCACCCCCCACTGCTATTTTACTAGCAGCAGGGGAGGTGGCAAGCACCCGGCCCACCCTTAGGCCAATTGAGGCCCTTAAGTGGCCAATTAATTGCCACTTAAGGGCCTCTTCCCGCCACCGCTGCTATTTTACCAGTGGTAGACAGGCACTTTGGCACCTGAAGAGGCCGCCTAATAATATATGGCGGCCTTCTTGCGGGCTTGGTGGGGGGAGGACTTCCTGATCAGGTACCCTGTGGCCCATGGTGTGCAGCACAGGCTGACCCCGCTAAAACAACAACCTGGCCTACATTCTGACCCCCCTTCCCCTTGCTGGGGCCTAGCCGATTGTCCCCGGCGAGGCCCGACCCCAACTTATCTGTTCCGAGGCTGATGCCCATTGTCCTCTCCTTGCTGGTTGCAGTCCCTGCAGTGGCTACTGCTCCCGGTGGCACTGCTGGGACTGAAGAGCTCCAGCTGTCTGATTGGTCAGCAGCTCTTAGAGGCGGGACTTCCTGCCTCAGAGGGGCAGAAAACCCAACTGGAGCAAATCAAGGGCCTGAGCTATGTAAAATAGCAGCGCATCTTCCAGGCCTGGTGGAGGCGGGCTCAGCCCCGGCTTCCCAGCCAGCAGGCGGGGCCACTGCCTCACCATTAAATGTCTAAGTGTTCGTTGTAGTAGAGCTGATTTCCTTCGAAAAAGATTGAGCCTTGCCACTTGGGATCATTAAAATCATAGGTTTGTTATAAGCAGGATTTGTCACAATGAAGTTAGGCTGCTTTAAAACGCTGACATTTAAATATAAATATTTTCCAACTCCTTTCTGTGGAAACTTGTCAGAATTAATGTGACCGTGGTTGATTGTTAATGGCCTCTGAAGTGACCCAGCAAGCCATTTAGTTATAAAAATAATTACTGTAGCAATTAAGGATGGGTTACATATACAACCTTGTCAATATTTACCACACCCCATGAGCAAATAAATAAAGCAAAATCTTTCTTTTCATTTGAGACTGAAAATTGTAGGTAAGGGGAAAAGATTTGTCTTCAAAAATATGAAAGAAATAAAACAATAAAAAAGTCACAGTGTAGCTACAAGCATTTTGAGCAATGAACTGGAAGATTCAAAAGTATCATCCTGAAGCATGGCTGGATATGAGAGAGGATTGTATTTTCCACTGAGCAGTGAAAATGTGGAATAGATTCTGAGCAAAACAGTGTTAATATGGTGTTGACTGCCTTCTTCACAAAAACTAGATAAATACTGGTTGGCATTAGAATTGAAGATTATGGTAATAAGTACTATAGTTGAAAGCTTCACCTCCTGACCAGGAATCTGGCAGGGTAGATCACACACACTTTATCGAATCTGCCTGAGTTTCACTCCATTGAAATTAAAGCAATGAAGAACGTGAGTTCACTAAAGAGTGTGCGATCTGCCCTACCAGATTACCACCCAGGTGATGAAGATAAAAATCTACCCCAATGGATCCTGTGGTGCTGTGACCAAGGAAATATGGGCTGGAATTTTACACCCTCCCACAGGAGCGGGCCGGTGGTGGAGTGGGGGGGCCTTTCCCAACGTCTTCCCACCCCTGCTGCAATATTATGAGGGGTGGCTGCGGCGAGTAACGGCTAGCCCGGCCCAGGCCAATCAAGGCCCTTACGTGTTAAGTGGCCAATTAACTGCCACTTAAGGGCCTCCTCCCACCATCACTGATATTTTTTCAGAAGCGGGCAGGCAGCTCAGGCCTTGCAGAGAAAGCAATGAAGCTTTCAACTATAGTACTTATTATCACAATCTTCAATTCTAATGCCAACCAGTATTTATCGAGTTTTTGTGAAGAAGACAGTCAACAGTAAAACCTTGCAGCCTCCTTGCAGACTGGGGGGTGACCCTCCTGATCGGGTACTCTGTGCCATGGAAGGATCTCCCATGGCCCAACTGCCCCCACTGCACAACACTCCCCCACCTCCCCCCAACCAACCCCCACTTGCCTCGTGGAGCCCAGCCGATTGTCCCCAGCAGGGCCCCAGAAACGTACCTTTTTTCCGGGCTGGCATCCCTGCGCCTGCTGTGTTTGAGTGCATTCCCAGCAGTGGCCAGTTCTCCCAGTGGCGCTGCTGGGGCTAAGAGCTGCCAGCCCACTCATGGGCTGGCAGCTCCATCAGGCGGGACTTCCTGCCTTAGGGGTGGAAGTCCCACCCAAGGCCAATTAAGGGCCTGGGGAGTGTAAAATCCTGGCATAGCTCCCCGGGCCCGGCAGAGGTGGGGTCACCATGACCTTTTAGCCAGTGGGCGGGGCCTCCTGCCCAACATGAAATTCCGGGCGTAATCTGTGGAAACCAACCAGCCAAGCTGAAGAGCAGAGATGCAATGATACATGGATATCTTGAAGCGTTGCTTGATTTTCTTTGCAGGTTTGGAGAAAATGTTGCAATAATGTCTCCCAAGGGATTAAATAAATTGGGTTGCGGTTAAGACCAATTTTTATATATGGTTTGTGGAAGGAGCATATCTGGATGAACCAAATGGCTTTTCCTTGCCAATGCTTTTTTACGGGAAGATTTCCTCTATGTACTGTTTAGTGAAATTATAACCAGTTATTTGAAGAATGAGTCAATGATTGTACAGAGTTGTAGATTGTACCAGAATTGTAAGAGACAGGTGGATAGTTTTCTAATGCTGAAAACTATCAATAATAGGCTTATTTCCAACAAATCCTGAGGCAAGGTTCTTCTGGAAATAAAGTTGCTTGCAGACTCGTAACATACCACAGGGCCAAGAAAGACTCTCCATTCTAAAGATCTCAAATTTCTGTGACTGTGTCGGAGTCTCCTAATTACAATAGTGTTTTGGTTATCTTCAGTTCTGAACCCCAGGTATTCCACTATTGCATTTAGGTGGTTAAGTAGAACTGCAGCCAATTTATATATTTTCACATTTGTACTCACCAAACACAATCAATCCTAGTGATATAGGATAAGATTTTAACTCACTCAAAACCAATTCGCTTGCACAGAGTTAAAATTGGGCCCAGATTTCTGATTTATAGATTCCACAGCACTAAATTTGTAATTAAACTGAAACCGTAAACTATTTTGCTAAATTTGAATGGCACCACATTGTGCCTAGCTCCCTAGGAAGCTCCCTTGCTGTTCAACTCTATCCATGGCCATCTGCTCCCATCCCTAACGTTTTCTCCCCCAATCTGCCCTCTTAAACTGTTTAAATTCCCCTGGCTCTTTAAATCAGTTCATTTTAGCCCTATCTAAAAGTTAACAGTTAGTTTAGTGTATGTTACCTGGGCCCACTGCCCTCCCCCAGCCACACCTGCTCTTTGTTTTCTCAATGAAATTGATCCGGATGAAACTGACGAGAACAGCTGCCGATACTTTAATCTCCGATCCTGCTGTCTTCACAGTCCAGAGTGTCTGCAGCCACGGCATGCGGTAAGTCCATTGAGGTGAAGAAGGAGCTGCGGGACCCGAGAGAAGTCCTGGGAAAAGGTGCCCCGAACACCCAAAACATCCACGAACGGCCCCCCCGGCCGCAACTTCAAAGCGCCCGCGGGAGATGGCTCGGAGAGCATCTGCAGCGCACTGTCGGCAATGCTGCATGCCTTTATTTAAACCACTGCAAAAAAAAAAACCCTTAGCAAATGTAATCACCTCTAAGTCTGCCAAATGATGCTTCACCTCCCGAAGGACGTGGATGAGCTTTCCGGACGTCGATGGTGGGCACTGAGGAAATGGCTTATTACCTGCACCAGATTCCACCCCCCCTCCCCCCCCCCCTTTACCCCCCTTCCACCCCCCCCCCACCCCCGTCCCCTTCCCTGCTCCACCCTCTCAGCTCACCCCCTCACAACCCCGTCCCAGCCCGCCCCCCCCCTCGCACCATCTTCACCCCGCACCCCCTTCCCCTGCACCCCCCCCCCCACCCCCTCCCTCTACCCCTCCCCCTTGCATCCCCTCCTCCCACCGGCACCATCCTACACCTGTGTAGGGGCCCCAACAACCCCAGTGCCTTGTGGGCGTCTCGGGAGAGACCAAGGCTAAGGGAGTAAACCCTAACAGAAAATCCGGAGCGGAACCCCGTAGGCGGTCATGTGTCACCTTTGGCATGTTTCCGGCAGTTCCTGCAGCCATACTGGTGCCAAACGTCGTGTCCTGCACTCCTTTGGACCCCACCAGAAAGGCCGAGAGGGGGGTTTTGACGACTGGGCAACTCTCAACCTCCATAAATTTGCCCAGGCATGCGCCATGGAGAGGTCACTCCATAGTTGCCTCACAGCGACTGAAACAACACGGAAGGCAGCAGTTACGGGTTATAAGTCCAGATAAATTGGCGTAGAAACTGGGCGCCACGGGTTGCCTTTGTCGGTGGGAGAGGTCATTGCACCTCACTGGACAGCTACCGCCCGCCTCAAACCGGGCAGCCCCCGGTCAATAAGGTTCTGTCCCGCCACAGTCTGCCTGCTTCAATGGGTGCTTGGAGCTCAGGGTCATTGCCCGAAAGGTGGACTGACACACCGCACCAAACAACATGAAAAAAGGAAAGAAGGTACCAGCCCTTCGCTTTGCAAGCTGGAACGTCAGAACAATGTGTCCTGGCCTGTCGGAAGACCTTACACAAATCAACGATTCTCGGAAGACCGCCATCATTAACAACGAGCTCAGTAGACTCAATGTGGACATTGCAGCACTTCAGGAGACTCGCCTCCCCGCGAGTGGCTCTCTAGCAGAGCAAGACTACACCTTCTTCTGGCAGGGCAGGGATCCTGAAGAACCAAGACAGCATGGAGTGGGCTTCGCCATCAGAAACTCCTTGCTCAGCATGATAGAGCCTCCCTCAAATGGCTCGGAACGCATACTGTCCATCCGACTGCTCACCACCTCTGGTCCAGTACACCTACTCAGCATCTATGCTCCAACACTCTGTTCCGCACCTGAAGCTAAAGACCAGTTCTATGAACAACTCCATAACATCATTAGCAGCATCCCCAACACCGAACACCTATTCCTGCTGGGGGACTTTAATGCCAGGGTTGGGGCCGACCATGACTCATGGCCCTCCTGCCTTGGGCGCTATGGCGTTGGAAGGATGAATGAGAACGGGCAGAGACTGCTTGAGTTGTGTACCTATCATAACCTCTGCATCACCAACTCGTTCTTTCACACTAAACCCTGTCACCAGGTTTCATGGAGGCACCCAAGATCACGTCGTTGGCACCAGCTAGACCTCATTGTCACAAGGCGAGCCGCCTTAAACAGTGTTCAAATCACACGCAGCTTCCACAGTGTGGACTGCGACACCGACCACTCCCTGGTGTGCAGCAAGGTTAGACTCAGACCAAAGAAGTTGCATCATTCCAAGCAGAAGGGCCACCCGCGCATCAACACGAGCAGAATTTCTCACCCACAGCTGTTACAAAAATTTCTAAATTCACTTGTAACAGCCCTTCAAAACACTCCCACAGGGGATGCTGAGACCAAGTGGGCCCACATCAGAGACGCCATCTATGAGTCAGCTTTGACCACCTACGGCAAAAGTGCGAAGAGAAATGCAGACTGGTTTCAATCTCATAATGAAGAGCTGGAACCTGTCATAGCCGCTAAGCGCATTGCACTTTTGAACTACAAGAAAGCCCCCAGCGATTTAACATCCGCAGCACTTAAAGCAGCCAGAAGTACTGCACAAAGAACAGCTAGGCTTTGCGCAAACGACTACTGGCAACACCTATGCAGTCATATTCAGCTGGCCTCAGACACCGGAAACATCAGAGGAATGTATGATGGCATGAAGAGAGCTCTTGGGCCAACCATCAAGAAGATCACCCCCCTCAAATCTAAATCGGGGGACATAATCACTGACCAACGCAAACAGATGGACCGCTGGGTTGAGCACTACCTAGAACTGTACTCCAGGGAGAATGCTGTCACTGAGACTGCCCTCAATGCAGCCCAGCCTCTACCAGTCATGGATGAGCTGGACATCCAGCCAACCAAATCGGAACTCAGTGATGCCATTGATTCCCTAGCCAGCGGAAAAGCCCCTGGGAAGGACAGCATTACCCCTGAAATAATCAAGAGTGCCAAGCCTGCTATACTCTCAGCACTACATGAACTGCTATGCCTGTGCTGGGACGAGGGAGCAGTACCCCAGGACATGCGCGATGCCAACATCATCACCCTCTATAAAAACAAAGGTGACCGCGGTGACTGCAACAACTACCGTGGAATCTCCCTGCTCAGCATAGTGGGGAAAGTCTTTGCTCGAGTCGCTCTGAACAGGCTCCAGAAGCTGGCCGAGCGCGTCTACCCTGAGGCACAGTGTGGCTTTCGTGCAGAGAGATCGACTATTGACATGCTGTTCTCCCTTCGTCAGATACAGGAGAAATGCCGTGAACAACAGATGCCCCTCTACATTGCTTTCATTGATCTCACCAAAGCCTTTGACCTCGTCAGCAGACGTGGTCTCTTCAGACTACTAGAAAAGATCGGATGTCCACCAAAGCTACTAAGTATCATCACCTCATTCCATGACAATATGAAAGGCACAATCCAACATGGTGGCTCCTCATCAGAGCCCTTTCCTATCCTGAGTGGTGTGAAACAGGGCTGTGTTCTCGCACCCACACTTTTTGGGATTTTCTTCTCCCTGCTGCTTTCACATGCGTTCAAATCCTCTGAAGAAGGAATTTTCCTCCACACAAGATCAGGGGGCAGGTTGTTCAACCTTGCCCGTCTAAGAGCGAAGTCCAAAGTACGGAAAGTCCTCATCAGAGAACTCCTCTTTGCTGACGATGCTGCTTTAACATCTCACACTGAAGAATGCCTGCAGAGTCTCATCGACAGGTTTGCGTCTGCCTGCAATGAATTTGGCCTAACCATCAGCCTCAAGAAAACGAACATCATGGGGCAGGATGTCAGAAATGCTCCATCCATCAATATTGGCGACCACGCTCTGGAAGTGGTTCAAGAGTTCACCTACCTAGGCTCAACTATCACCAGTAACCTGTCTCTAGATGCAGAAATCAACAAGCGCATGGGTAAGGCTTCCACTGCTATGTTCAGACTGGCCAAGAGAGTGTGGGAAAATGGCGCACTGACACGGAACACAAAAGTCCGAGTGTATCAGGCCTGTGTCCTCAGTACCTTGCTCTACGGCAGCGAGGCCTGGACAACGTATGCCAGCCAAGAGCGACGTCTCAATTCATTCCATCTTCGCTGCCTTCGGAGAATACTTGGCATCAGGTGGCAGGACTATATCTCCAACACAGAAGTCCTTGAAGCGGCCAACATCCCCAGCTTATACACACTACTGAGTCAGCGGCGCTTGAGATGGCTTGGCCATGTGAGCCGCATGGAAGATGGCAGGATCCTCAAAGACACATTGTACAGTGAGCTCGCCACTGGTATCAGACCCACCGGCCGTCCATGTCTCCGTTATAAAGACGTCTGCAAACGCGACATGAAATCGTGTGACATTGATCACAAGTCGTGGGAGTCAGTTGCCAGCATTCGCCAAAGCTGGCGGGCAGCCATAAAGACAGGGCTAAATTGTGGCGAGTCGAAGAGACTTAGTAGTTGGCAGGAAAAAAGACAGAGGCGCAAGGGGAGAGCCAACTGTGCAACAGCCCCAACAAACAAATTTCTCTGCAGCACCTGTGGAAGAGCCTGTCACTCCAGAATTGGCCTTTATAGCCACTCCAGGCGCTGCTTCACAAACCACTGACCACCTCCAGGCGCGTATCCATTGTCTCTCGAGATAAGGAGGCCCAAAAGAAACATTGTGTCTATTCTCCTATTTTTGGCACAGATTTTCTGACTGTCTAGTCATGGGTTCCATGCCTCTGATGTTGTGTTATTGCTTGTCACTGTCCTGTTTCCTCCACCCTCAGAGGCAGATTAGATTAGATTAGATTAGATTAGAGATACAGCACTGAAACAGGCCCTTCGGCCCACCGAGTCTGTGCCGAACATCAACCACCCATTTATACTAATCCTACACTAATCCCATATTCCTACCAAACGTCCCCACCTGTCCCTATATTTCCCTACCACCTACCTATACTAGTGACAATTTATAATGGCCAATTTACCTATCAGCCTGCAAGTCTTTTGGCTTGTGGGAGGAAACCGGAGCACCCGGAGAAAACCCACGCAGACACAGGGAGAACTTGCAAACTCCACACAGGCAGCACCCGGAATCGAACCCGGGTCCCTGGAGCTGTGAGGCTGCAGTGCTAACCACTGCGCCACTGTGCCGCCCAAAGCTATCAGTCAGTCCCCATTCACCTTTTTCAAGAACTCACAGGACCATATTGCCTTCTAACTTGCTTTGAAAACATATGAAAAAGTATCTCTTAGACCATGCTTTCAGTTCTCCACTTTTAATCTTTTCCATCTCTTGCACAATGTCCTTCTTGCCCTTTTGTCAAATGTCCCAGGCTGGTCTTTTAAATGAGGGATGTTACAATAATAAAGTACTGCAACTTGTATCGTTGTAGTACCGCTCATGTACAAGTAAATCCAGATTTTCCGGCTGTTACAAGTTCTTTAGGCCAACAAAAAAAAAATCTTCTTTGTTAAAATGAAATCATCCATGATCATTAAACACAGCCATGAGCGCAGAACCTAATGTTAATTGCAGGCAGCATTAGCAATTTGGATAAGGTGGTAAGTGTACGGATGAACTTCTATCCCTTTTCAAGCAGTTTCAAACTGAGGACTGCAATTTGGCTAATTATTAAAATGCCTAGGATCATTTTATTTGTCTGGTATTAATGCTTGCATTAAACTAAACACAGAAAATCCTTAGATTTTCCTTTCAACATCCTCACTTTAATGACCCTCAGTGTAACGATTTCCACCCAACACCACTTTCAAATGGCTGCCAGCTCTTGAGAATAAATTATGACATGATGAATGAGATGCTTCAGATAACAGTGTGAAGGATCATTGGATATACACATATACGGCTCATGCAACTATGGGCATGGGTGACTTTCATTCATTTGCTATTCACAAGCCACCAGCTACTAGAGAAGGCAGAAACAGAACAAGATTTGGCATTTCATCACTAACTATGGCTTGCAAAATTCCTGATCAAATATCATGAACTATTGGCAAGTATTGGCATTCAGTGTCCCCATTTCTCCATTGGTTAAAGGTGTGGGAATAATTTGAACTTTAAATGTTTTGCAAGAATAAGTCAGTTTCATGATGAAATGCCAGCTGGGACTACCTTACCATGCCTCTGCTCTGTTTTTTGAAGAAAAAGGCAATTTCAAGTTAGAATCATAGAATAATGCCAAAGGAGGCTATTTGGCCCATCATGCTTTTGCTAGCTCTTTGAAAGAGCTATTCAATTAATCCCACATCTTTGCTCTTTCCCCATAACCCTGAAAATTTTTCCCATTCGAGTATATATGGAATTCTCTTTGGAAGTTATTATTGAATCCACTTAGACCACCCTTTCAGGCAATGCATTTCCAGATGATAACGCGCTGCGCATTTTTTCCCCTCAGGTCGTCACTGGGTTTTTTGCTAATTTCCTTAAAACTGTGTCCTCTGGCTACTGACCCTTTTTCCACTGGAAACTGATTCTTCCTATTTACTCCATCAAATCCCTTCATGATTTTCAACACCTTCATCAAAACTCTCCTTGACCTTCTCTGCTCTAAGGAGAACAACCCCAGTTTCTCTAGCCTCTGCACATAACTGAAGTCTTTCATCTCTGGTACCATTCTAGTAAATCTCCTCTACATCCTCTCCAAGGTCTTGATATCCTTCCTCATGTGTCGTGCCCAAAGTTGGTCACAATACTGCAGCATGTGTCTTAATAGTTGTTGGGACTTTTTTTTAATCCCAATTTTCTCCCACTTCTGAAAAAGCTCATGCTTGCTGTGGAACATTTCCACAGACATCAGCAGTCCTGCAGTAAGTTGCTCAGTGCCCATTCTTCTTTTGTGAAGCCAGATGGTTATTTATCTAAGGAGGTGTCACAGCCAATCCCAGTGTTTGTCTTGCCTGACATTCGCAGATGTACACTTTCTAACAGGAGTCTTTGGGTAGATATTAACATCTGGCTTTTGCCCCTCCATAACACACAGATGCTGAGGAGTTCCCAAACTGCTAGACCATTGTGACTGACTAATCACATATGCACTTGCAGCCTGCTTGTTTGCATGGCTTAGAGCTGCTCCATTAATTCTTTTACTCATTAGGTCATTAGAGCGAGTTGTTGATCCTCCAAAATATTCGCCTTGACACTGTATTGTGAACACTGTTTACTTTAAGTGATGCATTAATGTCAGAGAAAGACAGCCTGAGGTAGTATTTTCACCTCTTAATTGGTGGAACCTGAGACACCCAATGTGTGTTATCATGAGCATGCTATGCAGAATGATGATTTTTATTTCATCAGTTGTAAACCTAAATTCAACTTTCAAACAAAAGAAAGCTGCAAACCTAATTTTAACTTGTAAAAAGAAAGCAGCTAAGATGGCCACTGCAATTTGCATTGTAATACTTCACATTCCAATGTAGTGAGGTGGATATGCATGTCTGAACAGCCCTCATCCAGAACAATGGCTTAAGCAGTTTGCATGAACTACCTGGTATCGCTTTGATTAGCAAGACATTCAAAGCCATCTTGGAACTTTAACACTCGTTGAGACAAACCTCAAGTGGGAGCCTTGAAAAAAATAAGACCGGAGAGAGATTGGAATTCTTAGACTTGGATCTCATTAAAATGCAAAAGAGAATACACTGGGACAATCATGTGACTGTCTCTCCATCTGGGTGAAAACTTGGAGTTTCTTTTGGACAGATGAGTCAAGCATCTGAGCTAACCAGTGCAGGGCCCAAGTGGGTCTGTCTGTCAGTCTCTCTCTCTCTCTCTCTCTCCAGGCAACGCCATAAGTTTCAAAATAAAAACAGTGCTGGAACTACTCAGCAGGTCTGGCAGCATCAATGGACAGAATGGGAAATTTAATGTTTCATGTCTGTAACCTTTCATCAGAACTGGCAAAGGTTAGAAATGTAATAAGTTTTAATCACGTAAAGAGGGGAGGCAGAGACCAAAAGTGAAGGTCTGTGATAGGACAGATCGCCGGAGAGATTAACTGACAAGGAGATCATGGGGCAAAGGCAAAGAGAGTGTGCTAATGATGTGGTGAAAGACAAAGCATTAGTGCAGAGAGAGTTCAGGATTTTACGTTGGGCGGACGGGAGCTGGCCACCCACTGAAAAGTTGGTGGCGAACCCGCTTCTGCCTCGCCTGGCAATCCGTTCCGTATTTAACGGGTCCCCTGGCTTTAACTGTTCCGAAGCAGGACTTCCACCCGCTTGAGGGAGGAAGTCCTGCCTCATTGAGCTGCCGGCCAATCAGTGGGCCAGCAGCTCTTAGTCTCAGCAGCACCACTGGGCGCCGTGCCGCCCTGCCCTCCCAGTTAATTGGCCACTTAAGAGCCTAGATTGGCCTGGGGTGGGTGGGCCATTTTTTGTTCCCCCACCCCACCGCCCTGGCCCTACGTAAAGGGCGGTGGAGGTGGAAGCAGGTCGGGAAAGCCTCTCTGAGCCTCCTGCTCCAGTTTACATCACCCCATCCCCCCCCCCCACCACCATCCTGCTCGTTGGGGTGTCATAAAATTCCAGCTAGAGGGTTAATGACAGAATAATGAACAGCCCTAGCCAAAAGCACAAACATGATGAACACAGTTTAAGGCAGGCACATGGTAAAAATAATTGATAAGACAAATGAAATAAAATAATTTTCAAAAAGGGCCAGTTATGCTCTGCAATTATTGAACACAATGCTCATTTCGGAGGGCAGTAGAATGCCTAATCGGAAAATGAGATGCTGTTTCTCGAGCTTGCGTTGATGTTCACTGGAACACTGCAGCAGGGTAAAGACAGATATGAGGGCATGAGAGCAGGGGTGTGTGTTGAAATTGCAAGCAACTGGAAGCTTGGGATCATGCTTTCAGATTGAGCAGAGGTGTTCTGCAAAGCAGTCACCTAATATGCATTTGGTCTCCCCAATGTAGAGGAAACTGCATTGTGAACAGCGACTACAATATACTAAATTGAAAGAAGTACAAGTAAATTGCTGCTTCACCTGAAAGGTGTGTTTGGGGCCTTGGATGGGGAGGAGAGAGGAGGTAAAAGGGCAGGTATTACACCTCCTGCGATTGCATGGGAAGGCACTGTGGGTAGAGGGCGAGGTGTTGGGGGCAATGGAGGAGTGGACCAGCGTGTCACGAAGGGAATGATCCCTTCGGAATGCTGACAGTGCAGGGGAGGGGAAGATGCATTTGGTGGTGGCATCATGCTGGAGGTGGCGGAAATGGCAGAGGATGATCCTTTGGATGTGTAGGCTGGTGGGCTGGAAAGTGAGGACAAGGGGAACCCTCTCACGGTTCTGGTAGGGAGGAGAAGAGATGAGGACAGAAGTGTGGGAAATGGGTCAGACATGGTTGAGGCCCTGTCAACCCCAGCATCCACTAATATTCATTATAAGCTCACTGACTCCCACAGCTATCTCAAATACACTTCCTCACACCCTGCTTCCTGTAAGGACTCCGTTCCATTCTCCCAATTTCTCCATCTCTGACGCATCTGTTCTGATGATGCAACCTTCCACAACAGTGCGCCTGATATGTCTTCCTTTTTCCTCAACCGAGGATTCCCCCCCCCCACCATGGTTAACAAGGATATCCAAGGCAGAACACTGCTGGGGGGTGGGGGAACAGGTAAATTTTCCAGTGCGAGAGTGGGGGGAGCAGCGCCAGATTAATTTTATTAGTGTAGGGGATGGTGGGAAGAGATCAAGATTAAAGTTTATGAACTTTGCGGCGGGAGAAAGGGCAAGGAATAAAATCTGTGGTTGTTGGGGGGGGGGGGGTCGCTGGGAGAGGGGCAAGATCACATAATTTCATTTTTTACAAACCATTTCCCTTAAAAAAAAAAAATTGAAATATACTGATAGGGCTCAAAGCCCTTTAAAAATGGCGTCACCGCCTGCGCAAAGGTTGCTGATGCCATTGCTGGGGTACAGATCGCTCTCCCCCTCTGTCATTGGACGGGGGGGGGGGGGGGGGGCGAGGTCTGCCCCGGCCATTTAAATGAGCCACTGCGATATGTGCGGACCCTTGTTTACAGCCACTGCTGATCTCGGTGATGGCAATATAAAATCCAGCCCTCTATTTTGATTCATTCATGGAATGTAAGCATCTTTGGAAAAGTCTGTAGTTATTACCTATCCATAGTTGCTGTTGAAAAGTTGATGTGAGCCACCTTGCCAAATTACTGGCTTGCTAGACCATTTCAGAGGGCATTGCTGGAGCCACATACCAGGCAGACTTGGTAAGGATGGCAGATTTCTTTCCCCAAAGGACATTAGTGAATCAGATAGGTTTGTACAACAATCTTTTAATTACATGGTGCCCATATTTATTTAATTAACTGAATTTAAATTCCCTAGCTGCCATGGTGGAATTTGTTCCCGGATCATTTGCCCAGGCCTCTGGATGACCACTCCTATAACACATCCATTAGTTCTGTAACCTATCCAATTTCTTGCTCTTAATCTCTTCCTGCAGTCTGCAATTTTAACCTGCTCTTCCGAGTAGGTGAAAAGAGCATAGACCGGAAACCGGGGGGGGTCCTTCTTTAAATATGCAAATCGGGCTCCAATGATGTCATCAGAGACTATAACCATGGGCCTGAGTGGGAAAGCAGTTGTGGCTTCTCTAGGTCACTCTAGTGGGAAGAGGAGCTAAAGCCAGAAGAGTCCCAGGGTATTAAGTTTTTTTTCACTTTCCTTGTGAAGCTCTGAGGAGCAGGAATGCTCCCTGGTTGCAAGGCCCTCCAAAGCCATCACCACCTGGCTTACCCGAGGGCTGGAGTCTGTTCCTTTGGCTCCCAACGGCAGCCTCATCCTGCTGCCTGACATTGTGCTTCCTCCCACTGGTCAGCTGCAGCTTCTTGATGGTTTTGGGCTAGGAACTGATCGGAGGCTTAAATGTGAGGCGAAGGAGTTAAAATCTCCCAGGCCTCATGCTGCCAAGATCGGGATGGTTGCCCACTTGCCAAGGCTGTTACCCGCCTGTTCCAGTCCCAAGTTAAAATCAGAGCTAAAATGTTCCGTTTTATGAATAAAATAATAGCACTAAAATCCTCTGGACCAAATGGTTTCCATCCCAAGGTTTTAAAGGAGATAGGTGAAAACTTTATAGATGCCCTAACTATAATTTTGCAAAGGTCTATCGATTCAGGAAATGTTCTTTTGGATTGGAAAATTTCACATGTCACTCTACTATTTAAGAAAGGCGAGAGTGAGAAACTAGGGAATTATAGAGCAGTTAGCCGAACATCTGTTATCGGGAAATTACTTCAGTTGATGATTAAAGATAAAATGACTGACAATTCTAAAATTTTCAGCTGATCAGACAGCCAGCATGGATTTGTAAAGGGTTGGTCATGTCTGATGAAGCTGATTGAATTTTTTTGAAGAGGTGACTAAAGTAGTGGACAGCGAAATACCTATAGATGTTATTGAAATGGACTTCCAAAAGGTAGACAGTAAGGCCCCTCATAACCGACTGTGAGCTGAAGTTGAGTCTCATGGAATTGAAAGCAAATTATTGACCTAGTTCAGAAGTTGGTTAAGTGTTAACAGACAGAGGCCGGAATATTATGCTGCCGCACCAAACCCCTTCCCCACCAGGAGCAGGCTGGAAGGCAGCGAGGGGCGTAAAATTGGGTGGGATGTTGGGGGGTGCTGTGCCCATCGCCAATTAATGGCCAATATAGGGTCTTTTCCCGCTGGTGGGTGGACACTTTCCCACCTGGGGAGGCTGTCCAGTTAAACCTGGCCTCATTGCGGGCTAGGGGGTCCCTTCCAGTCCCTGATTAGTGCTGATCAAAATGATGCTAGTTAATGGGTAGGATTTTCCTGGCCCAGGGGTGACGGGCTGGGAAATTAGTGGGGAGCTGCATTGGGATGGCTTCCGACGCACTCCCGCTGCTGGGAATGTGTTCCAGCAGTGAATCGGAGGCGGGCAGACAATTTAAATAATTAAGGCCACAATTATGGGCAATTTAGAGGGCCTGTTAGCAATTTGCCACGGGCAGAGTGACCTCTACCACGGGCAGAGTGACCTCTGCCATGTGCAGAGGTTGCCAGCTTCATGGAGGTGACCTCCCAGTGGCAGAGGCTCCATGGTCCATTGAAGGGGCCTCATGAAGGAAAGGGCGCCCCTTTTCTTCGAGCTGCATCAGTAGTGCCCACCTCTCCTGGCAAGGCTGCTGAGATTTCAGAGTTGCCAGCCCTCTGGGCAGGTAGCATCTGCATTCCGTCCTCATTCCTTAATAGGACGGCAAGCTCGGAGGCAGCCAATTAGGAGGCCGCCTCCAGGACTATCATTATGCAGACTGGCTCCCGGCAAGAATGGGCTTGGGACCCCCATTTGGTACTGACATCGGGGTCCTGAAGCCTGCGGTAAAATCCTGCTCAATATGTTCAATGACCTGTGCTGGAAAGGTGCATGTCTGGATGTTGGGTAAGGACAGGGTTATGGCTGGTTATGATGCCTCACAGTTAAAAAAAGCTTGCCAAAAGTCACTGTGCAGGTTCACATGTACAATAGCTGACCCAGATCTCAGAGGGCAAACAGCTTCTAGCAAACATCATCCTGACAAGGAGTAAGTGCCTGCAGGAGAGGAGATGAGAAAAATCGGAACTAGCTTAAAAAAATCCTGATTGTTAGCAGTAGAAATGTATTATTCGTGAATTGATTATGAAAAATTACTGCCAAAGCATATCTTTCCTTCATTACTTCACAATCGCTATAAACTACTGCACATATCATTTTATGTGGAAGTAAGATTTAAAAAAAGAACAGATATTGCAAATAATTTGAGAATTCAGTTATTAAAACTCAGGAGGAAACTTCAATGCATGAATGAGTGATTGACAGATTTTTTTATTTTAGATTCTGGTTTTGTCTGATAAGAACCATCATAGGGCAGACAGATTGGGCAGGTCATGGAAGGGCTGACACCAGAGATTCAGAAGAGCAGACATGTTGAGCATTTTAAGCATTGGTGCTAAAGGACAAGTGCTGCATGCTGGGCATGTGGGCAATGAGCAGCAGGCACCATATGAATTATGTTAGCAATAAAATAGCAACAGCGATAAAAGTTGAATTGCTTTACATTATGAACAAAATTTATGTCCTAAAATATAGGAACAAGGTTTATTTCTATGGTAACCAGCTTTATTAAAGCACAGTAGGGGTAATTTTGTTTTTGGATGATAATGTAAAACTGGCTATCAATTCGGCCACACGTTATATATCGCTCCTGATTTGTAGTTCTATTGAAGTCAGTGAGAATGAAAATCGGAACAGATGTACAAGCAGTTGAATTGATATCACCCATTTTGCACTATGGACCAATGTCAAAATTATCCCCATTGCATCAGGTCACAGATATCGGCAGACAAACAAGAGAATATTAAGCTTCTTCTGGAATATCGAAGAAATAAGAGCAGGAATAAGTCTTGTGGCCTTTGAGCCTGTTCTGCATCCTGTTGAAATGCAAGTAGCCTCCAGACTGTCTTGGATATATTCGGTCTGTTGTTATGGCTCATTTCTTAGATGTAATAATTTAGCTACTGTTTCAACTGCCAATCCAATTTTAGTTGCACCATAAATCTTAAAGATTACAAAAACGTTTATATTATTCTCAGAGTTCTTTAATTCCTCTTTCTAAATTACTCAAATAATTTGTCAGCATCCCGAATGTACAATTGAAAGATAATGCTTAGGTCACAAAATTAGGTTCTGTAGTGCTGCTTGTGCCGGTGTTATGGAAGTCTCGAGAGCATAAAATGGTGCGAGCTGTATTGCCAGTCGCTTTTGGCACATCCTGTGCAGCATCCCATGCTGGGCAGGGTGCTAGCGCAGGTGTGCTGTGCATGTGTCAGTCACATGAGAGGTCTGATTGTGATGCCAATCAGCCATTTTGGCTGACTGGATATACGTTACTGAAACTTCAACTGCACAGGTCCACTGAATGCCTGTGCTAATCACTCACAGCTGTACATGCATTCAGCTGGATGAGGGACTACCACTCGTGTTATTTAAAGCCATCTAACTT
Source organism: Heterodontus francisci (assembly GCF_036365525.1). Classification (NCBI taxonomy): domain Eukaryota; kingdom Metazoa; phylum Chordata; class Chondrichthyes; order Heterodontiformes; family Heterodontidae; genus Heterodontus; species Heterodontus francisci. The sequence continues at coordinate 36,424,514 of NC_090385.1, read as the reverse complement.
GCAGGTGAAATGCTTTTGACTTCTACTGTACAATTGGTGGAAATACTATAGATTGTTTTTAGATGTTTGTGAGCTTATGCATCCGTTCAGGCAGAGGATTTTGACTTCTGTAGTCTGAAAGAGGTATGGGGACTATTGTTGCAGTGCACCTAGCTCTCTAACACAACCAACAAAAGGAGCAGCAGCTGCATAACTTTGCAGAGGAGAAGGAGGACTCTGCTGAGAAGGCCCTACCCACTACAGATTTTCCAAGAACACTTCTCATACCTCGGCCTGAGGTTGGGACAATGTCTGAGGCGACTCAGGTTCAAAAGGAAGGTGCTTACAAAACTCTGCTGCCTCCTTCAATATGACCTGGAGGCTCAGGGATGGTGCTGTCAATGGCCATCAAGGTTACAGTGGTATTAAACTTCTATGCGACCAGATCTTTCCAGGCAGAAGTGGGCACGTATCCACAATCTCCCAGTACACCGCCCATCGTGCATTTGGGAGATGACAGAGACCCTATATGCCAAGAGAGGTGATTACATTGTGTACTCTCTCGAAGGAGGAAGAAGCAGGATGAGCAGACAGGATTTGCCAGGATAGTGGGATTCACTATGGTGCAGGAAGGCATTGACTGTATGCTTATGGTTCTGCAGGCCCCCCTATTTCAAAGGGGGAGAGGTACATGAACCACAACTGCTACCGTTCCATCAATGTGAAGTCGGTGTGCGACCAAACACAGTACATCACGTTGGTGAGTGACGGCTATCCTAGCAGCAGCCATCATGCCTTCATTCTGAGGCAGTCTGCTGTTCCCACTGTCTTCTCACCGCCAAGAAGGGCGGCGCAGTGGTTAGTACCACAGCCTCACAGCTCCAGCGACCCGGGTTCAGTTCTGGGTACTGCCTGTGTGGAGTTTGCAAATTCTCCCTGTGACCGCGTGGGTTTCTGCCGGGTGCTCCAGTTTCCTCCCACAGCCAAAGACTTGCAGGTTGATAGGTAAATTGGCCATTGTAAATTGCCCCTAGTATAGGTAGGTGAATGGTGGGGATGTGGTAGGGAATATGGGGTTAATGTAGGATTAGTACAAATGGGTGGTTGTTGGTCGGTACAGACTCGATGGGCCGAATGGCCTGTTTCAGTGCTGTATCTCTCTATGACTCTAAGAACAACCAGAGGATGGCTGTTCAGGGTCAGATGCTATTTTCCATGTGGCTGCTGACCCTGCTCTGCCACCTAACCACTCAAGGTCAGTGGCCCTATCACAAGATCCACCAGAAACATCATGGAGCAAAGTACCTTTGTGCTAAAGCAATGCTTCCGATGCCTGGACCACTTGCGGGGGAGCCGTCCAGTGCACACCAGAGTACATCTTTTTCCTTAGTGTACTTTTGAAAATATTCTTCTTTGTAGGGCTTCAATATACCCTCTGTTCCAGCAGTGCAACAGTGAATCTCTCACAATGGGATAATGTAAACCAAGGCCTGGATTCCTCCTTGCACCATGTCCACCTTGTATTAGTGTAAGTGCAAATTGCTGGAGCTTCACATATAGTACTGTGCAACAGATTCTCTACCTTTACTGTTTTTTGAAAGTATAGGACTCCACAGAGGAGGATCTATTCAATATATGAGCAACTTTCATTCTCTTTGTTTAAAAACTCCACTGAGGAGCACATTTCCACCTGGGGATCTATTCACTTTGTGTAGGTTTACTGATAAGTCTGGATAGAACTGCATGGGTTTTAACTCCCGGGTGAAGAATAGGGGGCCATGGACTGGTGGTGGCAGGGGAGAGGGTGCAGTGGTGGGGGGGATGGGCGGGTACAGGGGAGGGTAGCTGCCAAACCTCCCGCCCAGTCGTCTCCATGGCAGGCCCGGACTATTAGCAACCTGTTAGCCAGATGCTTGACCCAAATAGATGTAAAAAGATTGTTGGTCAAGTATCTTTGAACTTTCTGCTGTCAAATACATGCTTTTGTTGAAACTTATCCTACTTCAGGCAATTCTCATCAAATGATTTCATTTCTGACTGTAAGGGTAACCAATGCAATGAATTAAAAGTTTGGGCTCAAATTTTCTGATGTACCTTCACCTTTTTTCCATCCTCCCATGAAGGTGGTATCCCTTGCTGTATGATAGTTCCTTCAGCGCTGGCAGTAACCAGTACTTTGCCCAAGCGACCATTCTTCATGTGTGAGATTAAACTGTAAGGATTGGCAATCCATCTAACAATGAAGACATTCCAGCTGAGCACCACCCATCCCGTCAAAAACACGATTCTTAATTACCTGGGTAACAGACAGCAGTGTGCACTGGACTGCTCAGAGATGTCGGTGGGTTGGAAAATTGGCATCATTCAACCCTCTGGCACCTTCAGACCCAGTTAATGGTTTCAGGCCTTCCAGACTTGAAACCATTCATCTGAATGAATAGATGCATGTCAGCCAGCTGCTGTGCACAAAATCTATTCCAGTATGGCCCACAAGCTGACCCCATGCCTCTGGCAGCACTTTGTACATGAATATACCTAATATAAAGTGACTCCTGACAACGCAGCCCAGCGCCGATGTCATCAGAGTGCTCCCAGATTTGCACATAGAGTCATCGAGTCATAGAGTTATACAGCACAGAAACAGGTCCTTCGGCCCAATGTGCCCGTGCCGGCCATCAAGCACCTATCTATTCTTATCCCATTTTCCAGCCTTGTATGCTATGGCCCTTGCTGCCAGTATGTGCTGCACATGCGCAGCTTACGTCAGCACCTGGTTTGCCAGGACTAATTCGCGCATGTGCGCGAAAACGGCATTCATCACTCGTCACTCTCAACCTCATATCTTCTCCCAACTCGGCTGCTTACTTCACGCTTCACCGCACCGTCCCTCCCCCTGACACCTACCTTTGGACCACTCACTCACGGCCTCACTGATTCCTCTCGTCTGCTCTGCTGCTGCTCTCCGCTACTGATCCCCACTCTCTCCCACGATCGCTGCCTTTCTTCCCCACACGGGGGAAGCGGAAAAGAGAGAAAATAACAAGATGGGGAGGGGAGGGAGACTGCGGGTGGGAGGGAACAGGGAGCGAGCAGCCGAGGGAGAAGAAGTGGCGAGGCCACAGATTCTGTTGACGTGCACGCACAATTATGCTGAACACGAGCTCCCAGAATTTATCTGCTCCAGCTTCCAAAATGTTAGAAATCGTTTTAAAATACTGACTGGTTTAAAATTCAGGTTTGTGTCCAGAAATAATCTTCAATAAAATTCATTCAACAACCTGTTGTGTGGAGCAGGAGTAGGCTCTTCAGCCCCTCTAGTCTGCTCCTCCATTCTATAAGATCATGGCTGATCTGTTTGTGGACTCAACTCCACTTTCCTGCCTATCCCCGATATCTTTTGACTCCCTTGTTTGTCTAGAATCCAGAATTAAGTTCGCAGATGACACAAAAATTGGTGGTGTCATAAATAGTGAGGAGGAAAGCCTTAGATTACAGGACCATATAGATGGGCTGGTAAGATGGGCGGAGCAGTGACCAATAGAATTTAATCCTGAGAAGTGTGAGGTGATGCATTTAGGGAGGACTAACAAGGCAAGAGAATACACAATGGATGGTAGGACCCTAGGAAGTACAGAGGGTCAGAGGGACCTTGGTGTACTTGTTCATAGATTACTGAAGGCAGCAGGTGGTTAGGAAGGCATATGGGATACTTACCTTTATCAGCCGAGGCATGGAATATAAGAGCAAGGAGGTTATGATGGAGCTGTATAAAATGCTAGTTAGGTCACAGCTGGAGTACTGTGTACAGTTCTGGGCACACACTATAGGAAGGATGTGATTGCACAGGAGAGGGTGCAGAGGAGATTCACCAGGATGTTGCCTGGGCTGGAGCATTTCAGCTATGAAGAGAGACTGGATAGGCTAGGGTTGTTTTCCTTAGTGCAGAGAAGGCTGAGGGGGGACCTGTGAGGTATACAAAATTATGAGGGGCATTGATAGGTTAGATAGGAAGAAACATTTTCCCTTAGCAGAGGAGTCAATAACTAGGGGGCATAGATTTAATTAAAAGCAAAATACTGCGGATGCTGGAAATCTGAAACAAAAACAAGAAATGCTGGATTCACTCAGCAGGTCTGGCAGCATCTGTGGAAAGAGAAGCAGAGTTAACGTTTCGGGTCAGTGACCCTTCTTCGGAACTGACAAATATTAGAAAAGTCACAGATTATAAACAAGTGAGGTGGGGGTTGGGCAAGAGATAACAAAGGAGAAGGTGCACATTGGACCAGGCCACATAGCTGACCAAAAGGTCACGGAGCAAAGGCAAACAATATGTTAATGCATAGATTTAAGGTAAGGGGCAGGAGGTTTAGAGGGGATTTGAGGAAAAATTCTTTTCACCCAGAGGGTGGTTGGAATCTGGAGCACACTGCCTGAAGGGATGGTAGAGGTAGGAACCCTCACAACGTTTAAGAAGTATTTAAATGAGAACTTGAAACGCCATAGCATACAAGGCTATGGGCCAAGTGCTGGAAAATGGGATTAGAATAGTTAGGTGGTTGATGGGCCAAAGGGCCTGTTTCTGTGCTGTATAACTCTATGACTCTAATCTGTCTACCTCTGCCTTAAAAACATTCAATGACCCCCACCTCCACTGCTCTCCAACAGACTCACTATCCCACTCAGTTAAATCCTTTCAAGTCTAGCAAACCTAAAACCATTAAACTAGTCTAAAGTTGCTAGGGACTTGCAGTTCTATAATGTGAGTGCTTAAAGAGTTGTCAGAAATAGTGCTCGAGTGGCTTGCTGTGGATGTAGCTCCTGTGAATACAAATTAGCTGACTTAAACCTTTTTAAGTTGTCTGTGTTGTGTGCCCTTCTCCTGTAATCAAGCATCCACTGACCTGTGAAAACTCTGCTGAGTGAATTGATGCAGTTGGGTAGTTGTTCAGAAGGTCCAACCTAAATCCTGCTGAGAATAATTGCTGGTTGCACAACTATTGGCTCAGGGATATCTAATAAGGTGAGATACTGTACTTCATATTTCACAATGGATTATTTTGGCACTTACTCTTAGTGATATTTTTAACAGGACTCCTAATGTGAGCCACTGTAGTCATTTAGTTACAACATTAGCTCAGTAGTTAATGAATTGATAAATAATATTAGTTTTACTTCCAGACCAAAGCTTACATTAGTCCCTGAAAGGCCAGTATGATTAATTTTCTTTATCTCCAACAAAAAAATCATGAAAGACAAACTGCATAGTTAAAAGTGCACAGTAAGAAACATTATGTTCAAAGTGTTTTTGTCTTTCTATTGTACTTCTCCACTTGCTTTTTCTACTTTCTCGCCATGTGAAGGCAAAGATTAACAGGAAGAAATAATTGTTCTCATCAATGATGTAAAATATTCCATGCCTTTGTTATATAAGTTTTTTTAAAAAAACAGAACTTATTAAGCTGGATGATGCAGTAACGGGGTCAAATTTGTTAAAGCAGGAAGCCTTTTTT